>NC_134473.1:16744219-16979219 GCF_964194025.1 Convolutriloba macropyga | reverse complement strand
AATGTTTGGGTCATCTCTCGGTGGGGCTCTGCCTAGGCCTTTATTCGACGTCCCCTCCGTTTGAGTGCTAGTTGATGTAAATGTTTTCAACGTACTGGTCATTTTAGGTTTATCCGGGGCTCTTTTTTCGTTTTTTAAATGGGTTGCAAAAAGGTTTCAACTTTTGGATTGCTTCTGGTTGTTACAAAAACTTTTTGGAAAATAGAATATGGAGTAGTAATTGAAAAATTAGCTGGGTTAAGCGTAGTGTCTGGGGAATGTGGAATTGGGGGATTGGATTTTGACTGTATAGGATTAATTTTAGATGATTTATAATTTGATAAAGAATTTTTGCAATTAGAGGATTTGATGGAAAATTTTTAATTAGAAGATTTGGTAGAAGATTCGATAGAAGATTTGTAAATTGATGAGTTAAATGGATTGGATTGGATTGGATTAATTGGGTTAGAAAATTTATAAGTTGTAATGTAAGCGAGCGACTGAATTATGTTACAAGTTTTACGAAAAGCGTTCGTTTTCTGTGCTGTATGCGCTTTGCTATGTATGACCTCATTACTTGTTTGGTATTTGTCTGCGTTCATTTTTTCGATTGTATCGTTTAGCAGAATATACTTGAAATTGTTAATTGTGTTTGTTATGAATTGTGTGTCGTCGCTCGAAGGTGGCGAGATAGGTTGCGATGGGTTCCTGCTTAAGTAATCAGCAAACCCCATGTCCTTCCTTGGGACATATTCGATTGTAAAGTTAAATGGGAGTAGCCTATCGACCCATCGTGTTAGGCGACTTTGGTATGTTATATTGCCTCTGTTTTCCTTTAAAGCTGAAAGATGCGCCTGATGGTCGGCTAATAGTTTAAATTCTTGCCCGCGTAGATAGTGTTTAAAGTGTTCGAAGGTCCAAACAACGGTTAAAAGTTCTAGTTCGTTTGTACTGTAACGTGATTCGTAATTATTTAGGAATCTGCTTGCGAAGGCTATGGTGCGCCATACATTGTCATGTTTTTGTTCAATACTGGTACCGAGAACTTTATTGCTAGCGTCGCATTTGATGCATGTTTCTTTTGTTGTATCGAAATGTTTGTTTTCGATAATTTGTTTTATTTTTTGTTTTATGTTTTCGAAAACTTGTGAATGAATTTCGTTCCAATTGAGACGTTTGTTTTTGTTATCTTGTTTTTTCAGAATTGTTCTGAGTGGTTCTGTTAGTTCTGCTAATTTCGAGATCAATTTTATCAGGTGATGTATGCTTCCCATGAATGACCGTAGATGTTTTAATGTTTTGGGGGTGTTCTAGTTTCATTATGGCTTCGGTTTTTGTGATTAACGGTGTTGTTCCCTGGGAAGTTATTTTGAAGCCTAGCCATTCGATCATGTTTTTGGCGAATTCGCATTTTTGTAGGTTTATTGCGAGGTTTTCTTTATCCAATATTGCGAGTATTTTATCTAATTCATTTTCTTGTTCATTCAAAGATCTCTTGGTAATGACCAGAATATCGTCCAAAATTGCAAATTTCGAATTTATACCGTCTAATGTTTTGTCAATTGTTTTTTGGAACGTTGCCGGCATATCCGTTAGACCATAAAAAACTATTTATGAACCTACATGTTCCAGTAGCCCTGCCTCCCAGAATACTAAAGTTACATTGTTTGGCTATTGATTCATCTAGGGGGATCTGGCTGTAGGCGTATTTTGGGTCAATTTTCGAGAACCAGTACATCCCTGGGGATGCTTTTCTTTCTGAAATATTAAATGCTACTGCATCGATTAGGTGATCTATGCTTTGCATTTGGTATTTGTTTTTATGTATTGCTTTGTTTAGTTTCTTCGAATCTAAAGCTAGTTTTACTGATTTGTCCTATTTTGCCGTAATGACCACCGGGCTAATGAAAACATCGTCCGGGCATTTTTCCAATCGCACTATTTGTCTGTCCTTGATTAATTTGTCTAATTCTTGTTTCACCTTCTCTAATAAGTGCAGTGGGACTCTTCTGCATTTTTGTTGATTAGGATAATGATTTTCTCGGAATAGTGATTTTGCTATGTGATAGATTGGGATATTTTTTAAATATCCTATTTTATTATAGTTTTCCCGGTTTCGACATCTGAAATATGGTGAATTTGCTAACATGGTTGTTTTGTTTTTTTTTGTAAGCTGATGCCCAGTTTTGGCTTCACTTGGGATTGTTGATGGGTCTGATGGAGGGTTCATGAAGTCATTTGCATCTGAGTATGCTGATATCTTGAAGGTGGGTCCCGCGGGGCTTTCCCGGATGTTGAACGTTTTTTTTTGAGGATGGTTGTATTTTGCTGGGGATTGCTTTGGCGCAATATTTGTTCTCTGATGAACTAGAGTACAAAAGTTTTCTCTTCTCCGATCTTGTTTATTGGCTATGTTTTAGAGCGGCTTCCTTTGATTTTTGTGCGAAGGTAGTTGCCCTGTTGTTGTCAGCCTTTTCGTTTCTGCCTTTCGGTTGGGCTTAGCTTTTGTTTTTTTTGGCCTGTTTTCTTTGATTGGCTTTTGCCATGTTTTGCAATTCCGAGTAGCCCCGTGGATTCTCTGTTCACCGGGTTCGGTCGGCTTGTTATGGTCAGGGCGGCTCTTACAGCTTGCTCTTCTAAATAGAATCGTCTTAGTTTACGTTGGTTACTGTGATATTCTTTAAATGTTTTGCAAGCAACCATATGTATTAGTCGTGGTTTGTTATTAGTGATTGTTTCCGATGGTTTTGGGAGTGTTTGCGTTACGATTGCTAGGTCGCTTTTTCTAATGACTGTGTTTTTTCTATTATTTGTGTCGAGTGTTATAGTTTGGGGTGAATAATTAGTTATTGCTCCATCTGGAATAATTCTCCATTGTGGTTTTAAGAATCCTCGAGTTGACGGATTAGTCTAACGTGCTATAGTTTTTCTAGCTTTATTTTTCTTGTTGTAAATGATTGTTGATGTTTTATCACCAAACGTTATTTGTAGTTTAGATGGAGTAAACCTACCAGGAACGCGCGTGTGACTGAGCAGCGGCGCGTTCTCTGAATCTGAGGTGTCCCATAATGCCCTCGGGACGGCACTGTGTGATGGCTCTTCATCCTTGTACTGGATATCTTATTCCGGTTCTGAATCTTCTTCAAGATCCCAAATTGCTTCCCTGGGGAGTGCTGGATGTTTCAGTTTCATTTTGTCTGAAACAAAGGATCGAATTTTGTTATACGTTAACCTTGTTTTGTGTGGTTATATTATGATATTCGATAGCTCTGTGTTAGGTGGCCGTCCGAAGTGTGCCTCAAATGGTTTTATTTTTGTGAGAGAGTTAGGAATAAATCTTATAGATTGGATTTTTTTTTCGTTACAATTTGGGCTAAGTCGGCGTTAGACCATAGTGGGTCTGACTGCTTTATTGCTATTCGGCGTTTGATCGTTTGGATGAGGCGTTCTACCATTCCTGTTTCTCTATGATCACCTGCCGGAGCTAGTATTAGTTTGATACTTTTATCTTTACAATATACTTCGAATTCCCGCGCTTTAAAAGCTTGTGATTGATCACATCTTATAGAACGTGGCATGCCGTGAAAGTTACAGGGTTCCTCAAGGTATTTAAGCGCCGTTTCCGTATCACAGTTTTTTTACACTTGTGCGTGAGGGTAAATTGTGAGACGGTCAACTGTGACTAATATATAATAGTCGTCCTTATGTTCACGGAATGTTAAGGGACCAGCGAAATCCATTTGGATTTCTTCGTTAGGTTCGCTTAATTTTGGTAGTTCACCTAATTGTGATTTGTTTTGAATTGCTTTTAAAATTTTACCGCTCTTAATGCAGTCCGGGCATGATTGAGCTTTGTATGTCACGTCTCGATGGATGCAGGGGAACCATATTAGGTCCGCTAAGCGCAGCATTCCTAATTGTCCCAGGTGGGTCTGGAGGAGCGAGTTGCTTCAATAATTTTGGAACCATTAATCGATTGTCATATAATATGCATCCCGATGGAGTGACCGATAGGTCACGTCTGAGGGAATAAAAGTAAGGGCTAACGGATTTCAGCGTGTTTCAATAGCGATCTCTAATGAGTTTAATAATTGGGGCTAAATGTTTGACCCTTTGTGTCGCTTCTGCTAGGAATTCTTCTCCAAACACCTGGCAGAGGTTTTTCCTTTACTGAGGCATGTTTGTTTCCTTGCCTAGGGGATAGATTGTAATGTTTGGGTCATCTCTCGGTGGGGCTCTGCCTAGGCCTTTATTCGACGTCCCCTCCGTTTGAGTGCTAGTTGATGTAAATGTTTTCAACGTACTGGTCATTTTAGGTTTATCCGGGGCTCTTTTTTCGTTTTTTAAATGGGTTGCAAAAAGTTTTCAACTTTTGGATTGCTTCTGGTTGTTACGAAAACTTTTTGGAAAATAGAATATGGAGTAGTAATTGAAAAATTAGCTGGGTTAAGCGTAGTGTCTGGGGAATGTGGAATTGGGGGATTGGATTTTGACTGTATAGGATTAATTTTAGATGATTTATAATTTGATAAAGAATTTTTGCAATTAGAGGATTTGATGGAAAATTTTTAATTAGAAGATTTGGTAGAAGATTCGATAGAAGATTTGTATATTGATGAGTTAAATGGATTGGATTGGATTGGATTAATTGGGTTAGAAAATTTATAAGTTGTAATGTAAGCGAGCGATTGAATTATGTTACAAGTTTTACGAAAAGCGTTCGTTTTCTGTGCTGTATGCGCTTTGCTATGTATGACGTCATTACTTGTTTGGTATTTGTCTGCGTTCATTTTTTCAATTGTATCGTTTAGCAGAATATACTTGAAATTGTTAATTGTGTTTGTTATGAATTGTGTGTCGTCGCTCGAAGGTGGCGAGATAGGTTGCGATGGGTTCCTGCTTAAGTAATCAGCAAACCCCATGTCCTTCCTTGGGACATATTCGATTGTAAAGTTAAATGGGAGTAGCCTATCGACCCATCGTGTTAGGCGACTTTGGTATGTTATATTGCCTCTGTTTTCCTATAAAGCTGAAAGAAGCGCCTGATGGTCGGCTAATAGTTTAAATTCTTGCCCGCGTAGATAGTGTTTAAAGTGTTCGAAGGCCCAAACAACGGCTAAAAGTTCTAATTCGTTTGTACTGTAACGGGATTCGTAATTATTTAGGAATCTGCTTGCGAAGGCTATGGTGCGCCATACATTGTCATGTTTTTGTTCAATACTGGTACCGAGAACTTTATTGCTAGCGTCGCATTTGATGCATGTTTCTTTTGTTGTATCGAAATGCTTGTTTTCGATAATTTGTTTTATTTTTTGTTTTATGTTTTCGAAAACTTGTGAATGAATTTCGTTCCAATTGAGACGTTTGTTTTTGTTATCTTGTTTTTTCAGAATTGGTCTGAGTGGTTTTGTTAGTTCTGCTAATTTCGAGATCAATTTTATCAGGTGATGTATGCTTCCCATGAATGACCGTAGATGTTTTAATGTTTTGGGGGTGTTCTAGTTTCATTATGGCTTCGGTTTTTGTGATTAACGGTGTTGTTCCCTGGGAAGTTATTTTGAAGCCTAGCCATTCGATCATGTTTTTGGCGAATTCGCATTTTTGTAGGTTTATTGCGAGGTTTTCTTTATCCAATATTGCGAGTATTTTATCTAATTCATTTTCTTGTTCATTCAAAGATCTCTTGGTAATGACCAGAATATCGTCCAAAATTGCAAATTTCGAATTTATACCGTCTAATGTTTTGTCAATTGTTTTTTGGAACGTTGCCGGCATATCCGTTAGACCATAAAAAACCATTTATGAACCTACATGTTCCAGTAGCCCTGCCTCCCAGAATACTAAAGTTACATTGTTTGGCTATTGATTCATCTAGGGGGATCTGGCTGTAGGCGTATTTTGGGTCAATTTTCGAGAACCAGTACATCCCTGGGGATGCTTTTACCTTTCTGAAATATGTAATGCTACTGCATCCATTAGGTGATCTATGCTTTGCATTTGGTATTTGTTTTTATGTATTGCTTTGTTTAGTTTCTTCGAATCTAAAGCTAGTTTTACTGATTTGTCCTATTTTGCCGTAATGACCACCGAGCTAATGAAAACATCGTCCGGGCATTTTTCCAATCGCACTATTTGTCTGTCCTTGATGAATTTGTCTAATTCTTGTTCTACCTTCTCTAATAAGTGCAGTGGGACTCTTCTGCATTTTTGTTGATTAGGATAAAGATTTTCTCGGAATAGTGATTTTGCTATGTGATTTTTGGATCCGTGTGCATAGATTGGGATATTTTTTAAATATCCAATTTTATTATAGTTTTCCCGGTTTCGACATCTGAAATATGGTGAATTTGCTAACATGGTTGTTTTGTTTTTTTTTGTAAGCTGACTCCCAGTTTTGGCAGTACGTCGCGTCCCATCAAATTATTCGTGTTTTGTTCCACTATGAGGATTGGGCATCTCTTTGCGCACCAACACCCGGATGTGATTTCCGTATGGATTACCCCTTTGATCTTTTTTCTTTATTGTTAAAGCATCTATAGCGTTTGTTCTCGTTATATTTTTCGATTCTGACGTTGGGATTTTGCGTCATGAATTTGTTGGCCGTTGTGGGGTTGATGAAACTCCGAGCTGTTTCTGTATCTGCGAGCCAGTCTATCTTTTCCGAGTTGTTGCAAGTCGTTTGCACCCAGATTTCATCATTTTGTTCCTTGTTCACAATGATGTTTCTTACTCGGCGAAATGCTTATGGTTGTACCAGGTTTATATTTGCCCAGTCTTCTGTTAGTTCTTTTAAGTAGAGTGTTGCTTCTACGTCTATTGATTCCGCGTTGTCCTCTGTGATTGCTTGGTTTACCTCTTGGCTTTGTTCGGTGACGTGTCGTACACGTCTTCTTTGATTACTCCCTGGGGATTGGTTGTATGTTTATTGTGGAGGTCGTTGGGATGGTCGTGGTCTTGGTCGTTCTGGCATTTTCGACCGACATAGTTTTGCAAAATGTCACATCTTTTTACAGATGTTACAATGTGCTTGTTTTGCTGGACAGTTAAAATCGTGTCCTTGTGTAAAAACGGCTCCAAATCTCCAACATGGTTGTGTTTCTTGTGTTGTTTGTTGTCGTTGAACGTCTGTTTGTGGTCGCGTTTGAGGGCGGCTATTTTGTTGTGTTGTTGCGTTTACTTGGTTCCAATTGGATGGATTAGCGCGTAAAATCTTTCTTTTGTTTGCCTGGCCTCTCTCGCGTGAGAGGTCAAAATTTAACACCTGAGCAGCTGTGCGAACTTCGGAAAGCAGCTCCATCTGAATTGCGGAGTTGTTCATTTTCGCATTCTTGTTCATTCTCGCATAAAAAAATCTTTTATTAAACCTTCTTTGACATTTCCTAGGGCTGCTTTAGAACCATGTTCGCGTAATCTGCTGAAGAACGTATCGAGATTCTCGTTAGAGTTTTGTTGTACTGTGATCAGCTGGAAGCGATCAAATGTTATATTTCTTGGTCGTGTGAATGTTATTCCTAACTCGTAGATGAGCTCGTTTGTGGAACATCAATCAGTTAGTGTGTGGGGATTACGTTGATGGTAGATTCGGCTTGCTTCTGTTCCGAGGGACAGATACACAAGGCTTTTTACCTTGATATCTGCTTCATCCCAGTTGTAGCGATCTATCATTGGTCCCCGGTTGCGGATTGCTCTGCAATCGTTTTCCCAGTCTACGCGGCGTCTTTCATTACGAAATTGTCTTTTGCGAGTTTCTTCTTCCTTCGCTCCCTCTATTACTTCTTCATATGATGGGACTGTGGGGTAAACGAATTCCGCTACCGTGGGCTTTGTCGTAGTAGTTGGTCTACGTGTAGATTTTCCTTTGCCATGACTGCCAGTTTAAACGTGGACAGCCATGACGGCCACTCCTAAGGGGGGTTGGCGCCGGATTCCCATTATAATCGGACGCCAAAAGGAGACTTTAGCGACTGCGCCATGTTGTGCTGATCCCTGGAGAAAACACTGGCGGTTAAATACTCTATTTCGAAGTTTTTCGATTTACTTTCAACTGAACTTGAACTGATTTTCTCTTGTTGTCACGCGCCCTTTTTCTAAAGAGGTCAAAATTGAACACTGGGGCAGCTGTGCGAAATTCGGAAAGCAGCTCCATCTGAATTGCGGAGTTGTTGATTTTCGCATTCTTGTTCATTCTCGCATAAAAAAATCTTTCATTAAACCTTCTTTGACATTTCCTAGGGCTGCTTTAGAGCCGAGTTCGCGTAATCTGCTGAAGAACGTATCGAGATTCTCGTTGGAGTTTTGTTGTACTGTGATCAGCTGGAAGCGATCAAATGTTATGTTTCTTGGTCGTGTGAATGTTATTCCTAACTCGTACATGAGCTCGTTTGTGGAACATCTATCAGTTAGTGTGTGGGGATTACGTTGATGGTAGATTCGGCTTGCTTCTGTTCCGAGGGACAGATACACAAGGCTTTTTACCTTGTTATCTGCTTCATCCCAGTTGTAGCGATCTATCATTGGTCCCCGGTTGCGGATTGCTCTGCAATCGTTTTCCCAGTCTACGCGGCGTCTTTCATTACGAAATTGTCTTTTGCGAGTTTCTTCTTCGTTCGCTCCCTCTATTACTTCTTCATATGATGGGACTGTGGCGTAAAAGAGTTCCGCTACCGTGGGCTTTGTCGTAGTAGTTGGTCTACGTGTAGATTTTCCTTTGCCATGACTGCCAGTTTAAACGTGGACAGCCATGACGGCCACTCCTAAGGGGGGTTGGCGCCGGATTCCCATTATAATGGGACGCCAAAAGGAGACTTTAGCGACTGCGCCATGTTGTGCTGATCCCTGGAGAAAACACTGGCGGTTAAATACTCTATTTCGAAGTTTTTCGATTTACTTTCAACTGAACTTGAACTGATTTTCTCTTGTTGTCACGCACCCTTTTTCTAAAGCGGCGAGCGTTAGACTGAACTTAATTTAGTTACCAGACAGTACATGTTAACTAAAGAAGCAGAAAATGTTCCGGAGAACTGAAGCATTAATGAACAAATGCAACAAATGGTAAATATATCTACGTATAGTTTTAAGAGTGTTTATAGTAGTAGGTTTAAATGCTTGGTTGCAATCCCTAGGGATTGAGTGTCTATCAAAACATGACCACTTGGTGTTCCTTCTGGAATTCCTCCAAAACAATAATAATAATAATAATAATAATAATAATAATAATAATAATAATAACAATAATAATAATAATAATAATAATAATAATAATAATAATAATAATAATAATAATAATAATAATAATAATAATAATAATAATAATAATAATAATAATAATAATAATAATAATAATAATAATAATAATAATAATAATAATAATAATAATAATAATAATAATAATAATAATAATAATAATAATAATAATAGTAATAATAATAATAATAATAATAATAATAATAATAATAATAATAATAATAATAATAATAATAATAATAATAACAATAATAATAATAATAATAATAATAGTAATAATAATAATAATAATAATAATAATAATAATAATAATAATAATAATAATAATAATAATAATACTAATAATAATATTATTAATAATAATAATAATAATAATAATAATAAAAATTATAAAAAAATAATAATAATAATAATAATAATAATAACAGTAATATTAATAATGGTAATAATATTAATAACGATAATAGTAATAAAGTACTAACAATAATGAAAACTTTAATAATACTGATGGTTTTAACTAAAGTATTTGGTATAATATTAGTGATAATAATATTTATAAAACTGATAAAAATAAAAATAACAATAATAAACATATAATATTAACAATAATAATAAGAGTAAACAGTAAACTTTAATATTTGTGTAATTTTAATCCTTTGTGTCTAGCTTTAAATGGCAAATGAGAGGGCAGATTTCAGCTTTCAGGTTTAATAGCCGAATGCCCATTGAAATCCCTTAAAAGCGCTATCTGAAACAGAACTAATTTTTCGTAGACAAAGCCGATGGCTTTTATACCAAAGATGCAAGCAAATCGATCAAAGGGACAAACCTTCGAGACAAACCTTTAGAATTTCTCACTTGACTCAGCTTTTGTTATTCTTTTGCTTTGAATTCGGTATTGCTTTGAAATTTGTTCTGAAAGAAACCCATTTAAAACATTTGCACATAAGAAGCAAAAAGTTTTCAGATGTTCTGACTTGGTTCAGATCCGCAGGTGATATCTTTTAGGCGGCATAGGTTCATACACCACAATCATTTAAAATCTAATCTGAGTTCCAAACAACGGTTCTTTATTGCGATAACTCTCCAGTAACAAAATTATCTGACAAAAATGATTTCACCAATTTTGGTTTTGATCTGTATACGGGTGACATTTGCTACGAGTGCGTGCAAAGTTATTTAAGTAGTTTGTCGTTATTGAATTGTCTGTCAGTTTTGCTTTCCAAATATATATTTTTCGGCAGTGAATTATTCTCCTGTTAAACATGAAAAATCACCAGAAGAGACTTTTTGGAAGCTTTGACAATGTAAAATTTCAAATTTTGTTATAAAATATTCATATTAAAAAAAGAGCGCTGATTTTCCAAGGGTCTGATTGCAAACGTAAGGTAAAGAATTCAAAGATAAACAAAACTAGGAAAAAGCTGCAACCTTTTTTCAAAGATTTCCTTTTTTTGATACAAACTATTTCGTTTTGAGAACCAAATTTACAAAATCACTCGTAATGAAATAACCCCAACAATTTTCATAAGAATTTAAATAATAATCGACATGTAATCGCTCTTTTTTTGAATATGAATATTTTATAACACAACTTCAGTTCTGTCCAACTTCAGTTTAAAAAAATGTAAAACTTTGAGAAAATGAAAATATAAACTACCTCAACTAGGAAACCAAAGATTCACTTATAGAGTTTTAATTTTTTCATGCCAGGAAGATGAACGACAACAAAAAGAGACCATCATTTATCTTTGCTGTTTTTCCGAAGCTTTGTCACAACAGAAAAAGTCAACAATGGTCATTCGATAGAAAAAATTTGGTTTTGCGTTGTGCATTTTTAAGCAATCATCTTTTTACAAACGCTTTTCTCTCTTAGTCATATTATCAGAAAGCTACGATAAACCTTTGAACCTACAAGAAATAGGCTGCTGCTTTAAAAGTATATTAAACCGCTGAAAACTTCTAAATTTAATGATTCATTTAAAAAATTTTGTATTTGAATCCAACAAAAACATACCGAATATTCAACATATCGATCGAGGATTCAAAATGTTATTTCATCTCATAGTATAGACTTTTTAACTTCAATTTCTAAAGCGTGTAACTTTTCCGTAAAGTCTGCAAAAGTTTTTTTGCATCGCATTCTTTTTTTTGAAAGCCAGACAAAGCGAATTTTTAGATACGTTAAATTCTGTTGGAGAATTTTTGAAAATGGTCTTCAGCTTTTATTGTTCCGACCCTTGTTGAGGGGGAAGGAACTATATACTCAAACGGGTTTTTCTTTGTTCAGTCAATTTTGACCTATGGGTATAATCATCGTAGAGAGTTGAGACTGGTATCATCAGAAAGCTTTTCCAGCGTAGAATATGGAATTAAAAAGATTTTTTTAATTTTCGTTTTTTACAGGGAGTTATAGAGGTTTAAATTTTGAGAAAATAGTGTGAATTCCGGTGAGATTTTATTCACTTTTTTCGGAACTTTGGAATGAAACTTCGTCAATTTTGCAAAAATTTGTTAAGTTTTTTTCAAAGTGTTGCCATTTTTTATTTGTAAAAACAAAAAAAAAACCAAAAGATTATTGTAGGCTATTTTTATTATTTTTATGTCAAAAATTCTGGCTAATTATTTCAAAATTAAGACTTTTTCTTCAAAAACAGCACGTCATAAGTTTCTCTAGTCCATTTGGATTGAATTTATAGGAAGTACAGACCCAAACACCACTAACAAAATTTTCTTAGACCCGAAAGGGGGCTGTTTTTACTTCAAATTCCGTTAAGAGTGCTCTTTAATTAAATCTTCGCCGTTTTTTGCTAAATTTAGTCGTTGATTATCAAAAACGCAGCATATCTATATCGGATTTTTTAACGGACAAAAAATAAATATCTATAGCATTCGAATAATTAAGTGTTCTTAAAGAACAAACAGCATTAGCAGGACTACTTTTGGACCAATCTTGGACTGGCATAATGCAGAAATAATTCGGGTTGTGAACGGTCGGTCTTTTTTATAAAAAAAATTTGTTCTCTTCTACAATAATTAAATAACATTACAATTCAAAAAAGGCTCACTAATGATAGTTCCAATGGGTTTCCTAATTCACTCGAAAATTATTGTATCTAGTTTAGAACTTGAAAGCTTATGGTCGTTTTGACTTTTAAAAGTATTTGGTTTTCAAATAAATAATGACTTATTGAACTTTTGTTTCTATTTTTCTCATTCTTTGGTCAACTTGCAGCTTATTGTCAGCAATTAAAAAATGCTTCATCTTTCTATTGAATTCAAATTCAATCTTTATTGCGGTTTTACGCCTTAAGTTATGGCTACTGGCTTTGAAGCAACTAGATTTCAAATTTTCTTAATTTTTAGGTATTTGCCCATTTTTCACGTTTTCTAGTTTTGTCACATTATCACGTTATTGACAGTTCATATATCACATTATTGACTTTCAAAATAAAACAAAATTGATATAATTAAAATGCTTGAAGATATAGATTATGATTTTAACGGCTTCGACACTACTTTCTCGAAGAATTTAATTGATTTTTTAAAATTGTCTTCAACTGCCGTTTTTACATTGTCTTTTTAGTAGTTTGAAATTTTACTGTACAATGACCCGGTTTCATTGCCTTTTCATGGAAGAATAGATGAGACGATATTCTAATTTTAGTAGATAGCTGATATTTTTCATGACTCTGAAAACAATTGTTTTCCAAATTAAAAAAAAAACACTTCAACTTTGCAATTTTGTTCCTTTTATTTTCCGGTTGTTATCTAATCTCGCTAATTACAGCCCAATTATGACATTAATGTTGTCAAAGGAAGGTTTCAATAGGGGATTATTGTTGCACAATCTAATGTTTTTAAGGAATTCATTGACTTTACGGGCTTCCACACGAAAAAAAATTAATTTTTGATTTTTGTCATGGTTGACGTTCTTTTTGTCAACATAAGGCATATTCTGGATAATTGCAATTCTCATGGGCTTCTTTTGGAAAATTATACGAACCTAATTAATTTTTTTATGCTAATTAATGGCGTTCATGTCTTTGGAAATTTTTTGGTTACCTAATTTTGCATTTTGTTTTCCGTTTTTGTCTACTTGTTACCTTGCTTCATTTATGAGAGGTCACATAATACATTATCGGTGGTTGCAGATAGTGCAATTGAACACATTTTGATGGCCATCGTATGGCTTTACGGTTTTGAAAGCGTTTTCTGCCAAGTTTTTTTTTTGATTTTCTGTTCGTTGTCTGGATGTTCTTTTTGTAACCGCGTACAAAAATGAATACCGGCAGCTCTTAATTCCTTCTATGGAAGCATTGGTAACCGTACACCTATGGGATATTTTATTTGATATCTAATGGTTTTCATTATTTGGAAATTAATTGTTTTTAAAAAAAAATAAGCGAATTTTTCAACTTTACTGTTTTTGTTCTTTACTGTCTAATTGTTACTAAGCCTTTTTTCTACTACTCCCTTATCTTTTCTGGTGAATGGCAAGTTATTTTGGTTTAATATCAGTTTTATCTGACGGTATTTTGACATTGTTATTAAATTTCGTTTTTTAAAACGGACATGAAGTTTTTGATGTAATTATTTTTTGTTTTTGCTGTTGTTTGATTTTGCTGTTCGTCTTGACTCGTTTTCTGAATATTTGCACATCTCATCAATCTAATGCGCCGTTTTTACTCAGTTATTTGCTTTGGAGACTTCCTTTTCGTTCATACACCATTTTTTTCTAAAATACTTGAATTTTTGGGTTTTTCTATGTTCCTCATTTTGGTAGACAATCAAGCCAAAATTGTAGATGAGCTGGGTCGGAACCTTATGTGCGATCGCACATTACCGAGCCGCCTTGTATGTATATGAGTTCAAACCTTAGTACTTTAAACTTAGATATAAATGTGTAAAACATTGATGATTTTCCTTCCAAGTTCAAGAATGTTCAAAATTGAAGCATATAACAGTATACAGTCAAATGGCAAATTTGTTGATGATTGTTTTCACTATCTTTTTGATTTCTGTTTGGCCTCAAAACTGTGAATAAATTGAATCGATTGAAAATAAACGGAATTTTAATTACTTCAGTTTCTGTAAAAAACATTTATATTTTGATTACCCATAAGCTATTAACGTTTTCAGTGCTCGCCCTATTCTTAATTACTAAAAATTGTAGTTTTCATTAGATATTCAATATTGCGGATTTTGCTATGTTCACCTCAGAAATGCTTGTTATCAGTTTCTAGACGCTATCTAAAGCCATAACTAAATAGAGTTTAAACATGTTTTTTTGTTTAATGAAAAGATACAAATAAGGTGAAAAAATGGGCATCCTCAGTATAACGTATTGAATAGAGTCCAACCCTACAATCTTAGAACCTCTCATAATTTTATCTAAGTAGCAGAAACTAAAGGTTTCGTTAGATGACAAGTTATCTTCAACAACCAAAAGAAGAAATGAAGATAATTTCTGCCTCTCAAACAGTGCTAACTAGTTGTTGATCAATGAGCAAAACAATGTCCAGAGGTTAGCTTACAAGAGTAGTGGATAAAACAAGGGATTCAACCACCAGTAAAATTTGTCCCTTTCTCCTAACGCTAATCGCGCATGTCGAGTCGGGCCAAATTTTACTGTTTGTTGAATCTCTTGTTTTATCCACTACTATATTCACCACTATAAAGACATACTACGCGCACAATTGTGTACAAAAATGTACATAGCTAGTATAATTTATGCAATTCATACACTAATATCCAAAAATTCTCAAAACTAGATTTAAGCCTAATTTCATATCTAATACGGCAAACTATACTGAAATAAATCAGGTTAATCATCTCACAAAGTTTTTTTTTCAATAGAATCGGAGGGACTGAAAATAACTCAAAATTGCTTAGAACAGGATAACAAGAATTAAGTTTCTTTAAAATTTTTGACTTTAACCAGGAGACGATTGATCTATGATGTTTAACTGAGTGATTCTATGTACCTGGTTACATTTTTGAGCCGAGTCTTGGGAGGTCTTGATAAAAGGTTGACTCGCCTTTACCACGCTACGGCAGTACTGCTCGACCTTTCTTAATGGCAACTGTGGGGGAGGGTGCAACTACAGAATGCTTGAGCACTTTTAATTTTAATTTTTAGGCTGACTGAAGTCTAATATTAAGCTGACTGAACAATATTAATGTATCATTTTTAGGGATATCGATATCAATATTAATATTAAATATATTTCTGAATAAACAATCACTCATTTATCATTTATGAAAATTGTAGTTCTGTCAAGCACCTAGATTGTAGCAGGCTATCCTTCTGAACTTCTGCCAAAAACATTGTTAGGAACTTTTTCCATTCTGAGTAGTAGTCTGTTGAGACTGGGTTCTCGGATAGCTTTCACACGCCTGAGAGAAGTTGATATAACTCTGGATGGTAGAGTAGGAAAATCCTTTATCGTTCAGCAGTTGTTTCCAAGGAATATCCTTATTGTTTTCTTGACGGTCTTGTTTCACTTTCCCCCATATGTATCCTCTGTCAGAAATTGTCAGTAGATATAAACGATTCAGCCTTCCCTCCCTGTTATTGACTGTGGTGAGATAAGACTCAAATTCACCAATATTGAATGAACTTCTGAGTTTACTGTGGGAAGATAAATATTCCGGCACATTCACATCAAACTTGTCCAGTGTTTCCTGATGCTCGTAACTTAGTAGGTCCTTCTTGAACTTGGAGAGGAACAACTGGAAGAGTTCTGTTTTAGTTCGTTTTCCAGTCTCACTTTCATGTTCGGCGGTGTTGTTGGGTTTGTATTTGTTCTCCTTACAAAATGTAATCATTTGAGTTGTTAAATTAGTCAACTCGTTTATATTCTCTTCAGATAAAGAAGTGGATGATAAAGCTCCAGTTATTAAAGTCTCGTCAAATGACGAAAATTGTTAAAAATTTTTCGCTAGTTTTTGTAGTGAAGTGAAAATGATGATGAATAGCCAAAAAGTGCCGTGGAGATTAAAGGTCCCCACGTGGAGAATTATTCTAGAACATTCTTTTTCCAGAATATTCTCACATGACTTTTAACTTAAAATTGGTTATCATTTCCCAAGTAATTACATGTTTTAAAGTAAAATAATAATTAAATCCTTCTATTAAATTGAATGATTTGTATAATCTATTAAAAATTAAATAAAGATTTTAATAAATACTCACTTTACTAGCTAATTTTTAAGGGTATGTTATATTCGAAATTTTCGCTTGTTTTCATTCTGTTAGTGGTGGTGGCTTTCTTTGTCAATGGCGGTGGCCATTTTAGCATGACATGCACTTTTCATTCGATCTGCTAAGCAGTGTAATGCGATGTTAAACCAAGCTTGTTGACTTTTTATACTATTAGCGGTTGCTAAATATGAAAGAAAGCGAACAATAATAGCTCAGTCAAAAACACTGAGATCGGTGGAAACACAGTGATTAGCGTTTTTCTATGTCTTCTTGAATATTATACTTAAAAACATGCTCTCTGAATTGATTTCTAGTGTGACCATATCTATATCTATGAAGATAAATACATAGTCTACATTTCCTTTTTCTAAATCTATATAATGATATATGTTTATAAACATTACACATACTACACGTTAGATATTGATCAGGATCAGAATAATGATATCCCAAATGTTCTACATAATCTTTAACCTTAACCATATTTTTGCATACATAACAAGAATATTCTAATTCTTTACAATTATTACAACATTCTTTCCAAGGTTCATTTATACACTTATCGCATTTCATTTTCATTTTTCGAAAAATTGTTTTTTGATTATTTCCCTAAAAAATACATCATGTCTCAATCAACTAATACTAGTGCTATAAATTTCTGCGATGTCTGTAATCTATCCTTTGAATCAAAGAAGGCTTTTTACAGGCATCAATCATACGATCTCAAACATAAGGAACTATTGGAGAAAATGTTTGAGTCTGAAGAAGGGGAAATCTCGGAGAGGCTGTATAATTTGGATGAAGATGATTATATTATTAAAACTAAACCAGCCACCAAACCTAAAACTAAAATTGAAGAGGATCTCTACACCAGAATTAAGTTGATATAACTCTGGATGGTAGAGTAGGAATATCCTTTATCGTTCAGCAGTTGTTTCCAAGGAATATCCTTATTGTTTTCTTGATGGTCTTGTTTCACTTTCCCCAATATGTATCCTCTGTCAGAAATTGTCAGTAGATATAAACGATTCAGCTTTCCCTCCATGTTATTGACTGTGGCGAGATAAGACTCAAATTCACCAATATTGAATGAACTCCTGAGTTTACTGTGGAATGATAAATATTCCGGCACATTCACTTCAAACTTGTCCAGTGTTTCCTGCTGCTCGTAACGTAGTAAATCCTTCTTGAAATTGGAGAGGAACAACTGGACGAGTTCTGTTTTAGTTCGTTTTCCAGTCTCACTTTCATGTTCGGCGGTGTTGTCGGGTTTGTATTTGTTCTCCTTACAAAATGTAAACATTTGAGTTGTTAAATTAGTCAACTCGTTTATATTCTCTTCAGATAAAGAAGTGGATGATAAAGCTCCAGTTATTAAAGTCTCGTCGAATGACGAAAATTGTTTAAAATTTTTCGCTAGTTTTTTTAGTGAAGTGAAACTCATGATGAATAGCCAAAAAGTGCCGTGGAGATTAAAGGTCCCCACTTGGAGAATTATTCTAGAACATTCTTTTTCTAGAATATTCTCACATGATTTTTAACTTAAAATTGGTTATCATTTCCCAAGTAATTACATGTTTTAAAGTAAAATAATAATTAAATCCTTCTATTAAATTGAATGATTTGTATAATCTATTAAAAATTACATAAAGAATTTAATAAATACTCACTTTACTAGCTAATTTTTAAGGGTATCTTATATTCGAAATTTTCACTTGTTTTCATTTTGTTAGTGGTGGTGGCTTTCTTTGTCAATGGCGGCGGCCATTTTAGCATGACATGCACTTTTCAATCGATCTGCTAAGCAGTGTAATGCGATGTTAAACCAAGCTTGTTGACTTTTTATACTATTAGCGGTTGCTAAAAATGAAAGAAAGCGAACAATAATAGCTCAGTCAAAAACACTGAGATCGGTGGAAACACAGTTATTAGTGTTTTTCTATGTCTTCTTGATTATTATACTTAAAAACATGCTCTCTGAATTGATTTCTAGTGTGACCATATCTATATCTATGAAGATAAATACATAGTCTACAATTCCTATTTCTAAATCTATATAATGATATATGTTTATAAACATTACACATACTAAACGTTAGATATTGATCAGGATCAGAATAATGATATCCCAAATGTTCTATATAATCTTTAACCTTAACCATATTTTTACATACATAACAAGAATATTCTAATTCTTTACAATTATTACAACATTCTCTCCAAGGCTCATTTATACACTTATCGCATTTCATTTTCATTTTTCGAAAAATTGTTTTTTGATTATTTCCCTAAAAAATACATCATGTCTCAATCAACTAATACTAGTGTTATAAATTTCTGCGATGTCTGTAATCTATCCTTTGAATCAAAGAAGGCTTTATTCTGGCATCAATCATACGATCTCAAACATAAAGAACTATTGGAGAAAATGTTTAAGTCTGAAAAGGGGGAAATCTCGGAGAGGGTGTATAATTTGGATGAAGATGATTATATTAATAAAACTAAACCAGCCACCAAACATAAAACTAAAACTGAAGAGGATATCTACACCAGAATTAAGTTGATATAACTCTGGATGGTAGAGTAGGAATATCCTTTATCGTTCGGCAGTTGTTTCCAAGGAATATCCTTATTGTTTTCTTGATGGTCTTGTTTCACTTTCCCCCATATGTATCGTCTGTCAGAAATTGTCAGTAGATATAAACGATTCAGCTTTCCCTCCATGTTATTGACTGTGGCGAGATAAGACTCAAATTCACCAATATTGAATGAACTCCTGAGTTTACTGTGGAAAGATAAATATTCCGTCACATTCACTTCAAACTTGTCCAGTGTTTCCTGATGCTCGTAACGTTGTAGGTCCTTCTTGAACTTGGAGAGTAACAACTGGAAGAGTTCTGTTTTAGTTCGTTTTCCAGTCTCCCTTTCATGTTCGGCGGTGTTGTCGGGTTTGTGTTTGTTCTCCTTACAAAATGTAATCATTTGAGTTGTTAAATTAGTCAACTCGTTTATATTCTCTTCAGATAAAGAAGTGGATGATAAAAGCTCCAGTTATTAAAGTCTCGTCAAATGACGAAAACTGTTTAAAATTTTTCGCTAGTTTTTGTAGTGAAGTGAAACTCATGATGAATAGCCAAAAAGTGCCGTGGAGATTAAAGGTCCCCACGTGGAGAATTATTCTAGAACATTCTTTTTCTAGAATATTCTCACATGATTTTTAACTTAAAATTGGTTATCATTTCCCAAGTAATTACATGTTTTAAAGTAAAATAATAATTAAATCCTTCTATTAAATTGAATGATTTGTATAATCTATTAAAAATTAAATAAAGATTTTAATAAATACTCACTTTACTAGCTAATTTTTAAGGGTATCTTATATTCGAAATTATCACTTGTTTTCATTCTGTTAGTGGTGGTGGCTTTCTTTGTCAATGGCGGTGGCCATTTTAGCATGACATGCACTTTTCATTCGATCTGCTAAGCAGTGTAATGCGATGTTAAACCAAGCTTGTTGACTTTTTCTACTATTAGCGGTTGCTAAATATGAAAGAAAGCGAACAATAATAGCTCAGTCAAAAACACTGAGATCGGTGGAAACACAGTGATTATTGTTTTTCTATGTGTTCTTGAGTATTATACTTATAAACATGCTCTCTGAATTGATTTCTAGTGTGACCATATCTATATCTATGAAGATAAAAACATAGTCTACATTTCCTATTTCTAAATCTATATAATGATATATGTTCATAAACATTGCACATACTACACGTTAGATATTGATCAGGATCAGAATAATGATATCCCAAATGTTCTATATAATCTTTAACCTTAACCATATTTTTACATACATAACAAGAATATTCTAACTCTTTACAATTATTACAACATTCTTTCCAAGGTTCATTTATACACTTATCGCATTTCATTTTCATTTTTCGAAAAATTGTTTTTTGATTATTTCCCTAAAAAATACATCATGTCTCAATCAACTAATACTAGTGTTATAAACTTCTGCGATGTCTGTAATCTATCCTTTGAATCAAAGAAGGCTTTATACAGGCATCATTCATACGATCTCTAAGATAAGGAACTATTGGAGAAAATGTTTGAGTCTGAAGAAGGGGAAATCTCGGAGAGGGTGTATAATTTGGATGAAGATGATTATATTATTAAAACTAAACCAGCCACCAAACCTAAAACAAACTAAAACTGAAGAGTATATCTACACCAGAATTAAGTATGGAAGTAAAGAATGTCATGAAGAATTTAGAAGTAAAGTAGCTCTAACTACTCATTCATATAGTCACAATCGCATGTATCTAGAAAACACAGAAGAATTCGATATAAACTCAAGTCAGAACTTGAGAGAATTTTATATTACTGATAAAGGTGGGAGTTACATTGAAGATATAGATGAAGCAACTAATTACTCTTTAGAAGAAATTAAAAATTGTTACCAATTTTGTAAAGTTAAGAGTTTTAAATATAAGATCACGGCTGAATGTGATTATAAGAAGAGAACCAGAGAAGAAGTTAAAACTACTAATATATATTATATTAATAATAATGCAATATATGAATATGGTGACTTCAATCGGTGGCTATATTTCGAAAAGGAAATATATGAAGGTTATGGTTATGATTTTGAGTTTCTAGGAATAAGAAGTATTCAGTTAAACATTGAACCAACTAAAGCATCTATTGGTAGTTATATAGATTTATCTCCAGATCTCAAAACTCTAAATTGATACTAAATATACGTAGTTATAAATACAATTGCCTACAACTAACTATAACTGCTTGGCTACATCCCGCCCCACACGATGCAACTCGAGAAAGTAAATATGTAGATAAACTAATTGAACCAAAACAACAACATGAGGATGATTTTGCTTATATAATAAGAATACAGAAATTGTATAATAATAATATTTTTGTATACACACCTTGTGGTAATGGTAAAATAGAATTGTTTAAACAAGTGGATGATTTTAATAAAGATAGAAAAGATGTAAGAATACTAGTTTGGAGTGAAGGTCAAATAGAACACTGTGCCCTAATAAAAAATATAGAAACCTTGTTAGAACGACTAAATAAAAACAACATTAAATATTATTATTGTGATATGTGTCTATTGGTTTAACTCACAAATTAAAAATGATAAACACGAATGCAACAACTCTTTCAAACCAGAGATTGTTTGTCCTAAGAAAAAACATATTACTTTTGTAAATGAACACAAACGTCAGAATATAAAAAATATTATAACTGCCGATATAGAATGTTGCATTACCGATGTCACAACTAATGATTGTAAATATGTAAAAGCTGAACATATTCCAATAGCTGTGGGTTACACCTGGCAAGGTAACTTCAAGCACTACTTCGGTCTAGGCTGCATAAAAAGATTTGATAGAGATCTGTTAGAAATAGAAACTGAGAATAATTTCAAACATAATGAAAAGATGATATTCACAGAAGAAGATAAATTATATCATGAAACTAAAAACACTTGTCATATCTGTAGTAAAACATGTATTAATAAAGTAAGAGATCATTGTCATGAAACTGATAAAAATAGTGGAGCAGCATGTAAAATATGTAATCTGAGGTATAAACAACAAAACTTCATTCCTGTAATATTTCATAATGGCTCTGGCTATGACTTCAACCTACTATACAGTGAACTCTTTTTACAGAATAATGATAAAAGAAAAGAAGATAACATACCACTAGCTGCTTGTAAGTCTAAGATGTTTAGCATTGGTTGCCTCAAACTCTTAGACAGTTATAATTTCTTAGCTATGCCTCTAGATCAAATGGCAAAGATATACGGATGTAAAACTAAAACATTATATCCATATGAATACTTTGGTTTAGACTCCTTGGGAACCACGAAAAAGTCGTATAATAATCTTATAGGTAATCTAAAAATAGAAAACTTCAAATCCTCACTACATAATAAATTACCAACACAAGAAGAAGTAGATAATTTTAATAATGAAAACAGTCATAAAACTGGTAAAGATCTAACTATAGAGTATTTACAGAATGATGTGGAAATATTAGACTATTGCATGAATGAATATGTTAAACTAAGCATGAAAGAATTCAAGCTCAACCCACTACATTACGTTAGTCTACCGGGTTATAGTTTTGATTGTTGGTTAATGTCAAGTGGTGTTACATTAGGCACATTGCAAGATAAACAAATGCTAGATGATTTTGTTGGAGCAAAGAGAGGTGGTATATGTGGAATAATGGGTGTTAGATATATTACTAATGATAATACTAATACTAATATAAATACTAAAGATAAACTTAATAATAGAAATATATGGTACATCGATACAAACAACCTATACGGTTATGCAATGATGCAAAAGTTACCTTATAAGGGTTTTGAGTTTATTACTACTACTACTACTACTACTCTAGATGCAACATTGAATACTCCAGATGGTAGTGATCATGGTTACTATATAGTTTGTGATATTGATTATACTAATGAATGTAAAGAGAGAACAGAACAGTTAGCACTAATGCCTAATAAGAGAAAGATAAATGATAATGAATTGAGATATCTGCGAAGCAGTTTCACAGATCGACGAAGAGAGAAAAGTAAAGCAAGATCCGATAAGATAATCTTAGATCAAAACAACAAAACAGAATATATGGTTCATTATAGGATGTTAAAGTTCTATGTTAAGATGGGAGTAAAAGTAACAAAAATACATAAAGTAATTAAATTTAAACAAGACTACATATGTAGAGATTATATCCAAAACAACACTAACAAAAGAGCATAAGCTAAAACTGAAGTAGAGAAGGATGTAAGGAAACTAATGAACAACTCACTATATGGAAGAATGTGCATGAATCCCTTACACTTCTTTCAAAGTAAGTTCTTACACGATGAAGAAAAGATAATGAAAAGTATAAGTAAACCAACATTTAAGAATATAACTAGATATAAAGATTATAGCCAAATTGAATATATGAAGAAAAGAATAGAATATGATTCTCCAGTATATGTAGGTGTTACTATCGTAGAGTTAAGTAAATTACACATGTATGATGTATTCTATAATATTCTACAACCATCCCTCAAAGATCTAACACTTCACTATAAGGATACGGACAGTTTTGTATTAAGTTATAGTGAAGGTAAAGTTAGTGATGAGCATACGGACTTAAGTAATCTAGACATACCTATAAAAACTATTAATAAAGTCCCCGGCAAGTTTAAGCACGAGCTGGGAAGTAGGATTATTGAGGAATTTATAGCATTGTCCCCCAAAACATTTAGCTTCAAAAATTATCCTAAAAACACTAAAGAAAAAGGAATAAAGAAGCATAATAATGCTAGGCACATAGATTATTATGATGCATTAATGAATAATACACAGAGAACAGTAGATGAATGTAGAATACAAAAAGTTGGTGATAACATGACAACAACAAAAACAAGTAAGATTAGTCTAAACACATTTGATGATGAAAGATTTTATGTAAATAATGTTAAAAGCTATCCTCATGATGAGAATCTATATCTATTCAAAAGAGATTTAATAAAAATGATCCACCAAGCATCATTAGATGGAGACAAAGACGTACTGGTTAATAATATTCTAGAACTAACCATTAATGATGATAGAAAGTTATTTGAAGTTGCTATTAAATTATATAACGAGCTTTGCTAATTATTATAACAAATAATTATAGACCTAATTCATTCTTTACATCCATATGGTTGGTAGTTAGTATATTATAAATCATTATCTGAGCCATATATTTTTCCATAGTGTCTCCCATGACTGTATTCTTATATAGTGTAGCTCCAGCTATTATATTTTTATTATATTCTAGAAATTTTATTATCCTCCCAGCCCCATCTACATATTAAGAATAAGTTGAAATTATTAAATCATCATGATTTGGTTCCTTAATATGATCAATAAACTCATCTATAGTATTACAACGTCTTTTACAAGCTAAACATCTTTTTAGATTAAGAGAGAAGCTGTTTTCATTATCCATTTTTTACTCTTATTATAATTTTTCAATACATATAAAATGACTAAACTAGATAAACTTATAGAATTAAACAATCTAAAAAAACAAAACAGAAGAAATAGATTAGAAGATAAATTAAAACATCAAGAATATTATGTTGAAATAGAAGAGTTATTCGATCCTTTAACTAAAACTTTAAATGAAAACACTGAACGGAATCTAGCATTAGGTGAACAAACATTAAGAGCAATAGATTGGCAAAATCAAGAGTTAGATAAACAAACTAAGATGATCGAGCAAGCTGGTTCCCAGTTTAATGAAACTGCTTCGCAGATTGGTGAAACCTTAAAGGGGACCATAAAGCAAACTCAAGATATAGCACCAGTTTATGTTGATACAAAAACAGCCAAACTTCTTCATGACATGGGGGCTCAAACTAATCCTCAATTAACATTGGAACTTGTAGATTTGCCTAGTAGGAGATATAAAATGAATGGTGTTGATATAACTCTAGAGCAGGGTGCATTTTTAGTTAGGGATAATGTATATGAGTTTTCAGAAGGATTTACTGATTTTTTTTTACTAAAACAAAGGTAACATATGATGATAAGGTTGAGGAAGATGAAAACAAAATTAAAAGGTTTTTAAAGGATATTAGATATGAATTAGGAAAAAGGGGATAAGAAAAGCGCTAGATATAGAACAATAAAACGTATAATGGAGGTAAGAGATGATATATTTGGCAGGGGATTAAATGGCAACCCAAATAATCAACGAAGTTGCCATTTAAATCAGTGTAGCTGTGACTTCGTCAGTGGTTTAATAGAAAAACTAGAATTATTAATACTAGAAACAAAAGCTGGTCATGATGGGTTATATGATGAAATGCTAGATATATCTAAGCAACTATTATCTATGAATATTATTAATCAAAACCAACTAGATAATTTTGTTTTTGATTATGGTAAATAGGTGAAACCATGACTGCGTCCATCAGGGAACCTGCTTCGCAGATGACAATGTTCATAAATAAAACGATAGAAAAACAACAACAACAACTAGCTAAAGAAGTTTTCAGTCCTCAAATAACAAAGTTTAAAAGACAAAGAATAATACCACTATATAAAGATGAAACATGGTCAGCTGATTTAATTGATAAGTCATCTCTAAGTAAATACAATAATAATTATAAGTTTATATTAACAGTTATAGATATATTCACAAAATATGCATGGGCTATTCCATTAAAGAATAAATCTGGTTTATCTATAACTAATGGTTTTAAAATAGTATTAAGTGAACATCCACAAAGTGGCTCTGAACCTAGAAAACCAGAAAAGTTATGGGTAGATAGAGTTAGTGAGTTTTACAATAAAACATTTAAATCTTTACTTAAAGAATATGGAACCGGCAAAGCCGCTTCAGGGATAGAGCTATATTCTACTTATAGTGATTTAAAGGCTGTATTCATAGAGAGATTCAATAGAACATTCTTACACATAATAAATAAACCTATGTTCATCAATGGCGATGGTAATTAGGTAAATATATTAAATTGTGCTGTTGTAACATATAACAATAAAATTCACTCAACAATTAATATGACACCAGTTGATGCTTCTAATTATCCTGATAAAGTTAAATACTATGTTAACTCTACAAAAGCAACACCAAAATTTAAAGTTGGTGATTATGTTAGAAATGTAGATAAACGTAATATCTTCTCTAAAGGTTACACTTCTAATTGGAATAGAGAATTGTTTAAAGTGAATGAAGTTCTAAAAACACATCCATCAACATATAAAATAGAAGATATTAATGGAGAGATAATAGAAGGCAAGTATTATGAACAGGAACTATTGAAATCCGAGTTTGATTTTGAATCTAATAAAAAGATTTTGGAATCATTAAATATTGACCTGTGGTCCTAAGTCTAATTATAATTCTAAGTCTAAGTCTAATTGTAAGACTAATTATAAGTCTAATTACAAGACTAATTATTATTCTAATTTTATGTAAAAAAATAAAAAGATGACAAGAAACAGATTCAATCAAGCTAAACACAAATCAACATCAACATCAACAAACAACTTAACACTAAGTAAGGCTCGTGGGTTATTCTTAGAAGATAATGATGATATTGATATGACGGATACCTATAAAATTACAAATGTTCATCCTCCTAGAGATGAAAAAGATGCTGTTAATAAAGAGTATTGTGACAATAACTTATTATCCTCTTCTAATAAAATAGACCTTTTAAGTAGAAACATAACTGAACTAAGAAAGGGTGACTTTGATAAAGTTACAACTAAAACATTACAAGTAAATGAAACAGAAGTTAATGAAGAACTAATTAATGAGTTTATTGAATCAACGAATGAAGTCACAAATACTGTTAAGTTTTGTAATAAAGTTGCTGCAGATACTATCTCTAAATATAATCAATTAATGCAAGACTTTGATAATAATAAATTTAATCAGAATATAACTAACATTCACTTGGATGAAATGTTTACTAACGGTCTGAGAGAAATGAAAGACTACAATAAATCTCTTAGAGGTGTTATAGTACAATATATAATTGCTCACTTTTACAAAGTAAGTTACTTGATAATAGAGAGAATGACAGACTTGAGATGCATTATAGTTTTAATCAAGAAGATATAATGAAAGAAATAGAAAGAATTTTTACTAATGAAAATAAACAAAGCAATGACCAATCCAACAGCACCGAGTGAGAGATTACTATATCCAGATTTGTCATCAGTATCAGAAAGATTGATAAACGAAAAGATTCAAGCTAATAATAAATTTAACAATATTAACATTATAAAAGATATTAGAAAATATTATGAAACTGAAACTAATAACTATAATAAGAAGTTAAGTAGATATAAAAATTATATTAACGTAGCAGAGATAACAGAAATAGTATTATCATCAATAGCAACAACTGCAACAACAACATCAGTTTCATTAACAGGTATAGGATTAGCTTATTCTATACCAACAGCTTTTGCTACAGCAACTGTTTGTCGTTCATTATCAAAAACAATTAATACTAAAATTAGAAATAAAATTATAAAGTATTCACAAATGCAAATATTAAGTAAACAGTTTAGTGATCAGTTTAATAAACTATATACTAAATCAATGAATGATAATAAAATAGATAATGATGAGTATAATGAATTTGTTAAGTTATATGAGGATTATAAGAAGAACAAGAAAAACAAGTTGAGTATTTTTTTAGATTAAAGATATTAGTGCTTAGTAATAACAATGTTTTTAGTAATAATAATATTAGCATTAATATTTATCAGCGAAGCGGTTACACCGATCGATAAATATATAATCATAATCTCAGTTATAATCATAATCATAGCTATAATCATAATCATAATCAAATAATTATCTTTTCTTTGTACCTAAGTATGACCCTCTACCTTTTTGTACTACCTTTATACCTTCACCAGTAGTTGCAAATTTAATTAAATCAGGTGTAGCCGCTAGAGCTGCTTTAGGGTTTCTAGATGCAGCTGCACTTCCTATTTTATTTGCTATTTCTAATGCTCTTACTGGATTTTTAGCAACTTTCTTTCCAAAATTAACCGTAGCTTTACCAACACTTTTAAAGAAATCTTTAAGTCCTTCTGCTTCTATTGTTGCATCAGATACTGTCATTTATTTATTCCTTCTACATGCAACACAATTACCTTTTAACATCTTAGTTCCTTTTGAAGTAATAGCTCCTCTTATATTAACAGTACCACTATAATGTCTACCTCCAACACAATATGAATTAGTTTTGAACTTATTTAAAAGACTCATTTCTATATTAAAAAAATAATGGATGTTAAAAAGCATAATTCCTTTGTTATTATTAAGCCTAAACCCAAGCCTAGGCCTAAGCCAAAGGTTAAGCTTGAAGCTAGAGGCTTGGCTCTAGAGAAAAAAAAAGAAATTAGATATTATTTATGCTAAAGGTTTTGTTAATGCTAATAAGAAATAGTTAGGTATTAATAAGAGTAACAATTAGAGCTGATGTAAAAGCTATAAGTATAAGTATAAGTATATGGTTATGTGTAAGTAAAAGTATATAATTATAACAATAACTATATTATACTATAATTATAAATTATCGCTAGAGTTATATCTAAAATTATAATTATCGCTAGAGTTATATCTTTGACTTAAATTATAACTATGATATAATATCAACCATCTCATTACCATCACTATTCACGCTAATAACCTTTCTAGTTATTACTAATGCATGACATATAACATCTGCAACTGCAGCACTAAATTTAAAATTAAGTTGTATTGGTTGTGGACCTATATGATCCCTTTGATATCTAGTATCGAATACATATATTCTGTAATTACTTCTGAATGTTCTATGATTTATATATGGTTTTATATTATGTGGTAGCCCATTATAATTTTTATTAAAGCTAACAATCTCTTTAAAGGCCTCATTAAATTTATTGGTACCATAATTAATATTCATTCTATCCTCGGGATAAAACTCACAACCAATCTTACAATAACATTCAGCAACATTCATTACATCAAATGTACTTGCATCATGAGTTTGCTCATTAACATTATTATTTTCAAAACCAACTATTATATATTGCGGTCTTTCCATACCACTTTCCATACCTAGATCAAACAAGAAGTTAGTAGCATTAGGCACATTCATATAAAATGTCTTTCTTTCATAATAAATAAAGTCTACATTATTCTTTTTATTCAATCCTTTCTGCACAATAATTCTATTATCATTACTAGGATCAATACTAGGTACACACCATGATATATCTCTAATTTCTATAGTACCATCATTAGCAACTGCACCAGGATTAGCATTAACTCTATATAGAGCTCTATCATTATTATTTCTTTTTAATTATAGTTTAAATCCTAAACCATATATAATCTTTTCTAAATCATTTACGAAACCAAATAGATCACTCATCTTAATCATCATATACATATGACCTCGTTGTGCAGCAATATGGTCAATATTAAGTTGACTATCTCTATTGCCTTGATTTCTAACAAAACCACTCTCATATTCATCACCAGTGCTAGTTAATAACTTATAAATCAATAGATTAGGATGACAATGATCTATATATTCAATAGTCCTTCCACCACTAGTTTCAAGCTTAATTGAACTAAACAATGCCATCATACCATAATTAACTAATCAGATATTAGCATCATTAGCAAATACACCACCAGCATCATCTGATACAACAACCTCTATCTCTAGATATGAATCACGCAAATTTAAGTGATTCTCTTCTCTGTTGAGTATGATATTAATATTGGTATTAACCGTGTTCATTGTTGCCAGATTATTAGGTTTATATTTTATAATCTTACTTTTGTGTATATCATTATTATAATTATAAGTTGTATCCAAATTAAAATCCATTTTTATTAGATAAAAAATGACAGACAATTTAATCTTATATGAACTACAAAAGATACATGAAACTTTAACTAAAACTAAAGAAGAGCATACACTTAAGTTTAGAATGATAAAGCCAACAGAAAAGTTTAACTTTAGTGAACCTATACTTAATACAACAAAATTAGGTTTAATTAGATTATCTGTTTATAATTCAGTGTTTAATGTGAATAGGAGAAATAATCAATTCTTATATGCTAGTACTGTTATAGAAGATGATGAAGCTTTACCTCGGGCTCTTAGCTCTGACCCTAACCTTAACCCTATCTCTACCTCAAGCCCAAACATTACGTCTATATTTAATATAATTATAAAGGAATCCCGTTGCTATATTCAACTATTACACCGGGAGCATATGAGTTAACTGACATAGCAGAATTAATAAGAGAAGAAACTGATGGTAATGTTATAATAGAACCTGATAAGAATACGATGAAATGTTTAATGGAAATAAAACAAGGAGCACTCAGCTTTGATATAGAAAACTCACTAGCCTCATTACTAGGATTTAGAAAAATAATTTATAAAAAAGGTAGATATAAATCTCAGAAAATTATTGATATTATGGGTTTGAGTACTATTAACATTCATTGTAATGTGATATCTGGAGCTAAAGACAATGGTAAAGATACAGACATACTATATACTTTTAATCTAACTGAACCACCAGGTTACTTGATAAATATTATACCAACTAATATTTTGTATCAAAATGTAACTAAAGATGGAATAGAATATATAGAATTTCATTTTAAAGATGAGCATGGAAGACCTATAGACTTTAAAAGTGATGTATTAAGTTTTACTTTTCATTTGATTTAGACTTATACTTATCTGCGAAGCAGGTTCCCCCGATACTTACACTTAGACTTATCTGTTAAGCAGGTTCCCTGATACTTATACTTATACTTATCTGCGAAGCAGGTTCCCGATACTTATACTTATACTTATACTTAGACTTGTACTTAGACTTACACTTATCTGCGAAGCAGATTCCCTGATACTTAAACTTAAACTAAACTACAAAAAAATCTCCGATCCCAATTAATTCATAGTTTACCATTAATATTTTTATTTTTAGTTATATCAATGACAATATAATTATAAGGCTCTTTCCATACCTTATTACATATATTAGCAAAATCATTATAACTAAGTTCAACATTATTAAAGAAATCTTGATATATAGAGGACTTTACCTCTCTGTTCAAATAAAATAAATAGATTACAGTTCTCTCTAACACTCTGCCTATCCAGAGAGAACAGGTTTTGATTAAGATATATCATATTACAGTTTTTATGTCTACCTCTACAAAAGTATTCATTAATAACTGGTTCTTTGGCTCTAACATCATCAAATATCATTGGTTTCTTTAAGTCTTTGGGTAGTTTATCAAGAGATAGTAAATCTTTTATATCTTTAATAAATTCAACATCTGCTTTTGGGTTTATTCTTTTTATACCATGGTACTGATCAACAGTAGGTCCAATGATGTATAGCTTATCAAAGTATATACTAGCTAGAATTAGTTTTTTTAATAAGAATGTCTTACCACAATCACTAGGACCAGATATTATACATCTAAAGTTATCTGGGAATGCGGCTTCAGTAATTACATCATCATTATTTAAACATAAATATAGATCATCATTTATGTTTACAGATATCGGTGAAACCGCTTCACGGATTTTATTAGTAGGACTATTACTAATGCTATTACTGTTGCTATTCCTATTAGATTTACTCCTTTGATATTTTTCATCAAATAGATATATAAAATTATCATTATCATTACCATTATCACTATCATTATCATTATCATTATCATTATCATTATCATTATCATTATCATTATCATTATCATTATCATTATTATTGTCATTATCAATGACATTATCCTTATCATTAACATTATCATTATCATTAACATTATCATTATCATTATTAGCAAAGCTACTTCGTAGATCATTAACATTATCATTAACATTATCCTTATCTTTATCACCGCCTCTACTACAACTTAAACAAAAACACTCATTGTATATTCCTGGATATTTACATTGATTAACTAGAATATTCAAAGCACTTTTAATTCTAAATCCTCTATCAATAAGATAGATCATATATAAGCAATAAGCCCCACAATAAGATTCATCATATTGTTGTATTCTCTCATTAGAGCCTAGATCAACATATTCTTTTAGGAATAATGGTGGGGTTTGTACACCAAAACTATCAAAGTAATACACAGGACCACCTTCTCTTCTCATAACTAAAACCCAATGTGTACCTTCAGTTGGTTGTAGATTTAATTTAATGTTGAAGTTAGGATCCCTGATACTATCTGGAGTTTGATCTCTCATTACAATCTCAATTGGTGTTAGACTTATATCTTTACTAATATCTTTTATTCTGATATCACTCATAGCATTATTATCAATATTAAATTTATTATTGAATTCCTCAACAGTTAGGATGAGCATTTTATATAATAAATTTATTAAATGTAAGTCTAATTATAAGTCTAAGTCTAAATCTAAATCAAATCTATATTTATTATATAAAAATGGAAACAGGTAGTGCAGTTTTTGATTTTATTATTATAATTGGAATTTGTTATATAATATATGATTCAAGACCAAGTAAATATACAAAACTAGAAGAAAGCTTTGGTGGATTTATGAATAGGAGTCTAGTTAGATTTGAATATGAAAAGTCACCATTACATACTATTGTTTATGGTGGAACTGGTACAGGCAAAACATATTTTATTAGACAATACTTAAAGATATACTTAGACCATGATCAAGTTCAAGATCAAGTTCAAGATCAAGTTCAACATCAAGTTCAAGATCAAGATCAAGTTCAAGATCAAGTTCAAGATCAAGTTCAAGATCAAGTTCAAGATCAAGACCAAAGGTCCATAGTTATAGTTTGTAAAGATTGCAGAGACTGGATAGATCATGAGTCTAATAAGTTTTATACTGGGTTTTAAATGTGATATAAATATGATCACAAAAAATAATATGCATAAACTTCAAAATTGTGTAATAGTACTTGATGATATGGGTGATAGGTTAAACAAGGATATAGGTTATTATTTTACTGAAGGTAGACATTATGATATTCAAATGATTGTAATGTGTCATAAACCAGCTCAAATAATTAATACAGCAAGAATTAGTCGTGATACTATTTATTTAACAACTTATAATGAACCTGATCTATTTAAAAACTTTAATGAGATATATAAATGTGAACATGACTTCAATAAAACAATAAGTGAATTAAATATTAACTATTATATTTGTACAGATGGAATGTCAGATGAACTTCGTTATGGTATAATTAAATATAATAAAAAGGAAAATACTTTTATTATTATTAGTAGTAATAGAACCTTGATATATGATTCAAGAGTTGGTTTTCTTGATTTAAAAGCTCTTAGTTTAAAATATGATTTAAAAAGAGAAGATATAAATAAACTTATAGCATATATGAGACCAATAATGATTAATGCAACAGATAGAAATGCTATTAATCATGATAATTATCAGTTTTATTTTAATAAACTTCTTACTTTAAATAATATTAAAATTCAGAATGATGTTTTAACAAAAGAGATGATTAGGGGAAAGGGTATGAAAATTTTCTCAAATATTGGTGGAATTATAGAAACAAGTTTATTCATATTTAATTGTTTTTATCCTGATTCAATATCAAGAAATGCTGGAACTGTAGCAATGGGAGCAAGCACAATGTTGAGTAGAGTAAATACATTAGTTAATGCTGGATATGGAGAAGTGTTGGACTGTGAAACACGGACAAAGTCCGATTCCTCGATCTGCGAAGCAGGTTCCATGATCCAAGAGGAATATATAGATCGGGGAAGCAGTTATACTGATCAGGGAAGCAGTTATACTGATCAGTGTAACTGTGACTTCGTCAATGAAGAGATGGGAATTTTGAATAGAAAGGGAGGAAAGTTTTTAAACAAACTATATATAAATAGTGAAGAATTTAGAGAAGAGTTTATAAATTTTGTTAAAGATAAAAAAGAATTAGACCTTGATTTGATTTTAGATAAGAGATGTAAAACTAATACACTCAATACTTTAGGAAATAAATATTTAACAGAGTGTATCACATCTAAAGATAATACTAAAGATTTATTTGAAATCATGGCTAAATATTATCCACAAATTTGTACACCGATTCTACAGCATAGCTAATATTATCTGCGAATTTGCAAAACAACTCCGTTGAGCAGTTTGGTAAACCACGAACAAAGTTCGTTCACTGAGAATTTTATCTATTAAAAATGCTTTTACAATGTTTAGAGTGTAACTATAAATGTGGAAACATTGCTGTTTTAAAATATCATTATGAATCATTTCATAAAGATAAAACTGATAAATGTATGTGTGGTAATATAATATTAAGTGGTATTTGTGCTAATGATTTTTCCCCATGGGGTTGTTCTTTAAAAAATGAATCTAGTTCTAGTTCTAATTCTAGTTCTAACCCTAGTTCTAATTCTAATTCTAATTCGAGTTCTAACCCTAGTTCTAGTTCTAACCCTAATTCTAACTCTAGTTCTAACCCTAGTTCTAGTTCTAGTTATAGTTCTGGTTCTGGTTCTAACCCCAGATCTAGCTCTAGTTCTGGTTCTGGTTCTATCTTCGACTATAACTCTAACTCAGATCCTAACCCCAACCCTAACCCTAACCTTATCCCCAACCCTAACCCTAGCCTTATCCCCAACCCTAACCTTAACCCCAGCTCAGAAGTATTAACTAGATGTTGTAATAAGGGTAATTATATAAAACCACTAAATAATTTTGATGAGGGTAAGTATACATGTAGAAGTTGTACTTCAGCTAAAGTTAATTGTCCATATTGTACTTCTGTTGTGAGATATGATGGGATAAGGGCTCATGTAAAGAAACAACATCCAGATGTAGAATTGACTTGAAGATTTAGTAGAAATCTGCAAAGCAGGTTCCCTGATATAACAGAAAGATTGGTAAAACCACTTCATGGATCAGCGGGGCTGGTTCCCAGATCAGCGGAACTGTTTCACAGATCTGATATTGCCCAAACTGGGGAAAGTTGTTCATGTAAATACTATAATTTTGTATCATTTCTTATTAATAAAGGAATAAATATAGAAAAATAAAAGAAAACATAAATTTATTGAAAAGTATAGATAATTTGAAATAAAAAGTATAAAAAAATGAAAAAATATCAAAAAAGAGGGATTCACTCTTTAAGAGCGAAAAAGAGCGATCTTTTCTACTGGGTATCACTCCGAATAAGAGTGAATCACTCTTAAAGAGTTAAATGTAAATTTTGCTTTGATTTTTTGATTTTTTGTTTTTATTTTTGATTTTAATAGATTTTTTATTGAATTTAGAGCTAATATATAGTAGTGGATAAAACAAGGGATTCAACAAACAGTAAAATTTGGCCCGATTCGACATGCGCGATTAGCGTTAGGAGAAAGGGACAAATTTTACTGGTGGTTGAATCCCTTGTTTTATCCACTACTTACAAGATGAAATTTTTTGTTAATTTTGAAAAAAAGACAAAAAGTTTAAGAAACGTTTTGCACTAACACAGTCGAATAATTGAAAACAGCTTACTTCTTCTGAGAGAATTTCAAAAAGCACAACGTTATTAAGAAAATAACGTTTTAGTTCTATATCCCTCTTCATCAAATACAGTCAATCTGGGATTTTCATAACTCAAAATTTATATTTTTTAGTAACCATTAGTATTGATTTGTTTGATAATAAGCGTTGCTATTGAGCGACCGTCACAATGTTTTTTTTCAGTTCTTAGACTCTTTTTTTTAAATCCGTCTTTATGGTTATTCATTCATAATGAATAGTTTAAACGTGTGAAGTTTTGAATAATGTGAAGTTTTATGAAAAAAAGTTTTTGATAAAAATGTGTTAGTTTATATTTTGAATTTTGTTATAATTCACTTTATCTGGTCACCGAATAGTTCGAATTAGCTGATACTGCAGGCAACCGCGCCATGATTAAAAATGAAGTGAACATACCTAAGGGCAAAATCTTGTTGACACTCAGCAAAATGTCATGTGGTACCTGTGTACATTTATCAAATCCTTTATTTATTTGACGCAGTAACATTTCATATTATGTATTTATTTAGTTCAAATTGTTTGCCCTTAATTTACATTTCACTATTAGTCATACTTTGTGTCTCAAGTTATTTCATTTCATCCTTTCTTGGTTTCCCGCTTCGTGATCAAACATGTCTGATAACACGTTCATAATTGCCTACATGTAATTGAGTTTATAGTTTCAGTTTTACAATGCAATATCAGTTGCTCTTCTCTCTGCAACCTCGCTCCGCAAGTAAGCGTAAATCAATTAATCTTAGATTTCGCTCCGTGAGTCACAATTCTAAAAAATGTAAGTAAACCCGCGTCGCAAGTGACTATCGAATTTAAATAATATACAACATGGCGCAGTCAGCGGACAAACTTACGCCGCTCGGGATAGATGCCTTTTGGGACAAGACAACACCCGACCCGCACCTTCGATGAAAAAAAGGAAAAAATTGGGAGTAAAATACAATTTGGCTCTACTTGCAAAGGAGGATATCATTCTCGACACTCTTCTCGGACAAAAACCTGAGATGGTGGACCTCCCGTTGGAACCCATTTATGAAGGAGACAAATGTTGGTTCGTCCGCAATATCGGAGAGAGAAAGAAATGCCTTTAATGCTCAGCAAAAAAAAAGATTTGGCAGGACAGGTGTCAACGATTGGTTGAAATCGGTATCATCTGCAGAGATAAACCATGGCCAATCGCTGATCGTAAAATTGTCTCACTTCTATACTTGAGTATCGGGGTTGAAGGACGACAAATACTAAACTGCAAAAACCCGCACATAATGCTAGAAACCCTGTCCACTGCGGAATTTTGAGAGTTTGTAGAAGCTGCACTCCTAGGAACCCGAAACATCACTTCCAGCCGTCACGGATTTTAAACTGGATTTTATGGTATAACAGATATGACGGTAGAATTTCAAAAAGCAATGGATTATACTCTCATTGGTTTAAAAAATACCTATTGTTCTTAGAAGCTGCACTCATACGACCCCAGAACATCCGTTCCAGCCGTCACGTCTTCTTAATAACGAAACAACTATGAGGTGAAACTGTCGAGTACTTTATGGTATGCTGAAAGAATTAGCTGAAATATGCGATTTCAAAAATAAGGAGGAAACTTTGATACGTGATGTATTCATCACCAATTTAATTGACCCTGAGATTCAAAAAAACTCCTCAAAAATAGTAGAGCTGCATCAGACATTGGAAATGGTCATTATTATCGATTTCGGGATGCGAAATCAGCATCAAATGCAACGAAATAACAAGACCCTTATACCGGCCAGGGTGAATGCATTTCAATTTCCGAACATCTCGCGATCACCAAATTGGTCATTTTAAACAATTTCCAATAAAGGTCAATCGTCCACCACTATATTGTTCAAACTGCGGCGAGAATTGGCTCCCAAATCATTGCGATAAATGCATTGCTAATGCAAAACTTGTAATAATTGCGGCTTAATGAACCACTTTGCCAAAGTCTGACGAAAACAAAAGAATGCGAAGCCTCGAAATCTTAAGAATGATCGGTGAATACATTGGATGAAGAACAAAATCTTGAAAACTCATTGAATTTTCTTCAGTCAACGAAACTATGCGAATCTGACTACAGCCGCGGGGCGGACAATACGGTTGCCCTCGTCCAAATCGATATTGCAAAAATAGAAACTCTAAACTTGCCCTCGCGAAATCGGTAATGTTTCAACTACCCTCCTTGTGGACTCCGGGAGCAGGTTAGCATTCTCAAACGGTCTCTCGCGTCGCAAATAAAAAAAAACCAAACCACAGGTTTTCTGGATTCAAGAGAAAGTCAGCCCACAACTCGGGACATTCTCGAGCGAACCGATTTGCATTGAAGGAAAAGTACAGGCTCCAATTACAAGCAACGGTTGGACTTCAAATTTGGCCATATTCACCGTCGTCGCTGATGGCCTAAAATCAGTTTTATCAAATAGGCCTAGCTGCAACACAATCCTCTTCAACTCAAGGTAATCACGTCAACATCATTTTTCCTTGTCAGAATTCAAAGATAACTTCGCGCGTTATCATATCAAAAAATCACATGGTTAAATCTAATTTTCACAAAGATCTTCAACCTAGACATTAAAAGGGTAGAGGCATACCTATTTACCTTTAAGATAAGGTCAATATTGAACTGAAAAAGTTATTAGATGAAAGACACATAATAAAACTGTGTAGTTGCCACGATAAGTACTTTACTTCCCCCAATTTAGTCACCCTAAAATAGACCAAACAATAAAACTTGCATTTGACTCAAAATTTCTAAAGAAACCCATTCACGAAAACAAGTATCGAATGCCTAAAATTGATATACTTATCGAGTCCATTTCTCAAGAAATTAGTGCTCCCGCATCGCAAAACACAACTTATTTCTCTACAATAGACTTGAAGTAGGCGCACAGTCAAGTTAACATAGATCCAAACACAACAAATGACGGTAATTTTAATATAATTAGCAGCGACATGACAAGTAGTTACGGATCTCAAACTGCATTTTTTGGTTTACAGATATGCCGGCAGAATTTCAAAAAGCAATGGATTATACTCTTGTTGGTTTAAGGAACACCTATTGTTTTCTGGATGACATCTTGATTGTAATAGGGCATCGGATGAAGAACATATGCATACCAGTTTTCCAAATACCAAATACCAAATTAGAAATTGATTGGCTTGGATACCACATTTCACAATCAGTTATTTCGCCTATCGAAAGCAAGACCTCAGCTATTTTGGTTCTTGAAGCAACAAAGACAATAAAGAAATTCCGTTCTGTTTTGGGTTCAGTGCACTGTATTAGTAAGTTTATTCCAAATCTAGCTCAAATTAGTCATCCACTCCGCCCCCTATTGACAAAGTCATCTGAAAATTATTTGCATGATGTACATGAAAATTGCTTTTTTGAAACGATGAACCGCATCGCGAACACTACTGTAATTAGTTGCTACAACCAGCAGCTCGAAACGCGCATAAAATGTGACGTTTCCTGCTCCGGTCTTGGAGCAGCGCTTGAATAATTAACAGTTGATGGGTGGAAACCAATTTTGTTTACATCTTAATTTTCAAATTCGTGTGATGAACAATCTAGCGTCAATGAACTCGAACTTCTCGAGGTAGTTTGGTCTATTAAAATTTTCAAAAATTATTGATATGGCAAACATTTTACAGTAATTACAGATCACAGAGCTCTTATTTCCATATTGAAGGAAAATAACCGCTCTAATAAATCGTATAACAGTCGTTTAACTCACTGTATTGATAGACTACTTCCATTTCTTTTTGATATTGAACATTTGTCTGGGGCAAAAATGGGATTGGTGGACTATATTTCACGACAGCTAAATCAAATTGATAAACAAGTGCCCGCATATGATGAAGAATTTGTTGTGGCTAAATTAAAAGTTATCTGTGCATCAGTCATTTCATTAAAGTTAAAATCTAATGAACCCGCACCTCATTTACACTGTTTGATACAAGCGCATGATCCCGCACCACAAGTCACACCTAAAATTGATTCTACATCTAGACAGATTATTTAATTAGCACACTCGGTACCCGTGTACATAAACAATGTTATTATTTATTTCCCATGCCGTGAAATCAAGTTACAAATACAAGCTGTAATTTAAACATTTTAAAAAAATGCATACCACGCGTCACAAACACCAATTAGCACTTCTTTCTCAAAGCGAAATGCAAATCAATGTAAACAATCCTTGCAAAATAAGAACGAAAAATATCTCGCGAGGCGCGAATCTCAATTCAATGAGCCTAATTTCCCGCCAATAAGAAGACCTCTCAAAAATATTTCTAAAATTCACTACCCAAAAAAGGCATCAGTGCTTACCTTAAATCACTCTAAAATTCAGTTGCAAAAATCTTCTCAAATAATACTTCACATTTTAAACAATACTCAGATGTTAATCATATCGACGCAAATAAACACAACATGCTTTTTCAAAAGCGAATTACAAGATTCCGCTTCACCGACCCCTCACACACCGCGAACTCATCCCCATATGCTTTCAAATTCAACTCGCGCTGGAAATCAACCCTTAAAATCCCCAAGCGCTACTCACACCGCAAATCCTACCCGCATTACAACTCCAACGTCCCCAGCTCTGTCATCAAATGTCAGTACTCCTCTAACACCTAGCCCTCAAATCCCTAAATTTGACATCATCGCTAACTCAAAATTTAGTAAGTCGCTGAATGCATCTCTAAATAGCAAGGACGCTGTATTAAAAGAGGTTCGAGATTGTATCCTCACAAATAATGAAAGCAGATTAAAAGCATTTATTCCATTTATCCACTTCTATAGGAGAGATCTTCACGTCCGTTCCGGCTGCGTGTGTATTGACGAGAAGCTCGCCATACCTACTGTCTTTCGCGAAGCCCTGCTCGATGATATCCACGCGACTTACACTGGTACTTGGGGAATGATTTGCATGGCCACGCATTGCTGGTGGCACTACTTGAACCGGGAATTAATTGCAAAGCGACAGAGTGCAAACCTTGCACAGCAATTGGTAAGAATCTAAAATCTGTAATTCCCGCTAAACAATTTCGACCTCATATACCATGCGTTGATTCGAATCAGGAAATCCAAACAGACTTTGGAGGACCTTTCTTTGATGAAAAAGGCAGAGAAGTAAAGAAATCGTTTCTCTAAATATCCAACTGCATGTATAAATGAAAAAGCTAATGGACCAAATGCTTTCAAAACTTTGGACGTGTACATTGAGATTCATGGAATTCCTCGTTCTGTTCGACTGGATCAAGCAAAATGTTTTGTTGGAAATCAAGTAAAAGATCTTCTGTACTAAGAAAAATATTCAAATTTTTGAAGCCTCTGTTAATAATCATCGTGCTTTTCTTTTGGTAGAATGACTTATTCAAACAATTAAGAATAGACTGACATGTATCAAAAACAATAGGCCAATAACGCATTTCGTTTAAAGCATGCATTAAAGAATATCAATCGCGAATTGCATATCTGTAAACAGAAAACAACAAAGGTCTCGCAATTCGAAGCACAATTTGGCCGAAAACCTATTACTCCGCTGAGCGTAATCCCCACTAAACCTAAACTGTCTAACCTCTCGTATGAGAATATTGTAAACCACTATTTAGATGAAGACACATTCACACCCGAGGTCAATCTTCCCGATGGTAAATGGCTCAATAAATATGCAAGCGTTCTAACATTCTGAAAGTCATTCCAACAACATCAGCTATAAAAGATTCTGGGGAAGTCATCATCACTGTACGAAATATACGAAATAGTGACATAGCTAAGTTTGGGAATGTTCAGGAGCAAAAAAAACTTAAAAATTTGTGCAGATGGACGGGGGCCAAGGATCTGCGAGAAGCTTGTGGAAGAGTAAATACAAAGCCACATCAAGCAATTCATCCGTAAATTCCAGGTTGAAAAAAAGATGAAGCAGCACAAACAAGATCCCGGCAGTGGGGTTTCATCTTCTCGCTCCAATATTCCACACGCAATGCGAGGGCGCACACCGATGATACCGGAATTCCCTGCAATTAGAAATCAACATGATGGCGAACATGACGCTTCTACACGCGAATTAATCCTTCCATCACAAGCAGCATCGTCATCGGCCCTACAACAAGTTGCACCAGCAACATCAACATCGCAGGGCAAGCGTACTTCAGATAGGAACCACCGTAGCTCCTCATAATACTGTTTCGATACCTCATCTTCGGACTCGACCGTCGCAGCCCCGCTAGAACGCCCACGCCGATTGGAAGATATTGAAATCTCAACATCCACCCAGGTCGGTTGAAAGACAGTGCAAAATATCGCTATTCAACAACCCGAGGAGACCAACATTTCTATTATTGGAGAAGTGTCGCCAACCGATCCTCGCGTACGACCATTAGTTGATCAGTTGGAGAACGATGTGAGATCGATGACATTTCTTGAAGCTAAAAATCAAGAAATGAATGAATGATCACTTCTAAAGCAGGAGACTACAGAAAACTAGTAAACATTATTTTTATTATCGTTTTTTTTACATATGATAATCAGAACATATATTGTTATTATTTATTTAACCGGGGACCAAATACTGATTTGTAGAATATTGTTACTATTACTATCCACAAAGAAAACTTGCTCATTATAAAATTTTTTCTTTTGTCACAACAAAAGATATGTGATACCTGTGTACATTTAACAGTTTGTTTAATTGTTTGATGCAGTAAAACTTCATATGAGGTATTTATTTAGTTCAGTTTATTAGCCCTTCTTTTACATTTCACTTTTATTCATATTTCGTATCTCAAGTTATTTCGTTTCATCTTTTCTTGGTTTCCCCCTTCGTGATCACACATGTCTCATCACACGTTCATACTTGCTTACAAGTACTTAACTTTATTGTTTCACGTTTGCAATTCAATATCAATTGCTCTTTTCTCTTTACAAACGCGTTCCGCAGATGAGCGTAAAAGAATTAAGCTTAAATTTCGCTCCATGAATCACAATTCTAAAATTTACAAGTTAACCCGCGTCGCAAGTGACTATCGAAATCTAATAGTGTAGGCCATGTCCCTTGGGAGAAAAAAGTGGTGCCTTGCTTGTCGTTGGGTTTGAGACATTTGTAAGAAAACGACCTGCAATCAATAAGCTCCAAAAATGAGCCGTTTAATGTGTGCTATAAAGATATGGATGTGGCTCAGATTGACTTTGTAGTTTCAAAGCTGTAGCTGGTCGGTTTCAGGGGTCTCTCTTCAACCTTACAGATTTTTTACTGATTTTTTATTTGAAACATCTGCGTATATTCATTGGTGTTAAAATAAGCCGCATATGAATAAACTTTTTTTACTGAGAACATGAAACCAGTGTAAACAGAAAATAAATGATTATTATTATTTTTTTTGCTGGATATATTGTATACTATGGGGAAATACAGCTGTAAATTATAGGTTGTTAAATAATTTGAATCCGCGTGGTGTCGACTGCGGTTTGTAGCTTCTTTTTATTTATTGATATGTCCTTCCATAATATTTTCTTAAAATTTTATGCAAAAAACTTGTTACCAGTTGAGGCGGAGTTTGAAAAATTTTACGCGCGAAAAAGCAATAAAAAATTCCCCACTTTCAACAGTTTATCCGACTTATTTCTGAGCTTAGAAAATATACCCGTTGTTTCAGGTGAATTTACGAATGATATTACTTATGGAAACGGTGAGTTATTTAAACTATAAGTATAACTTTCTCACCCTAATTTATGTATCGCAATAATATTTACTAAATAAGAAAGAAACTACTAAAGATGAAAAATAATTTAAAAAATTGCGATTGTTACCAGTGCGTCAATTAGCGGTGAATCATGTTGGGTAAACCGGGAAAAAATGCAATTCACAGCAGTTCCCGCTTATATTGAAAATTTCCCGCCGTGATTTAACAGGAATTGTTAGAAAACGGCTATGGTTGGTATTTCGCGAAACAATGGTCATTTCTGGTTTGGAAATTACCAGGAACACAGGAAGAAGCACAGTAGTAGTAGTAGTAGTAGTAGTAGTAGTAGTAGTAGTAGTAGTAGTAGTAGTAGTAGTAGTAGTAGTAGTAGTAGTAGTAGTAGTAGTAGTAGTAGTAGTAGTAGTAGTAGTAGTAGTAGTAGTAGTAGTAGTAGTAGTAGTAGTAGTAGTAGTAGCCTTTTCTGACTTTGGGCAATTTCTTCGACCATTTTCAGAATAGCCGTGAAAAACATTTTACCCAAATTAAGAAGACCATTTTACGAAAAACTTCCGCCTCCCAAATTCAGAAGAGGGTTGCCCAAATTCAGAAATGGATTTTTTGACCAATTTCGGAATTGGCCCGGTGCCCATTTTCCTACTCCACTCCTACTACTCCGTGGAATTTGGGTAAGTGTTCTGGGGATGGTGGCCGAATCAAAAAATGGGCTCAAAGGTGTTGTGAAACTACGACAAAAAAAGACACTTCTCATTTTCAAACATTTCAAAAATTAAATGATAAAAATGCAATAATTCGAACAGAAATTTAACAAATGCGAAAAAAAAATTCGCCCAAATTAGGGTGTCAGTGCAGGTCAATTGGTAAACATAACTGGCATAACTTGCGTTTTTTGCGTTGTTTTAGAAGTTTTGGCTGCAATTGGATTAGTCTGGTATTTGTGAGTTCCAAGTGTTTCGTTACCTTAGCGTTTCGTGTATTTGGCGATTTATAAATTTACTCTTTTCACAAAAGTTTTTGAAAAAAATAGCAATGAGATCCTTTTTTGAAGAACTGTTTGCACTAAATCACTGTTTTATCTCAAACATTTTGTCTTTCCAGGAAAACAAATGGCCTTGAGAGAAGATCTGCTAACCGCCGGTTTCCTCCAAATGTCAAATTTTCGCACCGAAACTCAGTTTCACTTGATAAATTGCCTACTTTTAGAAAAAAATTATTTGCAAAAGACATAAAAAAAATCCCCAGTGGGCCAAATGGCCCACTGGGGATTTTTTTTATGTTTTTTGCAAATAATTTTTTTTCTAAAATTAGGCAATTTATCAAGTGAAACTGAGTTTCGGTGCGAAAATTTGACATTTGGAGGAAACCGGCGGTTAGCAGATCTTCTCTCAAGGCCATTTGTTTTCCTGGAAAGACAAAATGTTTGAGATAAAACAGTGATATCGTGCAAACAGTTCTTCAAAAAAGGATCTCATTGAAAAGTTTTTCGAAAACTTTTGTGAAAAGAGTGTTTTTACAAATCGCCAAATGCATGAAACGCTAATGTAACAAAACACTTGAAACTCACAAATAACAGACTAATCCAATTGCAGCCGGAACTTCCAAAAAAAAAAAAACGCAAAAAACGTTGTTATTTAGTTGTTTTTTTAATAGGAACAATATTTTTTTTCACGGCTCTCCACGTCAAAACGAAATACGGCTGTCTTTCCGTAATACGCCTGGAATTTTTTATTAGCGCAAAATGACGCACGCAAAAGAGGTTTGGGATGAGGGGTCAAAAAAAATGAGGGGTCAAAAAGCAATATCGCTAATAAAAACAAGTTACCAAATTAATAATCAAGAGAAATTTTTTTAATCCAGATTCAAAATCTTGCGAGTTACTCTTTTCACAAAAGTTTTCGAAAAATTTTTCAATGAGATCCTTTTTTGAAGAACTGTTTGCACGATATCACTGTTTTATCTCAAACATTTTGGCTTTCCAGGAAAAGAAATGGCCTTGAGAGAAGATGTGCTAACCGCCAGTTTCCTCCAAATGTCAAATTTTTGCACCGAAACTCAGTTTCACTTGATAAATTGCCTAATTTTAGAAAAAAAATTATTTGCAAAAAACATAAAAAAAATCCCCAGTGGGCCATTTGGCCCACTGGGGATTTTTTTTATGTCTTTTGCAAATAATTTTTTTCTAAAAGTAGGCAATTTATCAAGTGAAACTGAGTTTCGGTGCGAAAATTTGACATTTGGAGGAAACCGGCGGTTAGCAGATCTTCTCTCAAGGCCATTTGTTTTCCTGGAAAGACAAAATGTTTGAGATAAAACAGTGATATCGTGCAAACAGTTCTTCAAAAAAGGATCTCATTGAAAAATTTTTCGAAAACTTTTGTGAAAAGAGTAACTCGCAAGATTTTGAATCTGGATTAAAAAAATTTCTCTTGATTATCAATTTGGTAACTTGTTTTTATTAGCGATATTGTGTCTCAAAAAAGTTTTCTAGAGTGTTTTTAAATTTATTTTACTTGTTTTCTTGCGTTGATATCTTGCAAGATTGCAGCAAGTATCTTGCAAGTTTTGAATCATCTCAAAATATTCTAGCAAGATCTGAATGCGTTCATTTTTAAGAAACGACTTCACTGATTTGAAAATAAACGCAAAACACGCCAAATAGCCCATGAAAACATCATTAGCACAATCTGAAAGACCAAAACACGATGAGAAGCTTGCTCGAGAGAATGCCCAACATAATCTTAGAATTCGCCCTACGTGGACAGATACATCACGAGGAAGTCATTTCCTAGCTTCACAACTGCTGCCGACTGCTTCGATTTAAATAGAGGAAAGACATGTTTGTTATAGCTGTTTGTCAAAGTTATGCCTGTTATGCTTAACAATTGACCTGCACTGCCACATAAATTTGGGCGAATTTTTTTCGTGTTTGGTGTTTGTTAAATTTCTGGTCGAATTTTTGCATTTTAATCATTAAACTTTTGAAAGTCTTGAAAATGAGAAGTGTCTTTCTTTTGTCGTAGTTTCACAACCCTTTTTAGCCCAATTTCTGATTCGGCCATCATACCCATAACACTTATCCAAATTCCAAGGAGTAGTAGGAGTGGAGTAGGAAAATGGGCACCGGGCCAATTCCGAAATTGGTCAAAAAATCCATTTCTGAATTTGGGCAACCCTCTTCTGAATTTGGGAGGCGGAAGTTTTTCGTAAAATGGTCTTCTTAATTTGGGTAAAATGTTTTTCACGGCTATTCTGAAAATGGTCGAAGAAATTGCCCAAATTCAGAAAAGGCTACTACTACTACTACTACTACTACTACTACTACTACTACTACTACTACTACTACTACTACTACTACTACTACTACTCGGTCGAAGTAACTGAGTAATCGATCTCCAGAACGAATTTCCCAACAACTCCTCTATCAAATTCTTGACCAGCAGCGACCCGCGATAATTCGATCTCTTACACAGAAAACGTATATGAACCATATATGAATCAGACTTATCATCTTTAACAACAGTGTAGTGAAATCTGCAGAAAAGACGCAAGCCAACACAATTACAGACTTGAAGTTGTGATATCAGATTAAATTTACAGGACTTGGGAGAAAATTTTTGAGAAGAATATTGAAACAAATTATGACTTCCTTTAATTCAATTGATGTTTAAATTTTCATTCATCCTTCGCTATTTTAAGTTATGCTCTTCGTCCAGCGCCCATTAGTGTCCCTGGGTTTTTCAGGCAGTTCTCGTTAATGTTAAAGGTTTTAACTCGTCAATGAAACGTTTTTGACTTCTTGTTGAAAATTTTTTAACTCGTTAGTGAAACGTTTTTGACTCTTTAATAAAAATTGTTTAACGCGTTCTTGAAGAGGTTTTGCCTCGTTAAAGATCAGACTTAAATAGGCCATAGACAGTCATGATCAGGCATTAGCCCCTTAATTAACAGAATTTAAGCAAACTTTAGCCATGCCGCAGACCGCGGAGGCAGATTTTATTAAGCTGCTCAACCATGTAATAAAAACGCACTTCAACCCCCCCCCCCGCCCCTGGTGCATTTTTAATTGTCTGATCATTAATGCACAACTCAACCTGGGCGGATATCAGCTAAAAGTACTTGTGCAAAACCACTATCGTAATCACCCTCTCACTCTCGATTTTGATTTCCCTTGTGTTCTTGGGGTAAACAACAGTGTAGTGAAATCATCAGAAAGGACGCAAGCCAACACAATCACTAACTTGAAGTTGTGATATCAGATTAAAATTAGAAAACTTGGGAGAAAACTTTGGAAGAGTACAAAGAAAAAATTTTATGGCTTTCTTTCATTCAATTCATTATTCGCTATTTTAAATTATGCTCTTTGTCAAGCTCCGATTAGTTTCCTTGAGATTTTCAGGCAGTTTTCGTTAATGTAAAAGTTTTAACTCGTCAATGAAACGTTTTTGACTCCTGATTGAAAAGGGTTTAACTCGTTAATGAAACGTTTTTGACTCTGTAGTAAAATTTTTTTAAACTCGTTAATGAAAAGGTTTTGCCTTGTTAAGGATCAGATTTATACAAGCCATAGACAGTCATGATCAGGCATTAGCCCCTTAATTATCAGAATTTAAGCAGACTTTAGCCAGGCCGCAGACCGTGGAGGCAGACTCTATTAAGCTGCTCGACCATGTGATAAAAACGCACTTCAACCCCCCCGCCCCCGGTGCGATTTTAATTGTCTGATCCTTAACGCACACCTCAACCTGGGCGGCTATCAGCTAAAATTACTTGTGCAAAACCACTATCGTAATTACCCTCTCACGCTCGCATTCGATTACCCTTGTTTTCTGGGAGTAAATACAACTTTTGGGGACAAATATACAAAATTCCCTCACTACCCTCATTTCTACCCTAGCTTTACATTCTAAGCTTTATTACTCCCATCTGTTGGAGTAAAACTCAGCTGTATATTTTATGACGAGAATCTGAGATTGTTTATGTTTGAGACTGCTGGCTGATGAGAACTGATACCTTCAACAATAGTCAATATGTTTGTGCTGACGAAAGAAAGTGTGTACCAGTCAATAGAATTTGCAATAAACGCAATGATTGCAGTGATGGCAGTGATGAGAAACAAGGATGTAAGTTCGATTCTCCATCAACTATTCCTACCCAACAGGTTTTAAAAACTATGCTTTGGGGCCAATTGTGCTTTATATCCTCTTCAAGTGATGATAGTATCTTCATTACGTGACAAATGTACAAAAAATCTTGCATACAGACTCGATTTAGTTGCGCTATAAACCATGTTTTAAGATCGACTAGTGAAAGCGTGTGGGACGACGAGTGACACTAAGCTATTTAAATACAAAGTTGCTTAAAAATACCCCATTCCCACGAATGTAGCATCTAATTGCCGAAACGAAAGAAACCGTTACCCGGGTTACTACTTCTTAGTAGTCATACAAGGATCATATATGATGTCATACAAATCATACGCTATTTTTTAGTACGATCCTTGTATGATTGCTTGGAAATCATCAATGATTCTGTATGACTACCGGGACATCATATATGATCCCTGTAAGACAACCAGGATATCATAAGAAGTTAGAACAATTATGACACCTTTATGAATAGTGGGAAACGATTTATGACCGATGTATGATTACAGGGGAACCATTTATGACAAAAGTATGTTTACCAGGAAATCATATATGCTTTTGTATGATAACCAGGAAATAAAATATGATCCTTGTATGATAACAGGGACATCATTCAGGCAAAACACATCAATTAAACGGCAAGCACCATTTTGGGAAACATCTATTAAACTACTAAAAAAAGTTATGAACCAAGCTCGTGAGTAAAACTAGGTTTTTGCTTCACTCAAATGGGTCCTTAAAAATACAAATGCATACATACCTGAAGACATTATGACAAATTTCATTTCTTAGAAATTTCACCTTTAGCTCTAAAATTTAAGTATTTTGCAACTGGTACAGTAAGTACATTCCAGCAAAGTGCAAAAATAACAGATAAAACAGAAATATCTGACATCTACTATACCTCGGAAAATAGAATACAGAATACATTTTAGAGGAATTTTTTTGAGACGAAAAAAAGTTATTTCTTACTGGACCAACAAATACCAATTCTCCTGTTATTTTGGCCACAGAAGACATCTACTAGAGCAAACTAACTGGCTGTCAAAACCCCGGGAAAAGACAACAAGCCCGGGAACTATACGACAAAATTTGCTGTATTTTTGAAGAAAAAGTAGACCTAATTCTACTAAGAAGGAAACCTAGCAAAAGCCAACAAAACCACTTTATATGTAAAATAGTTGTACCCATGTTCACTCTCAACCACAAACAATTTGAAAAGACGTCAAATATCAACATAAACTCCTCTATTTGTTTGCATAACAGTAAAAATGAGTTCAAAGTTTTGCTGAAGACCATTTTTTCTAGAAATCAAAGTTTCTTGAAATTTTCACTAGTGAAAGTGAGTTGCATATACTTTCTAAATGTTACAGTCAGTACAAAAATAACAGAAAAAAAAACAAAAATATCGAACATCTACTATACATAGGAAATTTGAATCGCTTGTCTCTTAAATTGAATCTCTTATTGGAACCAACAATACCAATTCTCCCGTTTTTTGCCGTAAAAGACGTCTACTAGTGCTAACAAAATTGTCTTGAGCGTCAAAAAACCAGGAAAAACAACTTAGAGAGGAATGTACGAGAAAAATATGTTATGTTTTTGAAGAAGTAGACCTTATTCTTCCAAGAAGGGAAGCAAGAAAAAACAAGCAGTTTTTTTGTATCCAAAACGGCCGCGCCAATATAAAATTTGAAACATAGACAAATCGATAAAAACGCCAAATCCAACAAATTTTCTTCTAGGTAGATATATAAATGTCAATAGTAGGTGGAAATGTCTCTAAAGGCCGATTTATTTAAAAAAACTTATTTATTTATTTATACGATTTATACGATTTATTTAAAAAAACTTTTCAACTACTTCCACTTTTGAACGTAATTTTTACAAATTTTCAAAATTTCTAGATGATACAGTAAGTACAGTTCAGTGAAGTACAAAAATAACAGAAAAAAACAAAAATATGTGACATCTACTGTACATCGGAAAATTGAAGACTTTTTAGAGAATTTTTGTTGTTTGAGAAGTTAAGTTATCTCTTACTGGAACCAACAAAACCAATTTTCCCTTTCTGTTTACAATAGGGGACGTCTGCTAGTGCTAACTAAGTTTTCGAGACCGTCAAAAGCTTAAAAAATCAGCTTAGAGAGAAATTTACAAAAAAAGATGGTGCATTTTTGAAGAAGAAGTAGACACAATTCTTCTAAGAAGGAAACAAAGAAGAAAACCAAAAAACTTTTTTATACCCAAAAAAGCTCTGCACATATCAATTTTTTTATATAAAGCAGAATAAAAATCAACACTGGAAAACTTTTTACTAGGTCGTTGTATAAAACTAAAAGGAGGTCAAAATATCGCTGAAGACCGATTTCTCAAAAAAAATTTAGCAATTTTTTGCCATTTTCACTATTGGACCTAATATTTATAATTTTTGCTTTTTCTACAGTTAATTCAGTGCTGAAGAAGAAAAATAGCAGAAAAACAAAAAAATATTTGATATCTACTAAAACTCAGAATTATGAATATTTATTAAAGGAAATTTTTTATACAAAAAGTAGATATATCTCTTAATGGTCCCAACCAATTCATATTTTACGTTCTTTTTGTAATAGAAGACGTTCACTTGTGCTAATTAACTGGACTTGACCGTCAAAAGCCCGAAAAAGATCAGCTTAGAGAGAAACTAACGCAAAAACATGCTAAATTCTTGAGGAAAGAAAGAAAGCACAATTCTATCGAAATGGAAACCAAGAAGAAACAAAAAAACCACTTGATACGTAAAATAATCCTATCTGTATCAATTTTCAGGTAGAGACGAATCAATAAGAGGTCAAAAATCAGCAAACTTTCTCTATGTGGTTGTTTAACAGTGAAAATGTGGTCAAAATTTTGCTAAAGTTTCCTTGCAATTTTCTTTTTTGGACACATTTTTAGATATTTTGTAATTTTTACAGTTAGTACAGGCCAACAAATTATAAAAAGTAACTTAAAAAAACAAAATATTTGACATCTACTGCACATTGGAGGATTGAAGAATTTTTAGAGGAATTTGTTTGAGACGAAAAACGCTATCTGTTACTGAACCTACCATTTCCAATCCTTCGTTCTTTTTGCCGTAGAAAACGTATATTAGTGATAACTAACTGGTCCTGACCGTCAAAATCCTCGAAAAAATCAACTAATTGAGAAAAATACAAAAAACATGCTAAATTTTTGAATAAAAGTAGACCTAATTCTTCTACGGAGGAAAACAAGAAAAAACCCACAAAGCCATTTTTACGTCCGAAATTTCCGTGCCTATATACATTTTGAACGTGGGATAAATCGATAGGCAGTCAAAAAACAACAAACTTTCTTCTGGTTGTTTTATAAGATTAAAAATGACACCGAAATTTCGCTGAAGACCGATTTCTTTAAAAAATGCAAACTTTTCTGCAATTTTTTATGCATACGGAAAATTTACTTATTTTTCATTTGGTGCGGTTGGTACGGTCTCCCGAAGTATAAGAATAACGAAAAAAAACGAAATATCTGACATCTACTATATCTCGGAAACTTGAAAACCTTTTAGACGAATTTTTTTTAGAAAAAAAGAAAAGTTATCTCTCACTGGACCCAAAAGTTCAAAAACTCCCGTTCTTTTGCACTAGAAAACCTCTACTAGTGCTAACATATTTGTCTTGACAGTCAAAAGCCTGACAAAGAGTAACTTAGAGAGAAATTCACGAAAATATGCGCCGTTTTTGTTAAAAAAATTTTAATTCTTTCAAAGAGGAAACCAAGAAAAAACAAAAAAAACCACTTGATATGTAAAATAGTTGTAACAATGTACCTTTTAAAGCATAAGAAAATCGATGTGAGGTCAAAAGTCAACAAACCTTCTCTAGGCGTTTGCTTAACAGTAAAAATGTGGTCAAACTTTCGCTAAAGATCAACTTCAAACTAAATTCAAGGTTTCTTTGCATTTTCACATTTGAACGTAAATTTTAGATACTTTGTAATTTTTACAGCTTGTCATTTTTAGAGGACTCTTTTTGAGACCAAAAACGCTATCTCTTACTGAACCTAACATTTCCAATCCTTCGTTCTTTTTGCCGTAGAAAACGTATATTAGTGATAACAAACTGGTCCTGACTGTCAAAAACCTCGAAAAAATCAACTAAGAGAGAAATAAAAAAAAGATGCTATATTTTTGAATAAAAAGTAGACCTAATTCTTCTAAGGAGGAAAACAAGAAAAAACCCACAAAGCCATTTTTACGTCCGAAATTTTTGTGCGTATATACATTTTGAACTTGGGACAAATCGATAAGCAGTCAAAAAGCAAAAAAAATCTTCTGGGTGTTGTATAAAAATGAAAAGTATGTAGAAACTTCGCTGAAGACCGATTTCTTAAAAAATGCAAACTTTTCTGCAGAAAAATTAGAGCTCATTCTTCAAAAAAAGAGACCAAAAAAACAGCAAAACCATTTTATAAATAAAACAGTCATACCTCTATACATTTTCAAGCGGAAGAAAAACGATATGAGGTCAAAAGTCAACAAACTTTTTTTCTAGGGTGTTGATTAACAGTAAAAATGAGGTCAAAGTTTTGCTAAAGAGCGATTTCTTTAAAAAAAACATCCAATGTGAGGTCAAATCCAATGTTAGGAAAATCGATATGAGGTCAAAAGTCAACAAACTTTTTTTCTAGGGTGTTGATTAACAGTAAAAATGAGGTCAAAATTTTGCTAAAGAGCGATTTCTTTAAAAAAAAATCCAATATGAGGTCAAATCCAATGTTAGGAAAATCGATATGAGGTCAAAATTCAGCAAACTTTTGTTCTAGGGTGTGGTATAACAGTAAAAATGAGGTCAAATTTTCGCTAAAGTGCACTTTCCTTTTAAAAAAATTATAGTTTCCTCGCAGTTTTCACATTTGGAAGTATTTTTTATATACTTTGTTAGTGTTATGCTTATTACAGGCCACCAAAGTTCATAACTAACAAAAAAACAAAAATATCTGACATCTAGTACAGATAGCAAAATTGAAGAATTTTTAGAGATTTTTTTTTGAGAGGAAAAAAATTTATCTCTTACTGAACCTAACAATACCAATTATACCGTTCTTTTTTTAACAGAAGACGTTTACTAGTGTTAGCTAAATTGCGCTGACCATCAGGGGCTGGAAAAAACAAACTGAGAGAGAAATATACGAAAAAAGATGCTATTTTTTTGAAGAAAAAGTAGAGCTCAATCTTCAAAGAAAGAAACCAAAAAAACAGCAAAACCATTTTATATGTAAAACAGTCATACCTCTATACATTTTCAAGCGGAAAAAAAATCGATATGTGGTCAAAAGTCAGCAACTTTGTTTTCTAGGGTGTTGATTAACAAAAAAAAGAGGTCTATATTTTGCTGAAGAGCGATACCTTTAAAAAAATCCAAGGTTTCTTGCAGTTTTCGCATTTGGAAGTAAATTTTATACACTTTTTTTAAGTTACACATAGTACAGGCCCAAATATACAGAAATAAGAGAAAAAAGCAAAAATATCTGACATACAGTACACATCGGAAAAACGAAGACTTTTAGAGGAATTTTTGGATGAAAAGAAAAAATATCTCACAGTGGACCCAAAAATCTCCCCTCATTTTTACAAAAGAAGACAATTATTAGTGCTAACTGATTGGTTCTGAGCATCAAAAACCAGGAAAAAAATCAGCTTAGAGAGAAATTTACGAAAAATATTCTCTTTTTTTGAAGAAAATAGAGACCTGATTCTTCTGAGAAGGAAATCAAGAACAAACCAAGAAAATCATGTTTATATCGAAATTGTCCGTGTGTATATACATTTTTAACGTGAGGCAAATCAAAAAGGTGTGCTATAAAATTAAAAACGGCGACGAAGTTTTGCTAAAAATGCGTCTCCTTAAATATACATAGGAAAATTAAGGATTTTTAGAGTATTCTTTAGACAAAAAACAAGTTATCTCTTTAAGGACCAACAAAACCAATTCTCCCCTTATTTTGAAATAAAAGACTTCTACTAATTCTAACTAACACTTCCTGACCATCGGAAGCCTGGACAAAAACCAACTTAGAAAGAAAATTATGGAAAAAACGCTATTTTTTGGAAGAAAAAGTAGACCACATTCTGCAAAGAAAAAAACCAAGAAAAAACCAGCAAAAGCACTTTATATGTAAAACAGTCGCATCTCTATACATTTTCAAGCGGAAAAATTCGATATGAGGTCAAAAGTCAACAAACCTTCCTTCTAGGGTGTGGTACAACAGTAAAAATTAAATCAAAATTTTGCTCAAGAACGAATTCCTTAAAAAAATTCCAATTTTTCTCGCAATTTTCATTTTTGGAAGAAAATTTTATATACTTTTCAAGTTTTAGACTTAGTACAGGCCACCAAAGAACAAAACTAACGGAAAAAAAAATTATCTGACCTCCAGTACATATTTGAAAATTGAAGACCTTTTAGAGGAATTTTTTTTGTGACGAATTCAAGACCAATTCTCCCGTTCTTTTTCTAACAGAGGACGTCTATTAGTGGTAACTAACTGTCCTTGACCGTTAGAATTTGGAAAAAAAACTAAGAGAGAAATATACGAAAAAAGATGCTACATTTTTGAAGAAAATTAGACATAATTCTTCTATGAAGGAAAACAAGAAAAAACAAAAAAACCAGTTTAAATGTAAAATTGTCGTGTCTATACACATTTTCAAACAGAGAGAAATCGATGAAAAGTCAAGAAACAATAAATTTTTTTCTAGGTGGTTTTATAAACACAAAATGAGTTCAAAATTTTGCTAGAGACTGATTTCTTTTAAAAATTCAAAGTTTTCCTGCAGTTTTCACTGCTGGAAGTAAATTTCATCTACTTTGTAAATGTTATAGTCAGTACAAAAAAACAGAAAAAAATTATAAAAAGTTTCAGCAAAGTACAACTAAAATCGAAAAAATAAAATTAACTGACATCTACAATACATCGGAAAATTGAAAGCTTTTTAGAGGAAATTGTTTTGCAAACGAAAAAAGTTACCTCCTACTGGATCAAAAAACAAAAATTCTCCCGTGCTTTTGCAATAGACGAAGTCTACCAGTGCTAAGTAACTGGCCCTACTGTTAAGACCCTAGAAAAAACAAACTAAGGGAAAAATAAGGAAACCAAGAACAAAACAACAAAATCATCTTTATATCCAAAATGTACCTGCCTATTTACATTTTGAACATGGGACAAATCGATAATCATAATTTTTCTAAGTGTTGCGTAAAAGTAAAAACGATGACAAAGTTTCGCTAAAGACCATTTTTTTTTGAAAATTCAAAAAAATTTTGCAATTTACACTTTTGGACCTAAATTTAATATTTTTTGTGAAAAAATGTTTGGTACAAACAAGCAAAGTGTAAAAAAACATATAAAACGAAAAAATTGGACATCTCTATACATCGGAAAATTGAAGAATTTGTAGAGGATTTTTTTAGATGAAAAGGAAAAATATATCCCACTGGACCCAACAATACCAAATCTCCCGTTCTTTTTGCAACAGAAGACGTCTATTAAAGCTAATTGATTGGTTCTGACCATGAAAATCCAGAAAAAAACAAACTTAGACAGATAATTACGACAAAAAATATAAACTTGTACAAAAGCCGACCTCATACTTCTAAGAATGAAAACAAGGAAAAACCATTAAATCCTATATCCTTTTTGAAACAAAGACAATCGATAAAAAATCAAAAATCAACGAATTTGCTTCTAAGTGGTTGTCTAAATATAAAATGACGTCAAAATTTGGTTAAAGACCAATTTCTTCTACAAAATTCAAATTTTCTATGCAGTTTTCAATTCTGGAAGTAAAATTCATCTACTTTGTAATTTAAAAGCAAATACAAGAATATCTGAAAAAAAACAAAAGTATCTGACATCTACTACACATCGGAAAATTGAAAGCTTTTTAGAGGAAGTTTTTTTGAAACGAAAAAAGTTAATCTCCTAATGGATCCAACAATTCAAATTTTCCCGTTCTTTTGCAATAGACGACGTCTACTAGTGCTAACTATCTGGCCCTAACTGTCTAAAGCCTGGAAAAATACCAACTATGAGAGAAATAAAGAAACCGAGAACAAACCAACAAAATCGTCTTTATATCCAAAATATGCGTGCCTATATAAGTAATGAACGCGAGACAAAGCGATAAGTAGCCAAAAATCAACAAAGCTTCTTCTAAGTGTCGCATGAAAGTAAAAACGACGACAAAAATTCGCTAACGATCGATTTCTTTAAATACTAAATTTTTTTGCACATTTTACCCTTGGACCTAATTCTTTTTTATTTTGGTAATAAAAACATTTGCTGCAAACCAGCCAAGTGCAAAAATAACAGAAAGAACAAAAATTTCTGGCGTCTACTATACATCGGAAATTTAAAGACTTTTCAGAGAATTTTTTTAGACGAAAGACAAGTTATCTCTTTATGGATCAACAAAACCAATTCTCCCGTTATTTTGCAATAGAAGACTTCTACTAATTCTAACTAACACGTCCTGACCATCAAAAGCCTGGACAAAAACCAACTTAGAAAGAAAATTATGGAAAAAGCGCCATATTTTGGAAGAAAAAATAGACCACATTCTTCGAAGAAAAAAACCAAAAAAAACCAGCAAAAACACTTTATATGTAAAACTGTCGCGCCTCCATACATTTTCAAACGGAAGAAAATCAATATGAGTTCAAAACTCAACGAACTTCCTTCTAGGGCGTTGATTAACAGTAAAAATTCGGTCAAAATTTTGCTAAAGAGCGAATTCTTCTAAAAAAAGAATCCTTGCAGTTTTTACATTGGAAATAAATTTTATATACTTTTTAAGTGTTACACTTAGTACAGTCCACCAAATTACAGAAATAACAGAAAAAAAGCAAAATCATTTTTGGAAATGAGTTTGATATTATTTGTAGCACTTATTGCAGGCCACCAATGTACAGAAATAACAGAGAAAAAAAATATCTGACATCCAATACACTTTGGAAAATTGAAGACCTTTTAGAGGAATTTTTTTGAGAAGAAAAAAATTTTTTCTCTTACTTGATTCAACAATACCATTTCTCCCGTTCTTTTTCTAGCAGAAGAATTCTACTAGTGGTAACTAACTGGCCGTCACCGTCACAGGCTGGAAAAAACCAACTTAGACAGAAATAATGAAACCAAGAACAGACCATCAGAATCATCTTTGTATCCATAATATATACATTTTGAACGTAACACAAATCGATAAGCAGTCAAAAGTCAAAAAATTTTCTTCTCAGCGTTGTATCAAAGAAAAAATGACGACAAAATTTCGGTAAAGAATGATTTCGTTAAAATTTCAAACATTTTTCGCAATTATTACTTTTGGACCTAACTTTATATATTCTGTAATAAACACATTTGGTAAAAACCAGCAATGTGCAAAAATAACAGAACAAAATTATCTGACATCTACTATACATCGGAAAATTGAGAGTTTTCTAGAGGATCTTTTTGAAATTTAAAAAGATATCTCCTAATGGATCCAACAACACAAATGCTCGCGTTCTATTGAAATTGACGACGTCTACTAGTGCTAACTAATTGGGCCTGACTGTCAAAAGAAGGATAAAAACAAACTAAGAGAGAAATAAGAAAACCAAAAACAGACCAACAAAATTATCTTTATATCAAAAATGTCCGTGCCTTTTTACATTTTGAACGCGAGAGAAATCGATTGGCAGCCAAAAATTAACAAAATTTCTTCTAGGCGTTGTTCGAAATTAAAAACAATGACAAAGTTTCGCTTAACATCGATTTCCTTAAAAACTAAAAAAATTTTTGCCATTTTTTCTTTTGGACCTAATTTTTATATTTTTGTAATAAATACATTTGGTACAAACCAGCGAAGTGCAAAAATAACAGATGAAACAAAAATATCTGACGTCTACTTTACATCGGAAAATTAAAGACTTTTAGAGTGTTTTTTGTAGACGAAAAGAAAAATTATCTTTTTATGGACCCAACAAAACCAATTCTCCCGTTATTTTGGAGCAGAAGACTTCTACTAATTCTAATTGACACGTCCTGACCGTCAAAGACCTGGACAATAACCATCTAAGAAAGAAATTTACTGAAAAAATGCTATATTTTTGAACAAAAAGTAGACCCCTCTATCAAAAAAGAAACCAAGAAAAATCCAGCAAAACCACTTTATATGTGAAATTGTCGTGCCTCTATACATTTTCAAGCGGAAGAAAATTGATATGAGGTCAAAAGTCAGCAACCTTTTTTCTAGGGTGTTGATTAACAGTAAAAATGAGGACAAAATTTTGCTAAAGAGTGTTTCCTTTTAAAGGTTCCTTGCAGTTTTCACATTTGGAAGTAATTTTTATACAATTTTTATTTGTTAAACCCAGTACAGGCCCCAAAGCACAGAAAGATAGAAAAAAAGCAAAAAATATCTGACATGCAGTGCACATCGGTAAAATGAAGACCTTTTAGAGGAATTTTTTTGAGACGAAAAAATTTGTCTCTTACTGGACTCAACAATACCAATTCTCCCGTTCTTTTTCTAACAGAAAACGTCTACTAGTGGTAACTAACTGGCACTGACCGTCACAGGCTGGAAAAAAAATCAAATTAGAGAGAAACAAGGAAACCAAGAACAGACCAACAGAATCATCTTTGTATCCAAAATGTCAGTGCCTATATACATTTTGAACGTAAGACAAATCGATAAGCAGTCAAATGTCAACAGCGATTTGCAAAAATAACGGATAGAACAAATCTATCTGACATCAACTATACATCGGTAAACTGAAGGCTTTTTAGAGGAAATTTTTTCTAAACGAGAAAAAGTTATCTCCTAATGAATCCAACAATACAAATTCTCCTGTTCTTTTGCAATAGACAACGTCTACTGGTGCTAACTAACTAGCCCTGACTGTCACAAGCCTGGAAAAATGAAAACTAAGAGAGAAATAAAGAAACCAAGAACAAACCAACAAAATCATTTTTTTTCAAAATTTCCGTGCCTTTATACATTTTAAGCGCAAGAGAAATCGATAAGCAGCCAAAAATTAACAAAATTTTCTCTAGGGTTTGTATAAAGTTAAAAACGATGACAAATATTTGCTAAAGATTGATTTCTTTAAAAACTAAAAAAATTGTGCAATTCACTTTTTTGGACCCAATTTTTAATTTTTGTAATAGATACATTTGGTACGAACCAGCGAAATGCAAAAATAACCGATTAAACAAAAATATCTGACATCTACTATACATCGGAAAAAGCAAAACTTTTTAGAGTGATTTTTTTAAACGAAAAGAAAATTTAACTCTTTATGGACCCAAAAAAAACCATTTTTCCTGTTGTTTTGCAACAGAAGACTTCTACTTATTCTAACTGACACGTCCTGACCATCAAAAGCCTGGACAAAAACCATCTAGGAAAGAAATTTACGGAAAAAGTCCCTCTGAGAAGGAAATCAAGAACAAACCAACAAAATCATCTTTATATCGAAATTGTCCGTGCCTATTTCCATTTCGAACCTGAGACAAATCAATAGGCAGTCAAATATTAACAAAATTTCTTCTAGATGTACAATAAATTTAAAAACGGCAACGAAGTTTTGCTAAAAATCCGTCCCCTTAAAATCTCAAAACTTTTTTGCAATTTCCACTTTTGGACCTAATTTTAATATAATTTGTAATAAATACCTTTGGTACAATCCATCAAAGTGCAAAAATACAGATAAAACAAAAATGTCTGACATCTACTATACTTCGGAAAATTGAAGACCTTTCAGAGGATTTTTTTAACGAAAAGAAAAGTTATTTGTTTATGGATCCAACAAAACCAATTCTCCCTTTAATTTGCAAGCGAAGACTTCTACTAATTCTAACTGACATGTCCTGACCATCGAAGGCCTGGACAATAACCATCTAAGAAAGAAATTTACGGGAAAAATGCTATATTTTTGAACAAAAAGTAGACCCCATTCTTCAAAGAAAGTAACCAAGAAAAAACCAGCAAAACAACTCTATGTTAAAAACAGTCGTGCATCTATACATTTTCAAGCGGAAAAAGATCGATATGTGGTCAAAAGTCAGCAACCTTTTTTTCTAGGGTGTTGATTAACAGAAAAAATGAGGTCTATATTTTGCTAAAGAGCGATACAATTAAAAAAATCCAAAGTTTCTTGCAGTTTTCGCATTTGCAAGTAAATTTTATACACCTTTTATATGTTACACATATTACAGGCCGCAAATTACAGAAACAACAGAAAAAAGCAAAATTATCTGACATCTGATACAAATAGGAAAAATGAAGACTTTTAGAGGAATTTTTAAATGAAAAGAAAAAATATCTCACAGTGGAACCAAAAATCTCCCCTCATTTTTACAAGAGAAGACGTCTATTAGTGCTAACTGATTGGTTTTGAGCATCAAAAGCCAGGAAAAAAAATCAACTTAGAGAAAAATTTACCAAAAACATGCTCATTTTTTTGAAGAAAATAGAGACCTGATTCTTCTGAGAAGGAACTCAAGAACAAACCAACAAAATCATCTTTATGTCAAAATTGTCCGTGTGTATATAAATTTTGAACGTGAGGCAAATCAAAAAGCAGTCAATAATTAACAAAATGTCTTCTAGGTGTGATATAAAATTAAAAACGGCGACGAAGTTTCGCTAAAATTGCGACTCCTTAAAATCTCAAAAATTTTTTTTGCAATTTGCACTTTTGGACCAAATTTTTATATTTTTTGTAAAATATACATTTGGTACAAACCATCGAAGTGCAAAAATAACAGATTAAACAAAAATATCTGAAGTCTTTTAACATCGGAAAATTGAAGACCTTTCAGAGGATTTTTTTTACGAAAAGAAAAGTTATCTCATTGTGGACCCAACAAAACCAATTCGCCCGTTATTTTGCAGCAGAAGACTTCAACTAATTCTAACTAACAACTCCTGAACATAAAAACCCTGGACAAAACCCAACTAGAAAAGAGATTTACGGAAAAAATGCTATATTTTTGAACAAAATGTAGACCCCATTCTAAAAAAAAGAAACCAAGAAAAAACCAGCAAAACCACTTTATATTGAAAACAGTCAAATCTCTGTACATTTTCAAGCGGAAAAAAATCGATATGAGGTCAAAATTCAGCAAATTTTTTTAGGGTGTTGTTTAACAGTAAAAATGAAGTCAAAATTTTGCTAAAGAGCAATTTCTTTTAAAGAAAATCCAATATTCCTTGCAGATTTCCCATTTGGATGTTGTTGGCGCCACTAATGAACAGAGCCATGAGCCATCAGACCAACAGAAACGAAATTAAAACCCTGAAACTTGAAATTTTGTCAAAACTCAAAAAGGGTCAAAACTGAAAAATTTTACAAGTCGGGACCGAAAATTTGTCCAGCCCCCCGATTTTGAGAGGGGAAACCCTGAGCAACACAAGGTTTTAGCACACGGTTAGGGTAACCCCTAAGCTATCCATGGACACAACGAACATTTTTGCATCATACCCATAGGTGTGGCTATTAACACTTATTTGTTGCTAAAAGTGCATTTTTTGATATTTTGTCATTTTTTGTTAAATTTTTTAAGCTGTTTACTCTATGATCCCTTAGGTGGTTATTAAAGGTCAAATGTCATACATTTGAGTCATTTCATGCTACGTACGTACCATCAGTGCTTATGTCAACAAAAGCAAATACTGCGGTAATTTGACATTTACTATGTTAACATTGACTTAAATCTCTATAATTGATTAAGCTATCAGAGATCAGTGACAATGATGTAATAAATGATATCTATCTTTTTATTTACTTTAACCAATTGTTTGAATGGTGCAACCATATTGTAATTAGAACCGATAGAAACTGTTACAAAGAGCAGTTGGCTCTCAGATTGACAAAATTGAATTCTTCATCAATTTTGTTCTTTTATTCTAAGTTTTGCTAGATATTAAGATCTCCCGAGTTATAAGTTAGTTGAGCTTTCTTGATAAGAAGTTGGCAACAGAACTGGCCCATGAGAAGTCTCGACCATTGACAACAATGCTACTCTACGTACACAAAAAATTGAAATTGGACTGATTTTTGCGCTTCAGTGACCAGATTTTTGCGCTTCAGGAGTTGAAAGACAGCTACCCACATTTGAGGAACTTGCCAAATCATAACTACAATCTTAACGAGGTTCAAGTGATTCTTGGACAAGATTGTTACGACTTTCATCACCCTTTTGAGTTCAAGAAGTCATAAGACAAAACTGCAACATGGGCAGTGAAATCAAAGACTGGCTGGGCATTAGGTGGTCCCCTACAAGCGAGGCAAGCAGCAACTCTTGCAAACAGCAACATAAATTGCAAATGACAAATTGGCAAACCAGTTGAGTAAGTGGTGGGATATCGAGTCCTACGCCTCAAACTGCGATGTCACAGGTCATTCAAAAGACGAATAACGAGCAATTGAGACGTTGGAGCAAAAAACGCGATTCAACGGTGAAAGATACGAAGTTGGACTTCTGTGGCGAGAGGACGAAGTAAAGTTGTCGAATAACCCTTACTCTGCAATGAGGCAGCTCAAGTCCCCAGAACGACACTACAGATAGACAAGACGCTAAGAAAGCGCTATCAGGAAACCACTGACACAGATGTCAACGCTGGAGACGTTCGGAAATTTGATCAAACAGAATTGAATGAAACCCGAAACACACTACAATGGTATTTGCCACATCATCCTGTCATTAATCCGCATAAACCTGAAAAAGTCAGAAGAGTCTGCATCGCAGCAGTAAAATATCAAGGCGTAGCCCTACACAACAAACTGCTCTCTGGACCAGACCTGCTACAGAATCTGATCGGAATAATTTTTCGCCTCCGAGAACACCAAATAGCTCTATCAGCCGACATAGAAGCGATGTTTCTTCAAATTGCTGTCCCACGCGACGACAACCGATGCCTAGGATTCCGCTGGCGAGAACATCCGAAGCAGAAGATGGAAGTATACGAGTACACACGACACGTTTTTGGGGCGAAAAGCTCGCCGACTTGTGCAAATTACGCTTTGCACCAAGTGGCGAAAGATAATGCAGTCAACGACGAAAGTCTCGTCAAAACGGTTCAGCGAAACTTCTACATGGACGACCTCCTAAAGTCAGCCAAAACACCTCAAGAAGCAATCGAAATCTACCAGAAAGTCAGAAACATACTCAGCAAGGGTGGATTCAAATTGACGAAATGAATAACAAGTGACGAAGAAGTCAAGTCACAGATCCCAGAGACAGACAGGTCAACGAAAGTCAATACTTGGACTAAACTGGAACGTGGACACAGATAGACTCATTGTCTGTCTTGGAACTGAGAAAGAAGTTCCAGCAAAAATAACTCAGAGAATTGTCCTATCCTTTGTCTCAGCCGTGTTCGACCCACCCGGAATTTGTTCTCCCTTCACCATACGAATGCGATATCTACTCAAAAGCATTTGGGCAGCAACGGGACAAGCATGGGACAAAGAGTTGTCAGCAGAACACTCAAAACTGTTCAGTGATTGGTGTTCTGAGTTGAGAGAAATAAGAACGATGTCAATAAACCGACTTTATTTTGAAAACAGATGCACAAACCTGAAGCTTCACATCTTTACCGATGCATCAGAGGAAGCGATGTGCATCGTCGCGAATCTGCAAGATGAAGCAAAGCTAAAACTGACATATGTAATAGGGAAATGTCGTGTGGCACCCATCAGACATATGACGATACCGAAATTAGAACTCTAAGCAGCAGTTTGCGGAGTTCGCCTCTGAAAGCAGATAATAAACAAGCATGATGTCAAAATTGACAGAATTTTTCATTGGACCGATTCATCAACGGTCCTACAGTGGCTACAAGCAGCGCACAAGAATCAACAAATGTTCGTTGCGAACAGAGCAGCGGAGATACTAGAAAACTCATCGATGGATCAATGGAGACACGTGAAAGGTGTCGAAAACCCAGCCGACGTAGGGTCCCGAGGAATGTCCTTTGAAGGACTCCATAAATCTGCGCAGCTAAGCGGGCCAGCGTGGCTACAAAAGGATGAGGAGAAGTGGCCAAAGCCGTGGTGCAAAAAGAACGAAATTGAAGCTGAGCAAGCTATCAGTACTGTAGCAGCAGAAACACAAATCGAGCAACCATTTGACTGCAACCGCTACAGCAGCTCCAATAAAATCAGAAACTTCATTGCCGATTGCATGAGATTGAAAACGAAGGAGAAGGGACCCCTCAAAGCAGAAGAGATCTATCAAGCAGAACAAATATTGTTTCGATTTGTTCAGGCCGAAAGCTTCCCGAATGTTTCAAAGTCGATAAGTAACAGCAATGAAATCTCAAAAAATTGAACATAGCAAAATTGTCACCCTTCAGTGAAGAAGATGGAGCACTTCGAGTGAAAGATCGACTGAAGCATGCGAACCTCGATTACAATGCCAAACACCCAATACTGTTGACAGCGAAGCATCCAGTAGTACAACTTCTGTTGGAGAGAGCACATCATAACAACGTACACGAAGGCACAGAATACGTGAGAAACATGCTCCAACAAAAATACTGGATCATAGGAATACGAAATGCATTACGAAAAATCAAGTCAAGATGTATCAAATGCAGACAAAGGTACGCCAACTCAACACACCCACCGATGGCTGACCTGCCCTCAGAGCGACTTGATGAGCATGTTTTCCCATTAACCCATACCGGAGTCGACTACTTCGGATCCATCGAAGTGAGTTCCTACGACGTACCTTGAAGAGATGGTGCTGCCTCTTCACTTGTCTAGCAACAAGAGCAGTACACATCGAAGTTGCACAGTCATTGGACACCGAGTCATGTCTAGCTGCTGTGACAAGATTCATCACACGACGTGGCTATCCAAGTACCATCATCCTCGACAACGACACGAGCTTCGTTGGAGTAGCCAAGGAACTGAAAGCATTCATGGACGAGTGGGACAAAACTAAGATTGAAGGCGACTTAGCTCAGAAGGAGACCGTTTGGAAATTCAACCCACCTGGAACGCCACACTTTGGTGGAATCTGGGAAAGATTGGTCCAAAGTTGCAAAAAGGTTATGATTGCAATATTGGACCTCCGAAGGCTCACCGATGAGGTACTCAGTACAACGACGTGTCTTGTGGAGCAAACTCTCAACGCAAGATCCCTGACAGCAGTAAGTGACGACCCAGAGGATCTGACAGAGTTGACGACCAATTACTTCTTGACACCCAATCACCCAGACCAACAAAAATGAAATTAAAAACCTACAACTGGAAATTTTGTCTAAACTCCAAAAGGGTCAAAACTGAAAAATTTTACAAGTTGGGACCGAAAACTTGTCCAACCCCCGGATTTTGGGAAGGGAAACCCTGAGCAACACAAGGTTTTAGCACACGGTTAGGGTAAACCCTAAGCTATCTATGGACCCAAAGAACACTATTGCATCATACCCATAGGTGTGGCTATTAACACTTATATGGTGCAAAAAGTGCAATTTTTGATAATTTGTCATTTTTTGTTAAATTTTTTATGCTGTTTACTATATGAACCCTTAGGTGGTTATTAAAGGTCAAATGTCATACATTTGAGGCATTTCATGCTACGTACGTACCATCAGTGCTTATGTGAACAAAAGCAAATAGTGCGGTAATTTGACATTTACTATGTAAACATTGACTTAAATCTTCATAGTTGATTAACCTATCAGAGATCAGTGACAATGATGTGATAAATGATATTTATCTTTTTATTTACTTTAACCCAATTGTTGGAATGGTGCAACCGTACTGTAATTAGAACCGATAGAAAATGTTACAAAGAGCAGTTGGCTCTCAGATTGACTAAATTCGATTCTTCATCAATTTTGTTCTTTTCTTCTGAGTTTCGCTAGATCTTAAGATCTCCCGCGTTATAAGTTAGTTGAGCTTTCTTGACAAGAAGTTAGCAACAGTATTGGCTTTGGGTTGAAGCCTTACAAATTTCAGCACGAGATTGGACATAGATTATCACTAAGGATTTTCCTAACTTCAATCATAAATTAAAGTTACAGTCCTTTAAAGCAAACGAGCGACTATTAGTTTCCACGAGATTGTTAGTCAAATCGAACCGAGTGAAGAACCAGGCCGGCGTAAAACTCGAGAACCAGGCCGCGAAGATTAGGTTCCACTGAGGTTCTTGAGCAGCCGCAAAAGAAGTAAATTTTATAATTTTTTCATGTGTTACACTCAATACAGGCCAAAAAGTACAGAAATAACAGAAAAAGAGCAAAAAATACCTGACATCCAGTACACATTGGAAAATTGAAGACCTTTTAGAGGAATTCTTTAGATGAAAAGGAAAAATATCTCTCAGTGGACCCAACAATAACAAATCTCCCGTTCTTTTTGAAAGAGAAGGTGTCTATTAGTGCTAACTGATTCGTTCTGACCCTCAAAAGCGAGATAAATAATCAACTTAGAGAGAAATTTACAACAAAATATTCTCTTCTTTTTGAAGAAAAACAGACTTGATTCTTCTGAGAAGGAAATTAGGAGCAAACCAACAAAATCATCTCATATCAAAATTGTCCGTGCCTATCAATAAGCAGTCATAAATTAACAAATTTTTTTCTAGGTGTGCTATAAAATTAAAAACGGCGACAAATTTTTGTTAATAATCCATCTCCTTAAAAACTCAAAATTTTTTTGCAATTTTCACTTTTTGACCTAATTTTTATACAATTTGTAATAATTACAATTGGTACAAACCACCGAAGTGTAAGAAAACAGATTTAACAAAAATGTCTGACATCTACTATACATCGGAAAATTGTAGACCTTTCAGAGGATTCTTTTTGACAAAAAGAAAAATTATCTCTTTATGGACGCCAGAATACCTATTCTCCCGGTTTTTTTGCAATAGAAGACTTCTACTAGTTCTAACTAACACGTCCTGACCCTCTAAAGCCTGAACAAAAACCAACTTAGAAAGAAATTTACGGAAAAATGTTTTTTTTAAAAAAGTAAACCTGATTCTTCTAAGAGGGAAACCGAGAAAAAACAAAACAAAACAAATTGATATGTACAACAGATGTGCCTATATACATTTTCAAGCAGAGAAAAATCGATAAGAAGTCAAAAATCAACAAATTTTCTTCTAGGTGATTGTAAAATTATACAATGAAGTCAAAAATTTGATAAAGACCGATTTATTTTAAAAATTCAAAGTTTCCTTGCAGTTTTCACTTCAGGAAATAAATTTAAATATACTTTGTAGATGTTACGATCGGCACAAAAACAACAGAAAAAAGTACAAAAAGTTACAGCAAAGTACAATAATAACAGAAAAAAATATCTGACATCTACTACACTTCAGAAAATTTAAGAACTTTTCGAGGAAATTTTTATTGAGACGAAAAAAAGTAATCTTCTATTGGTTACGACAAAACAAATTCTCCCGTTCTTGGAAAATCCACTATCCATTGGAAAACTGAAGACTGTTTAGAGGATTTTTTTAGATGAAAAGAAAAAACATCTCTCAAGGGACCCAACAATAACAAATCTCCCGTTCTTTTTGCAAGAGAAGACGTCTATTAGTGATATCTGATTGGTTCTGACCATCAAAAGTCAGAAAAATAATCGACTTAGAGGGAAATTTACAAAAAATTATGCTCTTTTTGCGAAGAAAAAAGACCTGTTTCTTCTGAGAAAGAAACCAGAACAAACAATCAAAATCATCTTAATATCAAAATTGACCGTGTCTATATACATTTTGAACGTGAGACAAATCAATAAGCAGTCAAAAATCAACAAACTTTCTTCTAGGTGTGCTATAAAATTAAAAACGGCGACGACTTTTCGCTAAAAATTGAGTTCCTTAAAAACTCAAAAATTTAAGCAATTTTTACTTTTGGACCTAATTTTCATATTTTTTGTAATTAATACATTTAGTACAAACCAGCGAAGTGCAAAAATAACAGATAAAACAAAAATGTCTGACATCTACTGTACATCGGAAAATTGACGAATTCTCAGAGGATTTTTTTAGACGAAAAAAATGTAATCTCCTACTGGATCTGGCAATAATAATTCTCCCGTTCTTTTGCAATAGTCGACGTGTACTAGTGCTAACTAACTGGCCCTGACCATCAAAAGCCGGAAAAAAAAGAATTTAGAGAGATATATATGAAAACTATTTTATATTTTTGAAAAAATGTAGACATCATTCTTCTAAAAAGGAAACCAAGAACAGACCAACAAAACTGGTTTATATGTAAAACAGTCGTGCCTATTTTCATTTTGAAACAGAAAATTTGAGAAGAAGTCAAAAATCAACAAATTTTCTGCTAGGTGATTGTATAAACGTAAAGTGAGATGAAAGTTTTGCTAGAGACTGATTTTTTTTAAAAGTTTCCTTGCATTTTTAAATTCAGGAAGTAAATTTTATTTTTTTTGTAAATGTTACAGTCGGTACAAAAGCACCAGAAAAAAAGTACAAAAAGTTGCAGCAAAGTACAAAAATAACAGAAAGAAATATCTGAAATCTACTATACATCAGAAAATTGACGACTTTTTAGAGGAAATTTTTATTGAGACGAAAAAAAGTAATCTCCTATGGGATATGACAGAACAAACTCTCAGGTTTTTGGAAAATCCACTATACATTGGAAAATTGAAGACTTTTCAGAGGATTTTTTTAGATGAAAAGAAAAAACATCTCTCAAGAGACCCAACAATACCAAATCTGTCGTTCCTTTTGCAAGACAATACGTCAATTAGTGCTCACTGATTGGTTCTGACCATAAAAAGTCAGAAAAAAATCAACTTAGAGAGAAATTTACAAAAAATTATGCTCTTTTTTGAAGAAAAATGACCTGTTTCTTCGGAGAAAGAAACCAGAACAAATCATCAAAATCATCTCAATATCGAAATTGACCGTGTCTATGTACAGTTTGAACGTGAGACAAATCAATAAGCAGTCAAAAATCAACAAACTTTCTTCTAGGTGTGCTATAAAATTAAAAATGGCGACAAATTTTCGCTAAAAATTGATTTCCTTAAAAACTCAAAAATTTACAGCAATTTTCACTTTTGGACCTAATTTTTATATTTGTAATTAATACTTTTGGTTCAAGCCAGCGAAGTGCAAAAATAACAGATAAAACGAAAATCTCTGACATCTACTATACATCGGAAAATTGACGACTTTTCAGAGGATTTTTTTGAGACGAAAAAATATAATCTCCTACTGGAGCTGACTATACAAATTCTCCCGTTCCGTTCTTTTGCAATGGTCGACGTAAACTAGTACTAACTAACTGGCCCTAACCGTCAAAAGCTGGAAAAAAACAAATTAGAGAGAAATATTCAAAAAAATATTCTATATTTTTGAAGAAAAAGTAGACATCATTCTTCTATAAAAGAAACCAAGAACAAACCAAAAAAAACCTGTTTTTATGTAAAAAAGTCGTGCCTATATTGATTTTGAAACATAAAAATTGAAAAAAAGTCAAAAATCAACAAATTTTCAGCTAGGTGATTGCATAAACATGAGGTGAGGTCAAAATTTTGCTAGAGACTGATTTCTTTTAAAAATTCAAAGTTTTCCTGCAGTTTTCACTGCTGGAAGTAAATTTCATCTACTTTGTAAATGTTATAGTCAGTACAAAAAAACAGAAAAAAAGTACAAAAAGTTTCAGCAAAGTACAACTAAAACCGAAAAAACAAAAAAAACTGATATCTACTACACATCGAAAAATTGAAAGCTTTTTAGAGGAAAATTTTTTGAGACGAAAAAAGTTTTCTCCTACTGGATTCAACAATACAAATTCTCCGGTTCTTTTGCAATAGACGACGTCTACTAGTGCTAACTAACTGGCCCTGACTGTCAAAAGCCTTGAAAAAAAACCAACAAAGAGAGAATTAAGGAAATCAAGAACAAACCACAAAATCATCTTTATATCCAAAATGTTCTTGCCTATACACATTTTGAACGTGGGAAAAATAAATAACCACTCAGACGTCAACAAAATTTCTTCTAGGTGTTGTATAAAAGTAAAAACGATGACGAAATTTCGCTTATGATTGATTTCTTTAAAAACTCAAAAAATGGTTGCAATTTTCACTTTCGAAAGTTATTTTTAATTTTTTGTAACTAAAACATTTGGTACAAACCAGCGAAGTGCAAAAAAAAACAGACAAATCGAAAATATTTCACATCCACTATACTTCGGAAACATTAAGACATTTTAGAGGATTTTATTCACACGAAAAAAAATTATCTCTTTATGGACCCAACAAAACCAATTATCTTTTTATTGTGCAATAAAAGACTTCTTCTAAATCTAGCTAACACGTCCTGACCATCGAAAGCCCGGACAAAAACCATCTTAGAAAGTATTTTTCGGAAAAAACGCTATAATTTTGAAGAAAAAGTAAATCTAATTGTTCTCAGAGGGAAACCCAGAAAAAACCCAACAAAACTACTATATATGTAAAACAGTCGTGCCTATATACCTTTTCAAGAAGAGACAAATCGATAGGAGGTTGAAAATCAACAAACTTTTTCTCTGTGGTTGATTAACAGTGAAAATGAACTCAAAATTTTGCTAAAGATAGATTTTTTTTAAAAAGTCCAAAGTTCCTTGCAGTTTTTTTATTTGGAAATAGATTTTATACATTTTTTATATGTTACTTTTAGAACAGGCAACAAATTACAGAAATAACAAAAAAAGCAAAACTCATCTGACATCCAGTACACATCGGAAAATTGAAGACTTGTTAGAGGAATTTTTTAGATGAAAAGAAAAAATATCTCTCAGTGGACCCAACAATACCAAATCTCCCGTTCTGTTTGCAAGAGAAAGCGTCGATTAGTGCTAACTGATTGGTTCTGACCATCAAAAGCCAAGAAAAAAATCAACTTTGAGAGAAATATGCTCTTTTTTTGAAGAAAAAACAGACCAGATTCTTCTGAGAAGGAAATCAAGAACAAACCAACAAAATCATCATTATTTCGAAATTGTCCGTGCAAACCCAATTAAAAAAAATTACGGAAAAATGCTATTTTTCTGAACAAAATGTAAATCCCATTCTTCAAAGAAAGTAACCAAGAAAAAACCAGCAAAACTACACTATATTAAAAACAGTCGTGCCTCTATACACTTTCAAGAGGAGGAAAATCAATATGAGGTCCAAAATTAACAAACTTTCTTCTAGGTGGTTGTATAACAGTAAAAGCGAGGTCAAAGTTTTGCTGAAGAGCGAATTTTTTTTTTAAAAAAATCAAAGTTTCATTGCAATTTTCATTTTTGGAAGTAAAATTCATATACTTTGTAAGTGTTGCACTTATTACAGGCCACCAAAAAACAGAAATAACAAAACAAAATTATGACTGACATATGTTTCAATTAGAGGTCGAAAATCGACAAACTTTCTTCTTGGTGGTTGGATAACAGTAAAAATGAGGTCAAAATTTTGCTAAAGAGCGAAATCTTTAAGAAAAATTGAAGTCTTCTTGCAAACATTTTGGAAGTAAAATTCACATTTTTTTAAATGTTTCACTTAGTACAGGCCACTGAAATACAGAACTTACAGAAAAAAAAACAAAAAATATCTGACGTCCAGTACACATCGGAAAAATGAAGACCTTTTAGAGGAATTTTTTTGAAACTAAAAGAAAATTTATCTCCTACTGGAACCAACAATACCAATTTTCTCGTTCATTTTGCCAAAGAAGACGTCTATTAGTGGTAACTTACTGGCTCTAACCGTCAAAAGCTTGAAAATATTCAATTTAGAGAGAAGTATACGAAAAAAGATGCTATATTTTTGAAGAAAAAGTACACCTCATTCTCCTAAGAAGGAAACCAATAAAAAACCAACAAAGCCACTTTATATGTAAGAAAGTTATGCCTTATACTTTTTGAAAGAAGATACAAATCGATATCAAGTCAAAAATCAACATGTTTTCTTCTAGGTGGTTGTATAAGTATGAAATGAGGTCAAAATTTCGCTAAAGACCAATTTCTTCAAAAAATTCAATGTTTGTCTGCTATTTTCACTTTTGGATTTAAAGTTCATACGCTGTTAGGGCTAGAGTCAGTAACGTCCAGCAAAGTGCAAAAATAACAGAAAATAAAAAAAATATCTGACAACCACCATGTATCGGAAAATAGAAGTCTTTTTGAGCTTATTTTTAGATAAAAAGAAAAAAGAAAAACTATTAATGGACCCAACAATACCAATTCTCCTGTTATTTTGCAATAGAAGACTTGTATTAATTCTAACTAACAGGTCGTGAACCTCAACAGCCTGGACAAAAAGAATTTAGAAAAAAACTTACGGCAAAAAATGCTCTATTTTTGAAGAAAAAGTAAACCTAATTCTTCCAAGAGGTAAACAAAAAAAACCAATCAAACAAAATTACATGTAAAACAATCGGGCCTTTTTACTTTTTCAAGTGGAGACAAATTGATAAGAGGTCCAAAAGCAACATAATTTCTTCTTGGTGGTTGTATAACAGTAAAAACGTGGTCAAAATTTTGCTAAAGAGTGACTTCTCAAAAAAATCAAAGTATCCTCGCAATTTTTTTTTTGGAAATAAGTTTGATATTATTTGTAGCACTTATTACAGCCCACCAATGTACAGAAATAACAGAGAAAAAAATCTGACATCCAGTACACATCGGAAAACTGAAGACATTTTAGAGGAGTTTTTTTTAAACGAAAAGAAATTTTATCTCTTACTGGACCCAACAATACCAATTCTCTCGTTCTTCTTGCATTAGAAGACGTTTATTAGTGGTAACTTACTGGATCTACCCGTCAGAGGCTGGAAAGAAAACCACTTAAAGAGAAATATACGGGAAAAGATGCTATAGTTTTGAAGAAAAGGAGACATCATTTTTCTAAGAAGGAGAACAAGAAAAAACCAATAAAACCAATTTATATGTGAAACAGTTGTGCCTATTTACATTTTGGAGACAAGACAAATTGACTACAAGTCAATAATCAACAAGTTTTCTTATAGGTGAAAGTATAAATATAAAATGAGGTCAAAAGTTCGCTAAAGATCAATTTCTATAAAAAAATTCAATGTTTTTCTGCAATTTCCATTATTGGACGTTCACTTCACGTGTTGTAAGGGCTAGGGTTAGCAAAGTCCAGCAAAGTGCAAAAGTAACAGAAAAAAAATGTGACAACTACTTTATATCGGGAAGTAGAAGACTTTTTGATCATTTTTTTAGATGAAAACAAAAGATATCCTTTTATGGACCCAACAATACCGATTCTCTCGTTATTTTGCAATAGAAGACTTCTTCTAGTTCTAACTAACACGTCCTTCCTCGAAACTATTTAACACCCTCAAAAACCTGGACAAAAACCAACTTAGAAGGATATTCACGGAAAAAAAGCCATTTTTTGTAAGAAAAATTAGATCTCATTCTTCAAAGAAGCAAACCAAGAAAAAACCAACAAACCACTTTATATGTAAAAAAGTCGTGCCTATATACGTTATGAAACAGATACATATCAATAAGGAGTCAAAACTCAACAGGTTTTTAGGTGGTTGTATAATAAAAAGAATGAGGTCAAATTTTCGCTAAAGACCGATTTCTTTAAAAAAAGTTCAAAGTTTTTCTGCAATTTTCAGTTTTGGACGTATATTTCCTGTTGTAACATTCAGAGTTAATAACCTTCAGCAGTGTGCAAAAATAACAGAAAAAAATTATCTGACAATTACTATATATCGGAAAATGGAAGTTTTCTTTTAGCATTCTTTAGACTACAAGAAAAATTATCTCTTTATGAAACTAACGATTCCGATTCTCCCATTTTTTTTGCAATAGAAGACATATACTAATTCTAACTATCACGTCTTGATTCTCGAAAACCTGGACGAAATCCAACTTATAAAAAAACTTATAGAAAAACAGAAACAGAAGTCTTCTACTAAATCTAACTGACATGTCCTGATCATCGAAAGCCTCGTCAAAACCCAATTAAAAAAATTACGGAAAAAGGCTATATTTTTGAACAAAATGTAAATCCCAGTCTTCAAAGAAAGTAACCAAGAAAAAACCAGCAAAACTACTCTATATTAAAAACAGTCGTGCCTCTATACACTTTCAAGTCTTCTTGCAAACATATTTGGAAGTAAAATTCACATTTTTTGGAAAATGTTTCACTTAGTACAGACCACTGAAATACAGAACTTACAGAAAAACAGAAAAAAAACAAAAAAATCTGACGTCCAGTACACATCGGAAAAATGAAGACATTTTAGAGGAATTTTTTTGAGACTAAAAGAAAATTTATCTCTTACTGGAACCAACAATACCAATTTTCTTTTTCATTTTGCCGCAGAAGACGTCTATTAGTGGTAAATTAATGGCTCTAACCGTCGAAAGCTCAAAAATATGCAATTTAGAGAGAATTATACGAAAAAAGATGCTATATTTTTGAAGAAAAAGTACACCTCAATCTCCTAAGAAGGAAACCAAAAAAAAACCAACAAAACCACTTTATATGTAAGAAAGTTGTGCCTTATACTTTTTGAAAGAAGATACAAATCGATAACAAGTCAAAAATCAACAAGTTTTCTTCTAGGTGGTTGTGTAAGTATGAAATGAGGTCAAAATTTCGCTAAAGAGCAATTTCTTCAAAAAATTCAATGTTTGTCTGCTATTTTCACTTTTGGATTTAAAGTTCATATGCTATGATAGGGCTAGTGTTAGTAACGTCCAGCAGAGTGCAAAAATAACAGAAAATAAAAAAATTATCTGACAACCACCATATATCGGAAAATAGAAGACTTTTTGAGCTTATTTTTAGATAAAAAGAAAAAATAACTATTTATGGACCCAACAATACCGATTCTCCTGTTATTTTGCAATAGAAGACTTGTATTAATTCTAACTAACAGTTCGTGAACCTCAACAGCCTGGACAAAGACAATCTTAGAAAAAAACTTACGGCAAAAAATGGTCTATTTTTGACGAAAAAGTGATCCAAAAGCAACATAATTTCTTCTTGGTGGTTGTATAACACTAAAAATGTGGTCAAAATTTTGCTAAAGAGTGACTTCTCAAAAAAATCAAAGTATCCTCGCAATTTTCATTTTTGGAAATAAGTTTGATATTATTTGTAGCACTTATTACAGGCCAAAAATGTACAGAAATAACAGAGACAAAAAATCTGACATCCAGTACACATCGGAAAACTGAAGACATTTTAGAGGAGTTTTTTTTAAACAAAAAATTTTTTTATCTCTTACTGGACCCAACAATACCAATTCTCTCGTTCTTCTTGCATTAGAAGACGTTTATTAGTGGTAACTTACTGGATCTAACCGTCAGAGGCTGGAAAGAAAACCAACTTAAAAGAAATATACGAAAAAAGAAGCTATAGTTTAGAAGAAAAGTAGACCTCATTCTTCTAAGAAGGAAAACAAGAAAAAACCAATAAAACCAGTTTATATGTGAAACAATTGTGCCTATTTACATTTTGGAAACAAGACAAATTGACAACAAGTCAATAATCAACAAGTTTTCTTATAGGTGAAAGTATAAATATAAAATGAGGTCAAAAGTTCTCTAAAGATCAATTTCTATAAAAAAATTCAATGTTTTTCTGCAATTTGCATTTTTGGACGTTAATTTGCGTTTTTGTTGTAAGGGCTAGGGCTAGCAAAGTCCAGCAAAGTGCAAAAGTAACAGAAAAAACAAAAAAAAATGTGACAACTACTTTATATCGGGAAGTAGAAGACTTTTTGATCATTTTTTTAGATGAAAACAAAAGATATTCTTTTATGGACCCAACAATACCGATTCTCCCGTTATTTTGCAATAGAAGACTTCTTCTAGTTCTAACTAACACGTCCTTCCTCGAAACTATTTAACACCCTCAAAAACCTGGACAAAAACTAACTTAGAAGGAAATTCACGGAAAAAAAGCCATATTTTGTAAGAAAAATTAGACCTCATTCTTTTAAGAAGCAAACCAAGAAAAAACCAACAAAACCACGTTATATGTAAAAGAGTCGTGCCTATATACGTTATGAAACAGATACATATCAATAAGGAGTCAAAAATCAACAGGTTTCTAGGTGGTTGTATAATAAAAAAAATGAGGTCAAATTTTCGCTAAAGACCGACTTCTTTAAAAAAAGTTCAAAGTTTTTCTGCAATTTTCAGTTTTGGACGTATATTTCCTGTTGTAAGATTCAGAGTTAATAACCTTCAGCAATGTGCAAAAATAACAGAAAAAAATTATCTGACAACTACTATATATCGGAAACTGGAAGTTTTCTTTTAGCATTCTTTAGACTACAAGAAAAATTATCTCTTCATGAAACTAGCAATACCGATTCTCCCATTTTTTTGCAATAAAAAACATATACTAATTCTAACTAGCACGTCTTGATTCTCAAAAACCTGGACGAAAAAAAACTTATAGAAAAAAATGCTATGTTTTTGAATAAGAAGTACACCTAATTCTTCTAAGAAGGAAACCAGGAAAAAACCAACAAAACATCTTTATATGTAACCCAGTCGTGCCTATAAACCTTTCCAAGCAGAGAAATTGATAAGAGGTCCAAAATCAACAAACTTTCTTCTATGTGGTTGTATAACAGTAAAAACTAGGTTAAAAATTTACTAGATCGAATTCTTTCAAAAAAAAAATCAAACTTTCCTTGCAATTTTCTCTATTTGGAAGTAAATTTCACATACTTTGTAAATTTTACAAGGAGTAAAGGCCAACAAAGTAAGGAAATAACAAAAAAACAAAAAAAAATCTTCCATGCAGTACACATAGGAAAATTGGGGACCTTTTAGAAGATTTTTCTTTGAGACGAAAAGTAAATTTATCTCTTAGTGGACCCAGCAATACCAATTACCACGTTATTTTTTAAACATTAGACGTCTACTAGTGGTAACTAAATAGCCCTAGCCGTCAAAAGCTGGAAAAAAGAGAGAAATATGCGAGAAGAAATTTTTTTTTGAAATTAACAAACAGGACGAAACTATCTGACATCTACTATACATTGGAAACTTAAAGACTTTTTAGAGGAATTTTTTAGATGAAAAGAAAAATATCTCTCAGTGGACCCAGCAATACCAAATCTCCCGTTCTTTTTGCAAGTGAAGATGTCTATCAGTGCTAACTGATTGGTTCGGACCGTCAAAAACCAAGAGAAAAATCAACTTCGAGAGAAATTTACAGAAAACTATGCTTTTTTTGAAGAGCAGACCTGATGCTTCTGAGAAGGACACCAAGAACACACCAACAAAATCATCTTAATATCCAAAATGTCCTTGCCTATATACATTTCGAACCTGAGACAAATCGATAATTAGTCAAAGATGAACAAAATTTCTTCTAGGTGTGCTATAAAAGTAATAACGACGACAAAATTTTGCAAAAGATTGATTTCTATAAAAAATCAAACATTTTTTATTTGGTAAAAACGAGCGAAGTGCAAAAATAACAAATTAAATCAAAATATCTGACATCTACTGTACATCGGAAAATTAAAGACTTTATGGACCCAACAAAACCATTTCTCCCGTTATTTTGCAATAGAAGACTTCTACTAATTCTAATTAACACGTTCTGAACCTCGAAATCCTGGACAACAACCAACTTAGAAGGAAACTTACGGAAAAAAGGCTTTAACTTTGAAGAAAAAGTAAACTTAATTCTTCTAAGAGGGGAACCAGTAAGAAACCAACAAAAAAATTCTATAAGTAAAACAGTCGTGCATATACCTTTTCAAGCAGAGATAATTCAATAAGAGGTCCAAATTCAACAAACTGTCTTCTAGGTGGTTGTATAACAAAAAAAAACGAGGTCAAAAATTTTGCTAAAGAGCGATTTCTTTAAAAAAAATGAAAATTTCCTTGGAATTTTCATTTTTGGAAGTAAATTTCATACAGTTTGTAAGTGTTACACGGAGTACAGGCAACCAGAAATAACAGAAAAAAAAACAAAAATATCTGACATCCAGTACCCATCGGTAAATTGAAGACCTTTCAGAGGAATTTTTTTGAGACGAAAAGAAAATTTATCTCGTAGTGGACCCAAAAATTCCAATTATCTCGTTACTTTTTAAACTGAGGACGTATACTAGTGGTAACTAACTCGCCCTAACCGTCAAAAGCTGGAAAAAATCAACTTAGAGAGAAAGATACAAAGAGATTGATATATTTTTGAAGAAAATTGGACCTCATTCTTCAAAGAAGGAAACCAAGAAAAAAAACCATTAAAACCAGTTTATATGTAAAACAGTCGCCCTTATATACATTTGAAACAAAGACAAATCGATGAAAAATCGAAAATCAAAAAATTCTCTTCTAGGTGGTTGTATAAATATAAAATGAGATCAATATTTCGTTAAACACCGATTCTTTTAAAAAATCAAAGTTTCATTGCAGTTTTCAATTCTGGAAGTAAATTTCATATACTTTGTAAATTTTAGAGTCAATACAAAAATTAACTGAAAATAGTACAAAAAGTTACAGCAAAGTACGAAAACAACAGAAAAAAAAACAAATATATCTGACATCTACTACACATCGGAAAATTGAAGACTTTTGAGAGGAATTTTTTTGAGACGAAAAAAATGTAATCTCTTACTGGATCCTACGATACAAATTCTCCCATTATTTTGCTATAGAGGACATTTACTAGTGCTAAGTAACTGGCCCTGACAGTCAAAGCCCTGGAAAGAATCAACTAAGAGAGAAATAGAGAAACCAAGAACAGACCAACAGATTCATCTTTGTTTCCAAAATGTCAGCGCCTATATACATTTTGAACAAAACACAAATCGATAAGCAGTCAAAAATTGACAAATTTTCTTCTAAGCGTTGTATAAAAGTAATAACAACGACAAAATTTTGGTATAGATCGATTTCTTTAGAAACTCAAACATTTTTCGCAATTATCACTTTCGGACCTAACTTTTATATATTCTGCAAAAAATGCATTTGGTAAAAAACAGCAATGTGCAAAATTAACAAACAGGACGAAACTATCTGACATCTACTATACATTGGAAACTTAAAGACTTTTTAGAGGAATTTTTTAGATGAAAAGAAAAATATCTCTCAGTGGACCCAACAATACCAAATCACCCGTTCTTTTTGCAAGAGAAGATGTCTATTAGTGCTAACTGATTGGTTCGGACCGTCAAAAACCAGAGAAAAATCAACTTCGAGAGAAATTTACAAAAAACTATGCTTTTTTTGAAGAGCAGACCTGATGCTTCTGAGAAGGACACCAAGAACACACCAACAAAATCATCTTAATATTCAAAATGTCCTTGCCTATATACATTTTGAACGTGAGACAAATCGATAATTAGTCAAAGATGAACAAAATTTCTTCTAGGTGTGCTATAAAAGTAATAACGACGACAAAATTTTGCAAAAGATTGGTTTCTATAAAAAATCAAACATTTTTTATTTGGTAAAAACCAGCGAAGTGCAAAAACAACAGATTAAACCAAAATATCTACATCTACTGTACATCGGAAAATTAAAGACTTTATGGACCCAACAAAACCATTTCTCCCGTTATTTTGCAATAGAAGACTTCTACTAGTTCTATCCAACACGTCCTGACCCTTAAAAAAACAGTCGTGCCTCTATACTTTTCAGGCAGAGACAAATCGATAAGAGGTCGAAAATCTACAAACTTTCTTCTAGGTGGTTGTATAACAGTAAAAATGAGGTCAAAGTTTTGCTGAAGAGCGAATTTTTTTTAAAAAAAAATCAAAGTTTCATTGCAATTTTCATTTTTGGAAGTAAATTTCATATACTTTGTAAGTGTTGCACTTATTACAGGCCACCAAAAAACAGAAATAACAAAACAAAATTATGTCTGACATATGTTTCAATAAGAGGTCGAAAATCGACAAACTTTCTTCTTGGTGGTTGGATAACAGTAAAAATGAGGTCAAAATTTTGCTAAAGAGCGAAATCTTTAAGAAAAATTGAAGTCTTCTTGCAAACATTTTTGGAAGTAAAATTCACATTTTTTATAAATTTTTCACTTAGTACAGGCCACTGAAATACAGAACTTACAGAAAAAAAAACAAAAAATATCTGACGTCCAGAAAAATGAAGACCTTTTAGAGGAATTTTTTTGAGACTAAAAGAAAATTTATCTCCTACTGGAACCAACAATACCAATTTTCTCGTTCTTTTTGCCACAGAAGACGTCTATTATTGGTAACTTTCTGGCTCTAACCGTAAAAAGCTCGAAAATATGCAATTTAGAGAGAAATATACGAAAAGAGATGCTATATTTTTGAAGAAAAAGTAGATCTGAATCTTCTAAGAAGTAAACCAAGAAAAAATCATCAAAACCACTTTATATGTAAAACAGTTGTGCCTATATACCTTTTGAAACATAGACAAATCAATAAGAAGTCAAAGATCAAAAAGTTTTCCTCTCTGTGGTCGTATAAATATAAAATGATGTCAAAATCTCCGTAAAGACCGATTTTTTTTTAAATTTAAAGTTTTTCTACAATTTTCAGCTTTGGACGTATATTTCATGTTGTAAGGGTTAGAGTTATTAATGTTCAGCAAAATTCAAAAATAAGGGTAAAAACATCTGACAACTACTATATATCGAAAACTAGAAGCTTTTTTTGAGCATTTTTTAGACGAAAAGGAAAGTTATCTCCCACTGGACCAAGCAATACCAATTCTTTTGTTTTTTTTTGCAATAGAAGATGCCTTCTGGTGCCAACTAACAGATCTTGGTTGTCAAAAGCCTGGAAAATATATAACTTAGAGAGAAGTTTACGAAAAGTGCTACATTTTTGAAAAAAGTTAGACCTAATTCTTCTGAGAAGGAAACCAATAAGAAACCAACAAAACCCATTTATACGTAAAACAGTCGTGCCTATACAGATTTTGAAACAAAGACCACAAGAGACTTTGAAACAAGAGACAAATCGATAAGAAGTCAAAAATCAAAAAAAAAACATTTCTGGGTGCTTGTATAAAATTTTATTTAAAATTAGGTCAAAACTTCACAAAAGACAGATTTCTTTTTAAAAATTCAACGTAAACTTCATGTCTGTTGTAAAGGTTACAGTTATTACAGTCCACCAAAGTACAAAAATAGCAGAAAAAAACCAAAAATATCTGACCTTTACTATATATCGGAAAATAGACGACTTTTCAGAGGAATTTTTTTGAGACGAAAAATAGAAAGCTCTTACTGGACACACTCCCACTTTACAGGCATATATACTGCTGCTGTTGATTAAAATCGTAAATAGGATTGATTAATAACAGGCTGATAAGACCTGCAATGACAAAAAATTCATCTTACGACTACAAAATCAGCACCAATTAAAGATAAAAACAAAAAAAGAGTCCATAAAATCTGCTAGAAGGCGGTGTCCAAACAGTTAAAACCCCCATAATCTTTCAATTGAAGATCTGATGTGTTAATTTTTGTTTCCCTTAATGTGATACGCAACCGCTCATTAATGAGACAAGACAAGAAAAAGGACTTCGAGGATGGGAAAAATTTCAAATAAAAAAAAATAGTTGTAATCAATTACAGCAGAAAAGCGTTCCTTCACTGCTAAAGTTAAGATGAAAAACGACCAGAAAAAAGAAAAAGTTGGCAACGCTCAATAAGGGACTGTTCATTGTGTAAACAAGTATTTTAAAGTCATAACAACCAAAAGACCAGATAGGTTTCCTTGAAAATTCTTAGGGGGCAAAATTAAGCTGTCAATAGTAAGCTTGTTTCCCGCCCGCAGTTTTTTTTTCAATTGTTAAAAGTCTAATTTTAATAATATCTGTCCTGTCGATGAAAAAGGAAAAAGACCCTCAAAGACTGGAAAATGAACTAAATTCAAAAAGTTGTAGTGAATTTTTTTTGTATCAAGGCAGAAAAATCATTACCCTATATGTAAAACCGGATTCAAATGTTAATTGTTAATTCATTATAGAAATGATGCAACCAGTATTATTTGACCTTACACTAAATATTGACAAACAATTACTTCACTTACAAAACTAAACAATTGATTTCAATGACAAAAAACATTGATTTTCGACTGCAATCATTTAATCTGATTTTTTCATTTCTCAAAAATTGTTGAGATCTGACATTCTTCAGACAATTTTATATTAAAAAAATAGACAATAAAAAGGCAAAAACTAGTGATCAAATTTTTTCACAAAAAATCGGTATCGAAGCCGTTAGAGCAATAAGCAATGCATTAAAAACATTTGAAACTACCAAAATTTTTATAAGCGACCTGATAAGTTGAGACTAGTTAGCAAGTAGACATAAGTTAACAAAAAGAGCGAAATTGTAATAATTAAGTATATTTTTATTACAAAGTTTGTTTTCAGCCTTAGTTAAAAAAGTTGGAACATCAAGTAAAATCAGTGAATAGATTGATCCAAAGTAAACCGCTCTTGCCTGCAATGATAAATAATTTATCTCACGACTACAAAAAACAAAAAAGATAAAAAAGAATCCATTACATTCTACTGTAAGGCAGTGTCCAAGCAGTTAAAACCTCCATGATCAGTTTACTTTTAAACTGAATTGCCAACTTTTGCTTTCGTTTTAGGCCGCAGCAATGTGACACTTGACCTGTCATTAATATGATAAGACAAGAAAAAAGGCCTAAAGGACGGGAAAAAAATCCAAAATGAAAAAAAAATTGATAAAAACTCGTAGTATCAAAACTGAAAAAACAGGTTTACTTAGAACGTAAAACCGCAAAAATTTCTCAAATCTTGATCAATTGGAGCAGAAATGCGTCCACAATTGCCGATATCAAGATCAAAAATGAACAGCGAAAGAGAAAAATGTGGTAAAGCTCAGGAGCTCATTGCTTATTTTGAAGACAAATATTTTAAAAATAAAAACGACCAGATAGATTTCCTTGAAATTTCATAGGAAGCCACCTGGTCCCTTCAAAAGTAAGCAGTTATTTCAATTTTCCCGCAGCTTTCTCACTTTTTAAACGCCAGATTTGTGTTATCTCACCTGTCAATATTATAACAAAACAAGAAAAAGATCTTCAAAGAGTTTCAAATTGCCTAAAATCAAAATTTGTTGTAAAAGCTCTTTGTATCAAAGCTTATGCACCATTACATAAAACGTAAATTAGATAAAAAGTTAAACTTTAACATATTGGAGAGAATATGTGACCTGTCTTATATGAAATAAATCTAATTTTTGACAAAAAATTATTAGCAAGAATTAATAATCCATTGTTTATTTTGAAGTTATCTTTTTTTAAAAGCCGAAACGACAATTAGCTTTCGACCGAAAAACAAAATGATTTACCATGAAACTTTTTAGGAAGCTAAATGGACCTGTCATTAGTACGCTGTGATTTGAATTGCTCTTTTCTGTAATTAACGTAATAAAAGCAAAAATTGCAGAAAAACAGAGCCTGATTACGAAACGCTTTTTTGGGCTCTCAAAAAGAGCTATTACACCAAAACTAGCATTGTTTCGCTGTTGGTCCATTAAGAACATAGTATTTTAAGGATTTAGATTTTTTGACTGACAAGGAGATTTTATAAAAAAAACAAAGCCTTTTGACTAACTGTTGAATTTAATTAGCAAAAACCGGGGAAAATCTAATTCAGAAGCCCTGTCGAAAAATTCAAAAGTAAACCCTGCTTTCTTTGGATTTAACGAAGAGTGCTCCAGCATTTTCTATGTGTGGTTATCCAAAAAAAGAAAAGCTTACAAGCCTATTTCTTTTCTTTTTTATGAAAAAGGCAAGATTTTGAAAATATAAAAGATATTAGCCACAATTGGATCAAACAGTTCAACAAAACACTTAGTTTCATTGAGGTAAAATCAAACAATTTTTTTTCTACAAACTTAAAATCAATCATTTGTGGCAAAATTTACGAAAATTGCGTAAAAGTACGAACATTGTAAACAATAACAACGAATATTAGTCGAATTTTCAAAAAGAATTAAACATCGATAACAAAGTGAAAACAACGAAACTCAAACAAAGCTTTTTATTTATTTTTTACGCTGGAAAGAAATACTAATGATACCAGCCACAAACCTTTTCTATGAACATATCGGTGGGCCAAAATAACTGTACAAAAAAGCCCAGTTGAGCGTATAGTTCCTTTCCCTCTCAATTCTGTCCGAAAAATCCAAACTCCATTTTCTGCAGTCAGGTAACCCCCCCCCCCCCCCCCAAACACACGCGCACACATGATCCACACGAAAAAAAGTTGCAGCCGATGCTACAAATGACAGTATAATTGACTGTACGATCACGATCTTTTGAAAATAACCAATTTCGAGCGGACATAATATCAGCAAATGCACCACATCGCTATAATTGACTTTCAAAAACAGACGGCAGCTTGCCAAAGACGGAAGGCCAGTTTTTCAACAGTTTTAGAAAATTTTTTGTTTTGTTTTTCTTTGCTTTTTTATGGTTCAAGTTGCCTTTTACCTGTTGATGCTGACGTTGCCGACCTTCTTTTCAACCCAAAAAGAAAAACTAGGTTACTGGCGCGGATCTCGCCGTCTTTTGATTTCAAATTTCGCACATATTTCCTATATACTTTGCAGCAAAAAGATATAAAAGACGTTAAAACAATTTTCTTTTCCACAAAAAGTGCTTTAAAGTTGTATTAATCAATTGCACGTTCGTTGAACATCAGTTATGAGATATGTGATCCGGGAAACTGAGACTAGCTAACAAGCATTAAAAAACCTTGTTTTCAGTAAATTCATTTTATTGAAATAAAAATCTGAGTTTTTGTTTAAAACTATTAAACAATTTTTTTAATTCGTAAGAACTTGAGCTATCAATTATATTCAGTAATTAGAATGACCAAAAAAAGCTGCTAAGACCTGCATTGATAAAACTTTTATTTTACGAATACAAAAAGAACAACAAGTAAAGATAAAAACAAAAAAGCATGCAATAAACCTGCTAGAAAGCAGTGTCCAAGCAGTTAAAATCACCATAATCTATAACTTGAAAGACTGATGTGTTCCTTTTCATTTTTTTAAGCCGCAACAATGTAACACGTAACTGGCCAATAATGTGACAAGACAAGAAAAAGAACCTCACGGTTGAGAAAATATACAAAAAATTGAAAAAAAAGGTTTTGGGAGATCTCGTAGTATCGAAACCGAAAAAACAGGTTTACTTGGATCGTAAAACAAAGCAAAAAAATGATTATGATCTGCTTGAACAAAAGAGAAAAAAATAGCAATGCTGAAAAATCCATTGTTTAATGTGAAAATTTGTGTTTTTAAAAGTCAAAACGACCATAAGCTTTCAACTAAAAAACTAGATAAGTCCCCTAGGAAACTATTTAAAGCTGTCATTAGTACGCTTTGATTTGAGTTTCTTTTTTCTGTGATTAACGTACAAAAACCATAAATTTTAAAAACAGTGCATGACTACGAAGCGATTTGTTTGGGCTCTCAAAAACAACTAATATACCAAAACTAGCCTTGTTTTGCCGATAGTCCATTAGAAACACGAAGTTGTTCCGAGTATTGGGAATACAGATGATGTTACTGAAAAAGAATTATCTCAAAAATAAACGAAGCTTGTTGCATGGTTATCGAATTTAGGTCAAAAAAGCCGGCAAAATCTCAATTCAAGAAGACTCTCAAAAAGTGCAAAGGTAAAACCTGCCTTCTTGGGAGTTAGCAAAGCTAATTTCAGCAAATCCTAGGAGTGTTAACCCGCAAAAATTAAACAAAGTGGACCTAAAAACTGATTCAGTTCCATTTTTGATGAAATAAGACTAGATTTTGAAAAAGCTTAGCAAAAAATCAGCTAAAGTTGGATCTAACTTTTCAACAATACTCTTTTGTTTCTCTGAGGTAAAACCAAGAAAACTGTTTTTTGATAATTTTTTTTGGCTAAATTGGCAAAAAACTGCGTTATAAAAAGGGATATTGTAAACAATAACAAAGAATATCAGTCGAACGTTCTTATCAGTCATATCTTCTTATCTTCATATCTTCTTACGCTGGACGGACGTCATATCTTCTTACGCTGGATGGACGTCATATCTTCTTACGCTGGACGGACGTTTTAATGGTACCACTCACAAACCTGTACAATGAACATATCGATGGGCCGAAATTGACTGAACAAAAAACCCAGTTGAGCATGTAATCCTTTTCCAACTAATTTTGATCTGAACATTTAAAAATCAATTTTCTGTAGTCAGCTAACCACACACACACAAACACACACACACACACACATACACACACACACACACACGCACACACACACACACACACACACACACACACACACGCACGCACGCACACACACACACACACACACGCAAACACACACACCCACATATACACACATACACACACACGCACACAAACACAAACACACACACGCAACCACACACACAATTACACACACACACACACAAAATTGCAGCCGTTGCTACAATTGACAGTACACTGAATATTTTGGCAATAACCAATTTCAAAATGTTATCAGCAAATGCACCACAGCGCTATAATTGAGTGTCAAAACTGAGGGGAGTTTGCCGATTGAGTAGGGCCAATTTACTAACGTTTAAAAGAAATTGTTTTGTTTTTACTTGTTTTTATATGGTTCAAGTTGCTTTTACATGGCAATGATGACGTTGCTGACCTTCTGCCCAGCCCAAAAGGGACAGCTAAGATACTGGCTCGGATCTCGCCGGCTTCCGTTTTCAGTTCCAAGACTGCAAACGTAATTTTATGTGAAATTATATTTTACAACAGTGATTACGTCACCAGACAATAGTTATGCAAAGCATTTGTTTTTCATTTTTTTAAAAAATTTTTCTCAGTTCCCCTGATCTCCATTTTCAGAGAGCATTCAATTGCCAAGAACCGTTTTTTGGGTAAATAAAAACTGTGTCATTAGTGTGAATATGTCTGCACTACCGGTCATTTTGAACGAAGTGGGCTAAAGAAAGATATTTGGTCCCATTTTCATGAACAGTTTAAAAACCCTGACTTTTTCTTCAAAATTCAGCCAAAAATCAAGCAATCAAACAATACAACAACCCTTTATTTTCAACTTAAGAAACTAATAAGACCATCTTTGACAATTTTATCACATTTGTAGCAAAATAGATTAATTTTCGCCAAAATTAACGAAAAATCTGAACAAAATTACGAAAATGAGCATAAAGTTCACGATTAAAGTTCTCACAAATTAGCATAAAATTTAACCCTCCGTAACAGCTTTGAAAAAACGAAATTCAAAAAGTCTTTTAGTTTGATATTTTATGCGAACAAACTTTCAAAAGATACCATCTGCAACTCTGTACGATGAGCATATCGATCGGCAAAAATTGACTAAATGGAAAAATCCGTTTGAGTACTTAATCGCTCTCCACTAAAATTCGTTGAATCAATTAGAATCAACTCATATTTGAACTATAAACAAAGTAATTTCTGGGGAATTTATCAAAAAAACAATCTTTAAGCTATTTGATTTTTAAAAAATGGGCAAAAGCTTTAAAACAACTTTTAAAAAGCAGAAGAGATCGTTGATTTCTCAAACTCTTCCCCTCGTTAAAAGCTTCTCAAGTTAGCGAGTTATTGAGTACTCACTAAATGAAAAAAAGATATTCTCATTTTGTAATTATATATTTAGATTTACCGCTGTCGTAATTTAGGTACACTGTTTAATGTAAAAATTACTGAATAACGTGCTTTTCATTTAATCGGTTATATATCTTTTGATTCACATTGTCAACGCTAAAAATTACTAAAAAATGTATGATTTGCGGTGAATGCGGTGTAAGAATTGCGATCTTTAGCGTTGAATGCGGTGAATGCGGTAGAAGAATTCAGCGCTAAAATCGCAAATCTTACAAAATTTCAACGCATTTTTCCCCACAACGTTTTTTGTATCTGATTTAAAATCACGTAAAACCGCAAATCTTACAAAATTATACCGCTAAAAACTGCTAATCTCGCCGCATTCATCGCTAAAAGACGCGGGCGCTTTGTGGTGATTTTCTTCACAGCGATTCACCGCATTTCCTACATTATTCAGGCAAAACTTCGACCTGGAAAGTATCTGAGACCCTCGTTAAGAATATTTTCAGTAATATGATCAGTTTGTATTAGCTAAAAACCATCATCGATTCTGTCTCTTATAAGTCCTTACACTCAAAAATAATCCAGTTATACAGCATCGGTTTGAGACTTTAGCGCTAGATCAGAAAATTGAGCTTGCTGCCGCATATTCGCCATAACCTTGACAAAAAAAATAAACGTCAACTTCTGGTTATGCATATAGGAACAATTAAGTTCGGTTGTATATGGGAAATTTTAGATCCGGCACTTCAAAACTTGCACGTGCGTGTTTTAGGTAGTGGTTACATGACTCTTTAAGCTATTTGATTTTTAAAAAATGGGCAAAAGCTTTAAAACAACTTTTAAAAAGCAGAAGAGATCGTTGATTTCTCAAACTCTTCCCCTCGTTAAAAGCTTCTCAAGTTAGCGAGTTATTGAGTACTCACTAACTTTTTGTAATTATATATTTAGATTTACCGCTGTCGTAATTTAGGTACACTGTTTAATGTAAAAATTACTGAATAACGTGCTTTTCATTTAATCGGTTATATATCTTTTGATTCACATTGTCAACGCTAAAAATTACTAAAAAATGTATGATTTGCGGTGAATGCGGTGTAAGAATTGCGATCTTATAAGTCCTTATAAGTCCTTACACTCAAAAATAATCCAGTTATACAGCATCGGTTTGAGACTTTAGCGCTAGATCAGAAAATTGAGCTTGCTGCCGCATATTCGCCATAACCTTGACAAAAAAAATAAACGTCAACTTCTGATTATGCATATAGGAACAATTAAGTTCGGTTGTATATGGGAAATTTTAGATCCGGCACTTCAAAACTTGCACGTGCGTGTTTTAGGTAGTGGTTACATGACTCTGAATTAAGTCATAGAGAGCTACCGGCCGCTGTTTAATGAGAACAGCGAAGCGGTTCGAGATATTATGTCACAATTTTGAAGTGACTTCCGCAGATTCACGTAACCATGCTCAAAAACACAAAACACGCACGTTTTAAAATTACGAAAGTTAACAGAAGTCAACTTCTGGCAAAATAGAAACTTTTTCCTGGCACTGCAGATTTTCGGCAATTCAATATTTGCACGTGCGTATTTTAAGCAACCAAACAAGGCTGAAAGCTTATTCCTCCTTAAAAAGTTAAAACTGTGAAAATGTAGAAGAAAGCTAACATTTTACAAGTAATCATAACAATGAAGAAATTGAAAAAGACAAAAATGGTCAGATCCTGAGCAAATAAGGGCACCCAAATTTATGTTCTAACTTGTAGATAGAACATTACCTGTACATTAGTGAAAAAATGAGACCATATTCAGACGCCTAGATGTTCTTGTGAACAGGCTATGGGAGTTTGTCAAACCTGTTAATGTTTTTTTTTCATCTACCATCAGTATTGAGAGGGACCCAACTGAAATTAATCACAAATGAGGCTTTTTTCATTTCTGTAAAAAAAATACTGTAACCGTGAAAGTCTGGAGTGGAAATGAGTTACATATAAGGTGGAAACGAATGAATTGTGAAGTATAGCGCGGATTTTGGCTACAAAATTTTGTCCCACGTTTTCACGCTTGCACCAAGAAGAAGCATCAAAAAAAATTGAATTTAAATTTCTTAGCTTAACTAACGTCCGCGCACGCTTACACTTCTCATCTTAAAAGATGGGCCGTGAAAATACGTGACAATATCGGGTATATGTCTTCGATTTTTTTTTAACGTTGGCCACGTATTATAACAAGGAAGCTTGGTAAGGTGCGTTTGCACAAAATGATCTAATCCCCGCTTATCCATATTTTTGACTTAACTGTGACAACTGAAGAGAATAGCGAAATACACACAAAAAAGTTTGTTTAAAGAGATTGTTACAAAGCCAAACTGGTTATATATATATATATATATATATATATATATATATATATATATTTATATATATATATATATATATCTATGCCGTACTGGAAAGATCAAGACTCCTGCTAAAAATTAAGTTATAAAGAAAAAGAAGCAAAAAATTAAACAAATAACAAAAACAATGGCAAAAACTCAATATCTAATTTCTAAAGCAAATGATAACAAAATCATGACGCGATCTGATAAAATAAAAACTACAAAAAACTACTTGTCTTCAGAAAGAAAGCAGTGATGGGATTTATTCATAATGGCCATGGCCTTAATGGGAGTAAATGATAAGTCGACAAAACGAAGAAAAAATTAGGAATCTCAAAGATCAGTTGGAGTTTTCTAAAGCAAACAATTTCAATTGTCAGAAAAACCAACAGCTTTAAACTAAAGTTTCTCGATGCGTTCTTTTAAAAGTCCTCAAGGGATATCTCAACCATGGGAATAACAAAAAAATCACAGTATTGAAGTCATTAAATTTATAAGCTAAAATCTGAAGTTCATGTAGATTTTTCAAATACTAGTTTTAGTACTTCAGCAAGAATATATTTCTTCTATGGTTTTCATTACTTGGGATTCATTGGATAATCAACGAGAATTGTTTTCAAGGCGAATATTTTGGAGGACAATGAAAAGAAACACAAAACTTGGCTAGTAATCAAAAATTTTGAGAAAAAGCATAGTGTCCAAGATATGAAGTATCAGCTGTAAGATAAAACCAGTAAAGATGTTGGCGCTTAAATTTCAAGAAAGAGCATGAAACTACTCATTGATGAAGTTCAGTCTCAAGTTGAAAAATTTATAAACAAAACGGAAAAAAGTTGAGAAAGTTTTGAAAATCAATACAAAAGAAAATTAAAATATCAAATCAATTGAAGAAAAAATTGTCAAAACCATTAGACCTAGACTAACCGCAATGATAAAAATCCTTAGCCCAAATGAACGGTAGCTACCGAGATCTGTCATTAATCAGTTTCCAGAAAAATTTTTAGAGCTAGATAACAATTAAAACTTCCAGACAAAAACCATATATTAAAAAAATTGCGAGACATAAAATCTATGTCATTAAAAAACAAGATACTCAAGGAAAATTTTTGGTAATGTTATTGTTTTTTAACGCCGATAGGAAATCCTCGCATCGTGATATTGCAAAAACAGAAACAAAAAAATTAGAAAACAACTCGCAGTATCAAAACGATTAAAACTAATCGCTTTCAGCGGAAAGCCTTAAACAAAATATTTCGGACCTAGATAAGAAGGATTGCAGACCATTGAGATCATCACTAGTTAAACGAATGTTATGTGTACAGAAAAGAAAACAAACACAGGTAAACGCAAAAACTTCAACAGAAAAGTGCCAGAAGAAAGTGTTGAACCCATTAAAACCATATTAAATCTCCGTTAACTTTTTTTTGATATCTTGGGAGAGTATTTCCAATGACAATGTTAATTTTCAAATTTGTTTTTAGGTGACAAAACTTCAAGAAGGAATCACAATTGGAATAGCAATATCCATAAACCACAAAATTTTATGAAAGCTAGTATCATAAAAATCATGAAACCAAATACGAAAAAGACTAATTTCCTATTAAATATTAGGCATAATAGAACTGTCATTGATGGGAGTGAACTACAAGTTCCCAGAATTTTTATAAAAAAAATTAGCGTTCACAATTGTCAAGAATTTTTTTAAAGACTAAACAACCCTTAGGTATTCATTCAAAATTCCTCAAATAGTACAAAAACTCAGTATGGAAGCCCCAGAAATCAAGAGCGATGATTCCTTTAAAGCACAAAAATCTATTCATTGGGGCCTATTTGGTCGTAAATGTTTTTTTTTCAATAGAACTCTCATATGAAAAATCTCTTGTCTCTAATTTACAGGATGGAAACCAAACAAATTGTGAGAGAAGCTTTGAAAGAAGTACTCTCCAATGGAAATCTTTTTTTAACTGTAAATAAGCTTTTACATCGCTGATCTTCGTTGAGGAACACGAAATACTTGCTTATGTTGTCGCAAAAATCAAATTTGAATTAAGATTTTTTAAAAAAGAAATCTAAAGTTTAAGAAATCTAATATCTACGAAAAATGAATAAAAGTGAAGAAAATCGCGCCCAAATATCAATTATTTAAAGAAAATTATGAAACTCCTGAACACTTCAAAAAAATTGGAATCTTAAAAAAACAATCTTGTTGTTTTTAGTCTCTAAGTTTAAAGAGCTTTCTAATGATACCACTCACGATTCTCTACGACGAATGTATCGATCAGCTAAAATTGACTGAAGAAAAGAAGAAATCCACTTAATAATATAGTTCATTTTCTCACTAAGTGGTGTCGGGATAACAAAAATGAAAACATAGTACTAAAAGAAGCCTATAGCTCCATTCATAAAGCTTAGAGCCTTAATAAAAATGCATTTTGGATGAGGGACAATGGGAATGACCCGTTTTTTTTAGAGTTTTTTCAAAATTTTGAGAACCCATGGGCATCCAAATTCAATCAGTTTGTGGTGCAATCCCAACAGATGCATACCAATGAAAAAAAAACATGTTAGCGACCGATTAATACTATAAAACTTTGATCAAGTGACGGCTCTGTGTTGGAATTAGACTATCTTGTTGGGGCACTCTTCTCTCCATGAACAGGGCTGGCTGATAAAAGGTGCGGAAAGTACTAGTCTAATCAGCAGCAGTGTAACGTCAGTTAATTACGACTTGAATGCTTTAAGTCATCTACCTCCTTGGCTCGGAGATTGATAACTTCGTTTTTGAGTTCGATAACGTCTTGATGGCGATAAAACAAGTGTGGCAGCCAAAATGCCATTATCAAGCGAAATCAAGAGGATTCTAAATTAAGATCACACGCAAATCTTAAGTGGTGGTAGACTGATAACGGATAAGTTTTAAACTAATTAATCCAATTTAAGTGTCTTCATTCTCACTTCGGGTTCTAGTAAAAAAAGAGCGATATTCAAGTTACATGATTAACTCCTGGTCCAATGTTTTTGGCCTTAGAGTTACTTATGCCCTATTTTCGTAGCAGTGACTCAATTTTTGCTAAAAAACCAATTCAGATTTCGATAACTTATCTGGCATATTAAAAAAAACCAAAACACAATTCTTTTATCTGATGTTCTAGATGTAACATTAATGCTGACCCGAAGTGGACTCCTTTTAAAGCCTTAAGGTAGAGTTAGGGTTACTTATCTCTGCGCGCGAAGTAGGTATAGATAGTGGAGTTAGCGCTACACAAAAGAGAACAGTGTCTTCTCAGTCTCTGATTGGTTGAAGAAGTACATCCAGTATTTCTACTGCTACATTCATCCGGGGTTAAGAGTTTTAAATCCGAATCTGTGAGTTGTATCAGAAAAACGTTGGATGAGGGGTCCTTGTTGTAGATGAGAGTCAAGGGTCGTGATGTCGTTGAAGTGAGGTTGCGACTTGTGCCGTCGTCTAGAGTCCCTGTCAGTAGAGGGTTGACTAGTGTCGTCAGTAAGGTGTCCACTTCAAATGTGGAGTCAGTAAAAGTGCCAGTTTCAGCGTGTGCAGGCCAGTAACGTCAGTCCTGTCAAAGCACCCAACTGTCTCTCACTGTCTTGTAGTTAGGGTTTGTTCCCAGTTGGAGGGTCGGTTGTAGTCCGGTGTCTCTCCAGTTGTACAAGGAGATTTTTATTTATCTCCATCTGGTGCAGCGTTTTACCAATCGGATTTACCAGCTTACCTTCTGGTGGAAAACCATCTTTTAGCTCTTGTGTGAGCTACCTAATCATTTGAACTTTAAGTGAAGTTTAGCGCCTGCTGAGTAGGCTCCGACTGGGCAAATAAAAAATGAATTGATCCTAATCCTCAATTGCGGCAAAAAAGGAGGGATAGCATTACATAGTAAAATATGAAAACCTAAAAAATTAGAAAAAAGTCAAGAAAAGTATAAAAATAAGTTTTGAGAACAGGGCGTCTGGGAACTGTATGGTTCGGTGAGCCCAGTGTGACAGGTCTGTGGTCTATGTCCAAAAACTTGATTTCGAAATCAGGGGCCCGATAATCAGCAGGATCCCTGAAGAGTTTGAGGAATTCTCGGTGCCCTGCTAAACAAGCATCAAGGGCGCGAGGATAGAGATCAACGTTGCAGTGTGGTTGCAACACCAGGAGATGGTTGAGTATCTGTGTCTCCTCTAGTGACGGCAATTTATGCAACATCAAGTCTTTGTAGAGGAGATTGAAAGTGTGCGCATTCTTACACTTTGTGGCGCCTCCCTCTATCCACTGGAGATGTTCGATGGGGACAAGTAGCGGGCAATTTGTTTTGGCATAAGGTGGCGAGAACAAGAAGTAGTTCTTAATGGGGCCAAAATTGCGGAGTAATCCTTCGCAATAAGTAGAGTTGATTACATAACTGTAGTTCATGTAGATAGGTGAGTATAATTTGGTGTTTGCGTACTGGAGGCGGGATCTCATGTGGACTAGATAGTTAGTCCGGTGAAAATGATGTTGTACGAATAGGTACTTGTGTAGTGTGTGAAGCATACTCGTCTTGTTCATCTTTTGAGTCTGGTTGTTTACATCCAAACCAAACTGGGATAAAATCAGTCATATTTATGATAGATACGGTAAGGGGCAACATCTTTTGTGAAAATTGTTTTTAAATAGTCATTTTGCTGATCTGAGAGGGCAAAGAAATTTTTTGATAGGTGCCAAAAGCGCTCTGTGAAGCGGGGATTGTTCGGGAGTGGGTGCACTCTAGTGGGAGGTCTTTATCCCGTCCTTCTACAACATATTCGTTTTCCAGCTGTCCTATAAAGCAGGAGCTGGCCATCAGTTTCAACGTATGGTGTGATGGCTTTGAAATATAGTGAATCCTCTCAGGGCGATGCACATCGTTAACCGATGCCCAGAGGTTCTTTTTGTGAATTGTTGGAACAGAAAATTTGGTTCAAGTGCTTTGTGGATCACTCCTGTCGTAGGGTCAAAAAGGTTGCCTCGGCCTCTGCCTCGTGATGAGGAGGGCTGTGGGCCGTGTGAAGGGCTGGCAGTATGCCGACCAGGTGAGTGCGATGCCTGAATCAGTGATGAGTTGATTGGGTACATCTCATGCGCCCTACCCTGGGGCATCTTTTTGGTAGGGGCCCGTACACAGGTAGTTGTCCGTGGATGTCGATCGATTGTAAGGGGGAGGTTGAGCAAAAGCTGGTTGAAACTAGTTTGATATGCTGAAATTGTGGACACTTATCTGGATGATGGGATGTTTCGAGGTTGAGGGCATGGGGTAGGTACATCAGTGGTTGGGATCGTGGGCGTGGTTCACGGATTCTGCAGGAGTGGGCCCAGTTGAGGACGACGGTTTCGGTTGTAGATTGACCCGATTGTTCCGCAGCGGCTACTTCATCAGCCCAGGAAGAGCTGTGCAGTAGGTTGGTTTGGTGGCGTTGGCCCCGAAGGTGGAGTTTGTGTTGTTGATTGGAAAGGTGTGGTGGCTGAGTAACCTACTGGTCTCCCTGGAGTAGCAGCTCATGTGACGAGCTCGGGTTCCGATAGGCATTGAGGGTGAGCTCGTGTCACTCTCAATGTAGAGGTGAAGTTCCCCTGACGAAGAAGATGAAGTGGCGGTTGACGGCAGTGGATTCAACCCGAGTGTGAGTTGCTGAGTCCACACACTGTGGCTGTGGGGAAACCCATCGTGAAGAGAGCCGGTGTTTGCATCACGCATATGGGTTGGTGTACTGGAGGAGGCAGTATCAACGTTGTAAGCTGCAAAGGCCAGATGTCGTCGTCATCCAGCCTAATGAGGTCACATGCCGTGGGGTCAACCTTTGGTGGGATAGGTCAACCTCTTTCTTGTGCTGTAAAACTGACAGCAGTGTTGTCGCTGAAACTATAAAGGTATTAAACACGAGTACTAGGTAAATTTATAATAAGTTCTTCCGGAGTTTCCTGATATTCAGGATCATTCTTGAAAGAGTCAAGAGAGAGTAATATAGCAAGTGAGCTTAATCGTTTTATAGGATAAAAAGTACCTAAGTGTATTGATTGAAAATTGGGTTTTCGATGTGATTCTACTGAGGCTTTATAACATTCATGAATAGATGTTGGGAGAGTCGAAGTTTTCTGTCTATAAGTGTTATGTTGTATTGGGGAGGAGAATTTTTTACAGAAATTTTTAAAAGTTCTGTGTAATAGATTCAGTTCATTTTGAGAGTATTACTGTCGACGGATTGTCGTCGTCTTTTCTTTGGTGATGGTGGTTTATATTGTGTAGAATCTGATTGTATGACTTGAAATTTAGTTTGTGAGCATACTCTAAAAAATCTAGAAGTGATGATCTTAGCTCATGTGATATTAGGGCCTAAGGGTGATTTAAGATTGTATGCATTAAATGCATTACGAAATAGGCCAAACAGGCACTGTAAAAATTAAAAACAGTCCAGATTATGGCTATTTTTTTAAATACGTACCAAGGGTGTCCAAAGATTCCAATGAGGGAGTCTGTTAAATATTTGCCGTTGATCAAGTCACGCCAATCGAGACGGAGGAGTATGAATTCTTTTCCATTAAAACGAAATTTTATTAAATTGACTATTAGTTGGTTTCATAACTTTGAAAATTGTGCCTGTTGTCGGTTAATGGGAACGCAGAGACAAACCTTGTAATCGAATAGTTAAATTAGAAATAATGGTTGACAACTGTGGCGATTAACACGAAATTCAGTTAATATTTATTACCCCAAATTACCCAACTTTTCAATCATGGTGATCGCCTTTAATTTATAACTTTCTTGACTTCTTATGACGTCCAATCTTAACTAGCTATTTACTCTGATAATTTACTTCTCTAAAAGATCAAGGGTCATCATATCACCTATAACAATATGAAAAGTTTGGGACAAATCTAGTATAAATAGCACGTGTTAGCTCCTTGTTGCATTCACTCATTTCATAAATAACCAAGATGTAAATCAGAACGTGGATGAGGTACGTATATCTTTCCATACTTTAAACAATTAACATTATACTTTCAACATTCCTCCTATCATGTTAAGTGTTTGTTCCGAGAAGGACATCACAAAAAAGTGATACTTTGGTCCTCCCCAATGCTTTTGTAAGTGTATCTGCCGACATGCAATCGGTAGGTAGGTAGTTTAGCTCTAATAGTCGACTATCGACTAAATTCCGAACGAAGTGCACTTTTAATGCAAAGTTCTTTGTCGTTCCGTGATTCATCGAATTTTTACTAAGAGCAATACAAGCTTCACTGTCTACAAAGACGTTTACTGGCTGCTGGATTTCTAAATCTAGTTCTCGTAATAGGTTTACTAAATGTACTGCTTTTTAACTTGGCTCGACAACGGCGTTAAGCTCAGCTTCAGCTGTTGAAGTAGATACACACTTTTGTAACTTGCTAGCCCAACTGATTGCACCTGAACAATTATTAAGTTTAGAACAAAATCCACTTGTACTTTTTCTATTGTCTATGTTGCCTGCCCAATCTGAGTCTGAAAATCCTGTTAACTCCATTTTCTCACTTTTTCTAAAAGCCATCTTCTCTGATTTTGTCCCTTTTAGGTAACGCAAACACCCTTTTGCAGCGTTCCAATGTCGCTTTCCAGGATTTTGAACAAAAGTACTTAATAAATTAGCTGCGTGCGCAATATCTGGTCTACTCGTTAATGCCAGATAGTTCAGGCATCCCACTATACACCTATAGTCACATGATTGAATTTCTCTATGATCATTGCTGCCTATTTCTGGTGAATCTAATTTTGACAGTTTCAAGCTAACATCTAATGGTGTTTCCAGTGTCTTTGATTCGCTCATGTTAAACTTCTCTAGTAATTTTTCTACATGTTTCTTGGCTTAGCATAATTTCGTTTTGTGTTCGCTCAATTTTTGTATTTAAGAACCAACTAAGATCTCCATAACTGCTAATTTGAAATCGCTCACTAATTTTAAATTTTTCACAAAAGTCTTTCTACAATCGTAATATCACCATATCATCTACCCAAAGACACACTAATCCCTCTATATCATTTTATCATTTTTTTTATGAAAAGACACTCATCTTGAATAGCCGGCGTGAAACCTAATTGGTTGAGAAAAGTTTTGATTATTAAGTACAAATTTATACCGGACTGTTTCACTCCATATAAACTTTTCCTCAGCTTACAAATTAAAGGATTTCATTGCTTGTCAAACTTTTCAAACCCTTCGGGCTTTTGCATAAAGATTTCTTCTTTGATATCAGCGTTTAAGTATGCTGTTTTGATATCCATTTGTTTTAACTTTTTTTTATATGCTGCGTAGCTTATCAGTACTCGAATTGTTGAGAGGCGTGTTGTTGGTGAGTAGGTTTCGTTGTAATCCCAACCTGGAACTTGGCTAAAACCTTTTCGCTACAAATCTTGCCTTATGCATCGTTATCTCCCCACTAGGACCAAACTTAAGGGCAAAGTGCCAGCGGCTACCAATGGGTTTATTTCCTTTGTTCTCTACCAGTTCCCAAACTTCATTTTCCACTAATGAGTTGTATTCCAACTTCATTGTCTCGTACCAGTTTTTATCCCTAATCGCTTCATCAATAGACTTAGGTAGCAATTCGTTGTTAACAATTTCACCAAGGAAAGCTACCGGGTTTAAATCTCAATCACCATCTGAATGATGCTTGTTGAATATCTCCTCCTTCTTTTCTTTGACTTCAATAAACATTTCGTTTTCGTTGAAAGTTACATAGCGAGATTTTCTAACCTTAAAGACCCCTTTGTCATTTGGAATACCTACCAGATAAGTCTTACTATTGTCTGAAGACCCTAAGAATATTCCTTTTTGAGAAGTTCTATCAATCTTACCCCGACAACTTATTTCAACATGAACAAAAGCTGAACAAACAAACACTTTGATAGACTCTAAGTTAGGTTTCTTCTTGTACATTGCCTCAAAAGGTGTCTTTTGAGTACATGAATGGAAACAAAAGTTTTTAATCTCACTGACCATATTAAGTGCATATGGCCAATACTCTTTTTTTAAACCTGACTGCTCTAAAAGGCATCTAGCCATTGGGGTGATTGTCCCCCAATTCCTCTCAACCGTTCCGTTTTCTTGTGGTGTGTACGGTGCCGAGAACTCAAGTCTAACACCTTTTTGTCTACATAATTGTTTTATGTCATTTGAGACATATTCCCCTGCACCGTCGCAAACTAAAGTTCCTGGTTGTCCTATGTCTGCAAAGAACTGTTCAACCTTTTCAAAAGCCTCGTCCATTGACCTCAAAAAATAAAGTTTCTGATATCTGCTAAAACTATCCACGAACCCTATTGCATACCTGTGGCCATCGACCGCTTCCGGTTGGATTGGCTCTAAAGTGTCAGTGTGAACAATTTCTAAGGCTTCGCTTGCTCTTTTTCCTGAGGCTTTTGGTACTGGAAGTTTCTTTGATTTATTTAGCTGACATGTTTCACAGTTTGTTAAGTGCTCGCGTAGTTTTAGTCCTACTGCGTGATCTTTTAGTTTGTATATGTCCTCAACATTATTATGGCCCAAACGTTTATGCCACAAACTAAGGGGATCTCCGTTTGCTCAATTGCACTGCTCTGAGGTTTCTTCGTAATCAATGTGGTTCCAGATAAACGAACTATCTCTTTCCTCAAAAGGGAAAATTATTCCGTTCTTAGTTCGTGTTTCCAAAGTTCTACCAAATAAGACCCCATTGCCTGTTGCTCTAAGTTTTGATACTGATACCAGATTCCTTGTGTTGTTTGGAACAAGCAACGCATTACTTAATCTTATTTTTTGCTCTGAACCATTGGAATCCAAAACCCTAATTTCAACTGTTCCTTTCCCACTAATTAAGCTTTTACTGCTGTTTGCATTTGTGATGGTACCCGAATATTCCTTGTCTATATCTATGAATAAACTTTCGTCTTTGATCATATGACTGGTAGCACCTGAGTTCAAAACTAGCTCATTTGCAAAGTTGTTTTCTGACGTTTGAACGAAGGAAAAGATCTCTTCTTCTTCTTCTTCTTCTTCTTCTTCTTCTTCTTCTTCTTCTTCTTCTAAATTCTGCTCCTCAGCTAAAATTTGCAAGCCTCTCTGATTGCTTCTCCTGTTTTGACTAACAAACTTTTTCTCAGGTTTCTGCTGCTTTCTACAAAACTTAGCAATATGTCCGTGCTGACCACACTTAAAACATTTTATTGGTGAAGCTTTGGTTTGTTCATGAGTCGTTTTCTTAAGCCTACATTCTTTTGCGAAATGTCCCATTTTCTGGCAGTTGAAACGTTTCCGTTCCTTATTAAAGAAAACGCTCTCTGTTTTTGTTTTTACACTTTCATTATCGAAGTTTATCAGGTCTTTAATTTCCTCGTCTTCCTCCTAGTTTTCTCGTCTTTGCTGTACTTCACGAGTGTTGCGAAATTTTCATATTCCTTCGGATGCCCTTTTAAAATTATTGACACAAACATTTTTTCACTGATTCCTTCATTCACTAGTGTTAAGTTGTATTGCATATCATCTGCTCTGTTGAGATAATCTACTATACTCTCACTTGAAGTCTTCCTAAGGCTTGTTAATTGTGCTATCAATTTATGTAGCTGAGGCCTCTCGAAACTTTTGAAGCGTTTACACAGTACATCTCAAGCTCTAGTGCCATCACCCTTATGTGGTCTAAAAAAGAAAAAGAACTGATGTTTTGTCTAAAGCCTGAACTAAATCGTACCACAATGTCTTCTTTTTCTCTTCTAATTCTTCCCTCCCTTTTTCTATAGCTTGCCTACGTTGCTCCTCCGAAGAATTATTTCTAACAGCTGGCACATAATCTAGATAGGTGGCTTCTCCACTAAGACCTTTACCAAGTTTTAAAGAGTGCATACGGGCCTCAAACTGTTCAGCAAAATACAAGAAATTATCCTCACGCCCGCTGAATACCAATCTTTCTAATTTTGAGCTCATTGTTAGGCCTGTCTTACTTTCGTTTAATTTCCGTTCGTCTCAAATTAACTCTTTAGCTTTAATTGTTCCCTACTGAACCAACGACTTATGATGCCCCAACTATGTCCTTTGTTTTTCTAAGCTAGCACTGCTCTATGTAAATATTCTTTTGTGAAAAGGGTCAGGCTGTGAAAAAATCTTGTTCGGACTTAGATCAAAGCTCCTTTCCTTTCTATGCGTGTTTGAATCTGTCACCTGTTGGTAGCTAGGTTATAGGGTAACGAAGCGGTGAGTCGTTATGTTTGTGTATCAAAAAATGCTTTAAAGCACCAGGTTAGCACTTGTTGTAATATTGTAGCACTTGTTAAAAAAAAACACTAAGCAAAAAGGATTTGGTCGACTAAATTATTCTAGAGAATGGCGTTCTGTTCGAGTTCTGTAGTATCCTTGACAAAATTGAAAGCAGGACATTGAAATTGAGCCAGGATTTTTCTGCCGCGATTAAGCACGATGAGGATACCAACACCCTCCGAGGATAATGTACTCGAGCCCTAATCCTAGTCCTAATTACGAAATGTTTTACCACCAACTTTTGTGTCTTTCGACCAAACTTGTATCTTACAGAAGCACAGCAGACACAATTGAAAATGAAACCGTTGTTTAAGCTGAGCTGTTCTCAGCTATACTAAGCAATCCTGGTTCCCCGACAGCTCTGTTATACAATTGAACCTCCGCGCTCCTTTTTGATCCCCCACAACAGCTCCACTCACTCTTGACTTCGCAAGCAGAATCCACTGCTTACCTACACACACTCAGCACTCCACGATTGAAGTCCCCCGACCAGGTACACAAGCTCCCGACTCAACAGAGGAAGTCCCCCAACCAGCTTCACAAACTGCTCACTTCACAAGTGAGTCCCCCAACCACTTACAAAAGCTTCCAACTCCGCAATTGAAGTCCCCCAACCAGTCACACAAGCTTTCAACTCCACAACTGAAGTCCCCCAACCAGTTGCACAAGCTTCTTACTCTTGCTTCTTCTGGTCTCACTTGGCCACTTCTTGACTACAAGGCTTGTCTCTCCTTGTCTTCTCTGTCTTCCTCCCCCAGTGATTTCAGCGATCCTCTTATGTAGCAAAGAGGCGCAGCAACAACGTTTTTCTGTTTACGAGGGGGTTGATTACTTAACTTAGAAAAGCTCTGGGCCCATAACCTGTCGGTTAATGGGAACGCAGAGACAAATCTTGTAATTGAATAGTTAAATTAGAAATAATGGTTGGCAACTGTGGCGATTAACACAAATTCAGTCCATATTTAGTACCCCAAATTACCGCACTTTTATATTCATGGTGATCACCTTTAATTTATAACTTCCTTGACTTCTTATGACATTCGATCTTAACTAGCTATTCACTCTGATAATTTACTTCTCCAAAAGATCAAGGGTCATCATATCACCTATAACAATATGAAAAGTTGGGGACAAATCTAGTATAAATAGCACGTGTTAGCTCCTTGTTGCATTCACTCATTTCATAATTAACCAAGATGTATATCAGCACGTGGTTGAGGTACGTATATCTTTCCATACTTTAAATAATTAACATTATACTTTCAACACCTGTGACTACGCTTCTTTTGCAGGGTCTGCAAAATTTACAGCTTGTGCTACTTCAATTTTTTCGGCGGCGTCATCTAATAGTTGGATAAAATTCATTTTATCTAATGGATTTGTAATTTTATCTAATGGATTTTATCTAATGGATTAATATCTTCATATATGTCAGGTTGTTGTGCGGTGAACTCTGTGTGGGAGAAGCGTTTTCAACTTCGTCTAGCGTGAAAACTCTGACGGGGTTTCGCGCTTTAATTGGATAAGGCGTTAAATGGTATGATTCATTGTAGTTTGGGTCTAGCAATATAACCTCATTAAAAATGAGAGTTTCATATGGTGTTTTATTAGAACAAAAGTAAAACTTTACGTGAAACTTCATCTACAAACTGTAATTTACTCTGGTAGAATATAGAAAATCTTTAACAGTATTGATTCTATAGATTATAACGGGTTGAGGAACCTGTTTTGCATTGAAATAGTGAGATGACACTAGAGCTTTTGAGTGTTGCTAATGTTCTTTGCTTTCCTGTAATAACATATCCAACCAGTGAAAATTTTGTGTTAATAAAATAAAAGCGGTTTGTTTTAATTCGCGCTCAATATCACTTAGCTTTTTGTAAATTGATAGACTCGTTTGGTCCATTTCAAAAACAAGTCTGCTAATCATATAAACGAGTTAAGCGTCAATCTATGCATTAGGGTGTACATCGCTACACCAAAATTGTTTGCGGAAGAATTGATATTTTACAGGTTCACAGTAGACTGATGATTCAAGTTGAATTATGTATCCGTCGCGGATATCTGCTTTAGTATAGGGTGTAAGCGGGGGTTCATGGTTCGGGATTATTAAGTATACAACTTTTAGTTCGTGTGATGGTTTTCCGGTGACAAAAACCTTCGTGGTAGTGTTCAAAAATATCTTGATAATGTGTCGAGTAGTAGGGGCGGCTATCATTTCATTTATGAATGGGTTTTTTGTGAGTACTTCAAAACGAGTAGGGGAGGATTCATCGTCGAGATGAGATTGGAAGTGGCTACTAAAAATGTGTGCAATTTTTTGGTGTCTTTTATTTGTTTCATCATCCGCAAGCTTATAATATTCAATGAAATATCGTTTTTCAATTTTGAACTTTCGTGCGTATGATCTACCAACGTCGAAACACGACAGTTGTTATTAAGTTTCCAAATAACTGTGGCTTTAATAGCGTGATTTTGAGGTCAGTAGTTTCTCTCTAGATGACATTTATTACGTGCTTTACCATAATAAACTGTTTTAATGTCGAAAATAAGCGTGATGTTAGTTAATTGAAGTGAGCATCCTAGTGAGTGGATGGCATGATATTCGTGTTTGGGATCTTTACAGGGACAGTTAATCGAGGAATTATCTGTTGCATTTGGAATTCATTCATGGTACCGTGGATTATAAACCATACTTCCGTGTTGCAAAGCAAATTTTCCCCATCGATCATGTTGAATGCGGCCTTGATTGGCTACAGTATTTGCTTGCCAACGTGGATCATTAAGTACATCAAATCGAGTTATCTGTGGATGATAGTGATGTTTACTTATGAAACCAAAGCGTGCAAGTTTTTTACGAGTTTCACATTCTGTGGAAAGAAAGATCTTTCCATATTGTTAACATACCAATTATCGTGATCAGACCGGAAGCCTCTTTAAGCGAGATTTTGTGGCAAAAGCTTTCTTTGTTACTGAGTGTAGCGTGTATGAGGGTACTTGAAGTGTTCAAATTTATGAGAAAATGGAAACTTGGGCAGGGAGGATTTCAAAGTCTTCCGGTTTGATCTTAAATTCGCAAGTTTCATTCACCTTATAATACAGCATATTTGCGATATGCTGTGGGGAGCAACCATATTGCATATTATGTTACTATTAGACCCTGAACTCCTAATTTAGGAGTAAAAATTTTGCGATTTTCAATTTTAATTGGTTGTTTTATGGGAAGTGGTAATGGAAAGAATAAATTAATCAGTACTATGATTAGATTTGTAATGGACTTGTGTAAGAAAGTCCCGACTGACAAATTTAAAAGACAAAATATGCCTCAGTTTTTTTGTGTACCTGTCAATTTTATAATGTATCTCTTGACAAATAAAGGGTGATGATTTGTTTTTACCCTTAAAATAGGTGGGGCAGCGACTTGTAGGTGAAAAATTAATTTGTCTTGTTCAACTACGATTTCGACCAAGAAAGTGATCTTAAAATGTTTAATTAATTCAAGCGCTCATTTTTGTACTGGTGTGAAATTGCATGGTTTAGAGGTTCGTTTTATTTTTCACCGTTATTATGATCACCGAAAAAGGGCTGGTGAGGAACACAAATTTTGAATCAACTTTAATGGTAGGGTGGGATAAGTTCGTGTAGTGTCGGGTTGTTTCCCAAAACAATGATGAGAGTGTTGATCTGATTCTGGTGTGGGTGAGTTTGAGCCGAGAGTGTCTATTGGTGGGGTACCTTGAAAAGTAAGTGGTAATGAGCTTTGAAAAGAAGGAGATGAATTGAATTTATTAAATGAGTGGTCCCAGTGAGCTTGTGAAGACGATCAATATTAATGACTGGTCCTTTTGGCGGATTAAAGAGGTAACTCTTAATTTGTGATGGAAGAGGTGAGGAAAATTGAGACCTAAGTGGCTCCGAAAGAGAACTGTCAGAGATGAGACTGATATTTTCTGTTGTATCGTTTACATATGAAACAGTGTGAATTGGCTGCGGCAATTCCAAGCTACTAGTTTTGTTTGTGTTTGCGAAGATTTTCGGGTGAGTTGAAAACTGCGGAGTGTTTGAATAATTAACTAATTCTGGTTGTGTTGCTCGTAGCGAAGTAGGTAAAAATGGCGTTTGTTGTTGTAGAGTGGCGTTTGCAATGAAACCTGAATATGGCAATAATGCTTTGGTATTTAAATGTTGTTGTTGTTGTCGTCGTGTTTGCGTTTGGTGTATTTAAGCTTGACTTTGATAGGTGGATATTGGAACGCTGATTGAGGGTAAAAGTGGGGGGGGGGGGAGGTGGGTGTCCAGAAGGACGAGGTCGATCTGCAGATTTGGCAGTAGTAATGACTGAATATGGTATTCTTCGGTTTGTTATGCTTATGTTTTCTTTTCAAAGAGTCTAAATGATGACATTTTGGGGTTGGATTACTTAGTGGCGTCGCTTTTTTAGCAGCTTGGTGATTGTGAGACTGAGGGATCACTTGGGTTAGTGTTGGATTTTTGATTAGAAGACGCAAATGTGACGTTAGTCTTTGGTCTAAAGTGGGGCAATTATCACAATAGAATAACCTTTAATTATCAAAGGACGGGACAACATTTATTAGGAGGTTTAAAGTGGGTATACTATATCGGATTGCTGCGAAGGTTGACTCTGGTGAAAGGACATTGTGTTGATAGATGGGATCTAACAAATCAGCAGAAAAAAAACAGTTAATAATTCTGCAATTATATAATCTTTAATAGCAAAAAAAATAAAATGTGGATATTCGATTTTACTTTTTTCGAGTTGATGTTTTGCGAGTTGTTGATATTGCTCATCCAGCCTGAGTAGTTCTTTGATGTAGTTGTATCAGAAGAGGCTTGGATAGCGTCTGGATTTATTGTGTATACTACATCTGTATTGAAGAGTTCCGATACTCTTGGCGTTGCTTGTGGTGAAAAAATTGGAAGATAGAAGGGAGTATGTTTGCTATTAAGATCTCGGATCTAGAAGACCCATTTACAGCAAGTGTGTGAATATAGTTTGTGATCTAAATTATAGAAATTATCTTATGGAAAGATTTCTTTTGGTTTGAAATTTTGATAATACTGAAAAGTGTCAGCATACAGGGGTTCTACGAAACAATGTTTCAAGTCTGTGTTGTGAAATCATTTGCATACCTGTCTGTTGTTATGAGAAGTAATTGGAGTTTTAGTTCTGTGTGACTGAAAGTTTTAGATTGTGCTAAATTGTGAGCTGCTGTGTGCTAGCTTATTGAATTGTTTCTGCGGTGAGCTGGTTCTGTTGAAATTATGCTTCTGTGGGGTAGTTCAATAATTGTACAGTGTGACATTTCTTAGTTTAGGAGAGAGAAAGTGAAAGTTCAATTCATTTTTTTTGAATACTTAGGAATTTCTCTTAATTTAGAGATGAAGATAAAGTAAAGAGTACAGTTCTAGCAAGAGAGAAGTTAGGTTTAGAATTTTGTTCAAGAGGAGCAGAGTGAAGAGAGACAACAATTTGCGATCGAGGTGGACTGTGAAGTGATATTAGACGATACAGTTTAGCCTGACCACAATTCGGGACAAAAAAGTTAAAGAATCATATATATCTTGTCAATTAATTAGACTGGGGATTTTTTCCCAGACCGAGCAGTGGATCGGTTGTTAACTCAATTTTTAGTTAATTTACTTTTTTTTATATTCGTGGGGAATGGCTGATAATTCCATCGTTTTCATTTCCTGATGGAGGTTTCTTGCGGTTCTGCTAGGTTAGCAGTTGAGAAGATATTCCGTGTACTTTGTTAGGTTTGCAGAAAGGCTTTGTAGTTTTTCCCAGTGAAAGTAATTGTATTAGGGTGGAGAGGCTTGAAAAATTATCCGAATTACCCCTCTCGTATAAGGGAAATCGGGAATTTTTTTGTAGTTCTTCAAGATAAGGGACATTTAGTGTGCCTTAATGTCTATTGGGCTATAGAGAGCGAGAGAAGTGATTTGTGTGTTACAGTAGTGGCATATATACATATATATATATATATATATATATATATATATATATATATATATATATATATATATATATATACGCTTTTAGAAGTGTGTTGTTCTTGGAGCCGAGATATTTGAATGTGGTATAAAGACTCTAAAATCTTTTCGTAAACGATTGTCTCTTGTATTGTAGTTTTTCGAACTGATTTTGGGTATTTCAGACAAACTAAAAATTGGTGGGGGTAAGATTCAGAATTTGATGGTGTGTCTGGGTTGTCTATACTAAACGAGACCGCTTTCGAATTTGTGATAGTCGGTTTTTTATTAGAGTCGTAATAGGGACTTGTCGATAAAGTATTTCTCAATTTGTTCTTCAACGAATAGTGCTTTGGAGTAATATCGTACCACATTACTTCTATGCTGGTTATTGGTTTACCCGAAAAGTCCTCTAGTTTATAGGTGACCAATGGTGGTATCAATTATTGTTTATAAGATTCAATTTTTTGTGGTTTTTTTTGGAAATTTCAATTTGTGGGGCTTTATTTACGACAAGAACATAGGCTTTAGTTTTAAGTGGCTGAGCGTTCCAAAACGGCGATTTATAATTGCGCGTAAATGGTTATTTTGATTTAAATAATTGTGTACTTCGTTAAAAACTTCTGAAGTTATATTCCCAGTGTTTGAAAACCAGTGTCCAAAGGTTCCTTTTTGCAATTTTTTGATCTGAGTATGGTAATTTGGATGATCAGTGTGTGTTTGTGTGTGTGTCTTTTTGGAAAGAGTGGAATGGTGAATCTTGTGAAGGTTTACAATTGCCAAAGCTGTTCTAAATGAAAAATACATAAAATTTTATTGATGGTTTGGATTTAATGCCATTCGAGTTAAATGCGAATGGAAACTTTTTAACTTTTTGTGACCATGTGTCGTATGGTGATTCTAAAACTGTGCGCAGAAAGGCGTTCAGTTGTCTATTACAGTTTTTTTCTAATCCATTTGACCATGGTGCATATGTTGTGTGCGTCCAAAATTATACCTTGTATGTACGTCAAAATGGTGCAAATTTGGCGTTAATGTATTCATTTCCGTTATCGGTTACTAAAATATTGGCTATTCCAAATTTGACTATCCAATAGTCAAATAATATGTTTAAAGCATTAGCTGCATCACCTTTAGGGGAAGGGTGGAGGACAACATAGTGTTTGAAGGCGTCTACAATAACGTAGACGTAAGAGATTTCATCATAGGATGGAAAAATTGTGACTTTTGTGTCCGTTGTAATACGATGATTGAAGTATGGTGAAACTTCTAAAAAACGCTGTAGTGGTGCCATGAGGAGGTTTGGCATGCATTTGCTATATTGGCAGTTTAGGCAATCTTGTTTAAGTATTGCTATCCATGTTTTAATGTTTGGGAATTAGCAATTTTCTGTTATTGTAGCATGGTTTTTTTTTAGTCCGGGATGGCCTGAAAGGTCTTGTGAATGGGCAATAGGAAACACTGTTAAAAGAAGAAAAATTGACAGAAATATTTTTGGCGATTTTATTTCTTGTGAAAAGTATGTGAGATTATTGGCTTCTATTATGGCTAAGTCCTTGAAACGTTATAGAAGTGTAACAATCCCTCATTTACCCGGATTGTTAGAGAAGGAGTAGGGGGTTGGGTTTTCTTTTTTCTTCAAAAGAAAACATTTTCTTAAAACGGGGTCTTGCTGTTGTGTTTCGTGCAGAAATGTATCATTGATTTCTGTCTGTTCGTGGTAAAAAAAGTTGTATATTTCTGGTGATTTGGGTATAAAGTCATCCTCTGCTGGGAGTGACAGCTCGATGCTGATTATTAACTCTGCATAATTTGCATTGGTGGAGGCAGTGTAAACAATTCTGTTTTGTTAGTGTTTGGTGTAACACCTCTGTGTGTTGTACAATAGGATAAATTTCTACGTGTAAAAGATTTTGTCTTATTTGTTTCTTTTTGTGGTTATGAATGTAATCTGAGTGCTGTTCTTTGGTTTTGTATTCGTGGTACGAAACGGGAAGATATAGATCATTCTATAATTTTACTTTGAAGTAGTAATCTTTGATTTGTAAGTATATTGGAAAGTGTGGTGATTCTACAGCGGTGTCTGTAGCTATTGTGTTAATAGATTCTTTTCATACAGCATAGTGACATAGAATCGGTTGTTTTTGCTGATTGTGCGTCATAAAAAATTTTATCTAGTCAGAGGTTTCAACTGTATGCAAACGATGTTCGTCTTGTGTTGTTGTCTTTAGTGAACGACTTAGTAAATCTGGAACTGAAATCTAGATTTTCGCCTTCTGTCCAAACTATGTGCAGATTTGGACATTTCAATAATAATAATTGAAATGTGTAAACTCTGAGATTTGGTTTGTTCTTTTGTGTGAACAAAAAGAGAATAGATTTGTGTTCAGTTTATGGAAAAATAGGGTGTGTTACCCTTGAATAAGGAAATCGTTTTCATAGAATGCGTAATTCATGGTAGAAAAATCACACAGAATGGTGAACAGTCTGAGTTCTGTTGTGGCAGTTCATTGATTTTGGATATTAATGGGTGTAAAAAATTATGGTGTCCTTAACATTTGACTGATTCAAACATTTATGGTGAATCTTCTAAAAATGGCTGTAGTGGAGCCATGAGGAGGTTCGGCATGCATTCGCTATAATGGCAGTTTAGGCAATCTTGTGTAAGTATTGCTATCCATGTTTTAATGTTTGGGAATTAGCAATTTTCTGTTATTGTAGCATGGTTTTTTTTGAGTCCGGGATGGTCTGAAAGGTCTTGTGAATGGGCAATGTGAAACACTGTTAAAAGAAGAAAAATTGACAGAAAAATTTTTGACGATTTTTTTTCTTGTGAAAAGTATGTGAGATTATTGGCTTCTATTATGGCTAGGTCCTTGAAACGTTATAGAAGTGTAACAATCCCTCATTTACCCGGGTTGTTGGAGAAGGAATAGGGGGTTGGGTTTTCTTTTTTCTTCAAAAGAAAACATTGTCTCAGAACGGGGTCTTGCTGTTGTGTATCGTGCAGAAATGTATCCTTGATTTCTGTCTGTTCGTGGTAAAAAAAGTTGTATATTTCAGGTGATTTGGGTATAAGTCATCCTTTGCTGGGAGTGAGAACTTGATGCTGATTATTAACTCTGCATAATTTGTATTGTGGGAGGTGGTGTAAACAATTCTGTTTTGTTAGTGTTTGGTGTAACACCTCTGTGTGTTGTACAATAGGATAAATTTCTACGTGTAAAAGATTTTGTCTTATTTGTTTATTTTTGTGGTTATGAATGTAATCTGAGTGCTGTTCTTTGGTTTTGTATTCGTGGTACGAAACGGGAAGATATAGATCATTCTATAATTTTACTTTGAAGTAGTAATCTTTGATTTGTAAGTATATTGGAAAGTGTGGTGATTCTACAGCGGTGTGTGTAGCTATTGTGTTAATAGATTCTTTTCATACAGCATAGTGACATAGAATCGGTTGTTTTTGCTGATTGTGCGTCATAAAAAATTTTATCTAGTCAGAGGTTTCAACTGTATGCAAACGATGTTCGTCTTGTGTTGTTGTCTTTAGTGAACGACTTAGTAAATCTGGAACTGAAATCTAGATTTTCGCCTTCTGTCCAAACTATGTGCAGATTTGGACATTTCAATAATAATAATTGAAATGTGTAAACTCTGAGATTTGGTTTGTTCTTTTGTGTGAACAAAAAGAGAATAGATTTGTGTTCAGTATATAGAAAAATAGGGTGTGTTACCCTTGAATAAGGAAATCGTTTTCATAGAATGCGTAATTCATGGTAGAAAAATCACACAGAATGGTGAACAGTCTGAGTTCTGTTGTGCCAGTTCATTGATTTTGGATATTAATGGGTGTAAAAAATTATGGTGTCCTAAACATTTGACTGATTCAAACATTTATGGTGAATCTTCTAAAAATGGCTGTAGTGGAGCCATGAGGAGGTTCGGCATGCATTCGCTATAATGGCAGTTTAGGCAATCTTGTGTAAGTATTGCTATCCATGTTTTAATGTTCGGGAATTAGCAATTTTCTGTTATTGTAGCATGGTTTTTTTTGAGTCCGGGATGGTCTGAAAGGTCTTGTGAATGGGCAATGTGAAACACTGTTAAAAGAAGAAAAATTGACAGAAAAATTTTTGACGATTTTTTTCTTGTGAAAAGTATGTGAGATTATTGGCTTCTATTATGGCTAGGTCCTTGAAACGTTATAGAAGTGTAACAATCCCTCATTTACCCGGGTTGTTGGAGAAGGAATAGGGGGTTGGGTTTTCTTTTTTCTTCAAAAGAAAACATTGTCTCAGAACGGGGTCTTGCTGTTGTGTATCGTGCAGAAATGTATCATTGATTTCTGTCTGTTCGTGGTAAAAAAAGTTGTATATTTTTGGTGATTTGGGTATAAGTCATCGTTTGCTGGGAGTGAGAACTTGATGCTGATTATTAACTCTGCATAATTTGTATTGTGGGAGGTGGTGTAAACAATTCTGTTTTGTTAGTGTTTGGTGTGACACCTCTGTGTGTTGTACAATAGGATAAATTTCTACATGTGAATGATTTTGTCTTAATTGTTTATTTTTGTGGTTATGAAGGTAATCTGAGTGCTGTTCTTTGGTTTTGTATTCGTGGTACGAAACGGGAAGATATAGATCATTCTCTAATTTTACTTTGAAGTAGTAATCTTTGATTTGTAAGTATATTGGAAAGTGTGGTGTAGCTATTCTCTGTAGCTATTGTGTTAGTAGATTCTTTTCATACAGCATAGTGACATTGAATCCGTTGTATTTGCTGATTGTGCGTCATAAAAAATTTTATCTAGTCAGAGGTTTCTACTGTATGTAAACTATGTTCGTCTTGTGTTGTTGTCTTTGGTAAACGACTTAGTAAATCTGGAATTGAAATCTAGGTTTTCGCCTTCTGTCCAAACTATGTGCAAATTTGGACATTTCAATAATAATAATCGAAATGTGTAAACTCTGTGATTCGGTTTGTTCTTTTGTGTGAACAAAAAAGAGAATAGATTTGTGGTCACTATATAAAAAATAGGGTGTGTTACCCTTGAATAAGGAAATCGTTTTCATAGAGTGCGTAATTCATGGTAGAAAAATCACGGAGAATGGTGAACAGTCTGAGTTCTGTGGTGGCAGTCCATCGATTTTGGATATTAATGGGTGTAAAAAATTATGGTGTACTAAAAATTTGACTGACTCAAACATTTATCTGGTGCAGCTTTAAGATTTTCATTTTTGAGAGTTTTGTGATATTGCTCTAATGTTGGGAACATTGTGTCTGTTGTAGTGTCTTGGGTAAAAACATCGTCAAGGTATGTGATTATTTTTTTTGCGAATTAGTGGTTTGTATATGCTACTCGTAAAAAATGAAAAGGCTGCTGGGCCTATTGAAATACTGTAAATCAATCATTTAAAGCAGTACAGCTGTCCTGCATTGACAAATATTTTAAGTCGTTAATACGGTTTATCTAGTGGCATTTGGTTGTACGCACTATTCATTTCGACTATGGAGGAAGTTGGACCTTTAATGCGTGTTAATGTGGCATTTATCGGTTCTATTGGCCAACTAAATTTCGTTTCTTCAATCATTGTGTTTAATTGGCAAGCGTCTTGGACAATTTTTAGTGATTCTCCTTTTTTTAGTATGATTACTGGGTTAACAAATGTGTTCTCCGTAGTAAGGGATTCTGTATTTACGGGTGCAATATTATCAAAGCGTTTCAAGATTTTGGTAAAGTGTTGTATTTTTTTTCTGTTGTGGTAGAGCTATAGGGGTGGCTCTTTGTTTTTAAATACTGCTGTTGCCTTTAAAGGTAGATTAAATTCAACTTTACTCTTTCCTACATCAAATTTAGATGCTGTACAACAACATTTATACGACATTGGAAGTTGTGCTAGTTGTTTAGACTGTGTTTGCTGCAGTTTAGTGTGTTCAAAGTTAACCATTTTAGGAAAATTTTTTGTCTATATCTGTGAATTTAGAGATCTCAAATGGTACGTGAATTGTTTTTTGTTGTGTTTTGTAATTGTGCTCTTGTTGTTTAGCGAGATTTAGACAATAGAGTTTTTGAGTGTTTCTGAGGTACCGTGTATGAGGTAATTTGAAATATAGGCGTCTAAGGATTCTGTGAGTTCATTGATGCAATAATTCGTTTATTGGAAATCTATTTGTGAAACGTCTTGTTGTGCATACCCGATTAACCTTTTCACATGTGTTAGTGGGTGAGTTAGAAGATTTTGTACAAGTATTTAGATGATAAGTTGGTAGGGTATTCGAGAATATTGATATCCATTATAGAGAAAAACATGTTTCTACGTAGTTGTATAAAAGAGAAATCAGATATTTAGGTTAATGTACCGTTGGTATATTTGCTTTTGCACTTGTATGCCGTAAGAGAATAAGTTAAAATTCTGTGTTCCAAAGGTTGGAATTATAGTGAGTGATCACCAATAACTGGAAAAAACCGTAAATAGTATGGAGTTGATTTTGTTGGAGAATCATAAAATTTCAAGAATTTTGTGTCATGATTGTGATTTATCTCTAGTGTGTGAGATGAACATTTTATTGATTCGACGTATAGTTCTAGGAATGGGGGCCTTAGAATGTTGAATTTAAGGTTTGAAACGGGAAAAATGAGGATATAGTTTATGTTCTGGGAGGTTCTAAATTCCGTTCCGTCTGGTACAGAGTAAGTCTTATAGTTCTATTTGATTGTAATTTAGAATTATTTATTGCTGAGAGAAAAAATGTGGTTGCAATGAGTTGTATTCTGTAATTTTTTTTTTAAAATTTTAGTCCACGTATCGTTTATAATATATTCGGAGTAGCTCCAGAAACTACTAAGAATTCAATTTCCAGATGTGATGGAGAAACTGTTTTTGCATATTCAGTGTTTGTTTTGCATATATTGTTAGTGGTAGTACCCAAATATAACTCTTACACGATGTAGAAGGAATATATTTTTTTGTGAGGGTGTTACATTCTTCCTGACAGTTAAAATATTCACCTGGTGCGTCTTTATTTAACTCTAGAAGTATATCAATGAATTGTTGTTCCCGTAGCTGTTCTTCGGAAACATTTTGAGTTTTACTGTTTTCCAAGTTAGGTGTTGTATCGTCCGTTTGCTCTTGTTCTAAAAGTGAGTTAATGTATTTTTGTACGTTTCAAAGGCGGTTACCTGAGAATGGTCGTCGTGAACGATTTCCGTTTCCAATACAATTAGGTGATTGAGACATAGAATTATTTGAGTATGAATTGTTATTATTATAATTAGATTTCCGAAAATTTGGTGGTCTTGGGTTCTGCTTGGGTTCAACCAGTTCTGCTTGGTGGTTTAAGGTTACTACTCCCATAGTAAGGTTTTGATTTTTTATATGATTGTTAATTGGAACTTCTGTGTCTAGAAGGGTCTCATTTTTCTCTACTATTGCTTCTAGAGCGATAGGGGAATAGAAGTGGTTTACCAGGCACTTTTCAGGGCAAGTGGAAATGCTGTGTCCTGATCGTGAGCATTTTACAGAATTTGAGGAATAGGGGTTTTCCCTAAAAATTTGGATCATTTGAGTACTTGTGTCGTACTGCGTTGATCACATACGCAATATCGTGTTTAACTTTGCGTACATCTTCGATTGTAAGATTATCTACATCAAAATGTATATTTTTGATGGACGAAGAAGGAGTGGAATTTGTTCCTTATTTGTGTCTATCTATGTGTTTTCTGGTGATATCTTCTTTCAAACTAATTGCGCAAATAGAAGCTGTAGTTTCGATGCAGTTGATTGATGCTTTATAATCTTTTCAGGTGCTATTCGAGCAAATTGTGGATCAAGTGCTTGAAGAAGTGCGTCATTCATTTGTGTATTCCTCGTTCGTTACGTACGCTTTACAAGCCATTTGTTCAATTCTGAGTGCTAATGTTTTTACTTGATCTCTTGAACCACGTGTTACGCTTTCTAACAATAGTTTCGCTTTTGTTTTTTGATTGTTGGTTATCAAAGGCCTTTTGGAGTTCGCGCCAAAACGCTTGCAATTTTTCTTAATTTCTCATGGTAGATGTGAACACAATTGCTGTGCTGGACCGATTAAAGCCGCTTGCATCATAGCGATTCGTTTGAGAAATCATGCTTCCTGATGCGTTGAGTCAACTTGTTCAAGTCCTGCTGTCATTACCATATCTGCAAATTAACTGTTGTAGCATTTAGAAAGTTTTCTGTAGTGTACACAGGATCAGCGCCATCAAACGGTCTTAAAGACTGTTGCATGGGTACTGAACCGTCTAAGTAAAAGTAGATCATTTGTAAGTTAAGTTTCGTCTAACAACAGGTGAGGGTGTTTGTGAAGTTGCGGCCTGTAAATAGTGCTGGTGCAATTCAATTCTTGTTTGCTGAGCTTTTTGCGAGTTTAAGTGTCTAACAAAATTCAAAAATTAATGAGGAAATAATTGGATATTTTGGCTATTTGTCAAAGTTGGTTGCGTTGGATTGTCAATGTACTCAGGATAGTGGGTTCCGTCTTGAAGTGTACTGAACTTTGTAATTGTGGTAAAGGAGTATTTAAATTTGGTTATAGTGGGAGAGTTGTACTTGGGGGTCTGAATTTTGTGTTAATTCAGTTGAATTCACAAGTTGTCTGTGTCTGTGATTTTCGTAAATATTTGTGTTATAATCGGTATTATTATTGATAGTTTTATTGTTTTTTTTTATCACCTTGGCTTTCAAGATCAATTGAAGTGTGGAATAAAAATCAGTTTCTGTTGTTTCGTGAAAATTACTCTCTATTGTTTGTAAATGGACTTTGGTATCCCTTTTTCTTCTAAGGTTGATGCTTCAAGAGAAGTGTTTGAGTTTTCTGGAATATTTGTGAAAGCGAATAAAAATTTTAATATTTTTGTGGTTAATTTTGAGTTTCTGTATAATTTCCGATGGTACTTCAGTGATAATTATAAAGTTTTCTGGAAACCAATTTGGGTCACCAATATAGCGTATTGTTTCCCTTAGTCGAGGTATTGTTTGTGGTTACGGTTCAGCTATGAGTTTAGTGGCTGGAAAAATATGTCTTACTAGACTTTTCCAAAATCTTTGTATATACTAAGATCAAAGTGTGATGAAGCCTGATAGTTCTTTTTCAGATCAATTTGCGTCTTTTCCAGAGCTTATATATGTTTCAATAAGGTAAGTATAACCTTCATTTTCCTGTCTCGCAATTTTATGTACGATTTTTTTTTAATGTAAAGCAGCGGTTCTAAGTGTTGATGATAAGCGTTTTAGAAAATGAATTTACGATTTCCTAAATACACTAGTTCTATCAGAGGGTTGGAGTTCTGTTCAAACTCGCTTCAGAAACTAAAAAAGTGGGTCTGATAGTGAGTTGAATCAAGCGTCATATATGAGTGAAATATAAGTATCAGTGAGATGACCACAAAAAAAAAGAATTGAAATTTTTGTGAGTTGAGCTCCGTAAATTTCAATTAAATATGAGAAAAAGGCAGGTCGTGAAACTTGTGAAGCTTGGTCTGGTAAAGAGAGAAAAAGCTGTTGCTCTACCGCAAAATAGTGGTATTTGAGTTGTTTTGCTATATTTGGAAGCAACTTGAATTAATCTTGGTGTTCATATTGTGTAATCAAAAATAGTAAAATTTCATGTATGAAACGTTTGTACTGTTGTGCAAGAACAGCTAATTGTAGTTCGTTGGAATGTGAATCCGATTTGGATGTTGTTTGGCCCGTGTGAGGGCTCTTTTTGTTAGTGCTGATAATTTTTTTTGTTTTAATTACTTTTTGGGGTTAAGTACGCTTTCTTTTTATTACTGTAAAGCAGCGATTCTTAGTGTTGGTGCTCAGGGTTTTAAAAACTCAAAATACGGTTTCCTAAATACACTAGCTCTATCAGAGGGCTGGAGTTCTGTTCAAACTCCCTTCAGAAATTAAAAAAAAGTCGGTCTGATTGTAAGTTGAACAAAGCGTCATATATGAGTGAAATATAAGTATCAGTGAGAGGACCACAAATAAAAAGAATTGAAATTTTTGTGAGTTGAGCTCCGTAAATTTCAATTAAATATGAGAAAAAGGCAGGTCGTGGAACTTGTGAAGCTTTGTCTGGTAAAGAGAGAAACAGCTTTTGCTCTACTGCAAAATAGTGGTATTTGAGTTGTTTTGCTGTATTTGGAAGCAACTTGAATTAACCTTGTTGTTGATATTGTGTAATCTAAAATGGTAAAATTTCATGTATGAAACGTTGGTTCTGTCGTATAAGAACAGCTAATTGTAGTTCGTTGGAATGTGAATCCGACTTGGATGTTGTTTGGCCAGTGTGAGGGCTCATTTTGTTAGTTCTGGTAATTTGTTTTTTTTGTGTTAATTACTTTTTGGGGTTGTGCTCCCCGTTTTCAGAATTTTAAGCGTAAAAAAGTGTAAAACTATAAAAATAAATCTAAAGTTTTTTGCTCAGAAGAGAATAGTATGATTTCTCTAAGTTCTTTTTACGGTTGAAGTTTTCTGTAGTGTACGTAGGATCAGTACCACCAAACGGTCTTAAAGACTGTTGCATGGATACTAAACCGCCTAAGTAAGGGTAGATCATATGTGTGTTTCGTTTTACAACAGGTGAGGGTGTTTGTGTAGATGTTGCCTGTAAATAGTAGGGGGTTGGTGCAATTCAATTCTTGTTTGCTGAGCTTTTTGTCAGTTTAAGTGTCTAACAAAATTCAAAAATTAATGAGGAAATAATTGGATATTTTGGTTAATTGTCAAATTTGGTTGAGTTGGTTTGTCAATTTACTCAGGATAGTGGGTTCCGCCTTAAAGTGTCCTGAATTTTGTAGTCGTGGTAAAGGAGTTTTTATATTTGGTAACAGTGGGAGAGTTGTATTTGGGGGTCTGAATTTTGTGTTAATTCAGTTGAATTCACAAGTTGTCTGTGTCTGTGATTTTCGTAAATATTTGTGTTATTGTTGGTATCATGATTGATAGTTTTGTTGTTTTTTTTCAAGATCAATTGATGTATTTATAGTATGAGATGAGAAAAGTGTTGCATTGTCTAGTAGTGTGGAATAAAAACCAGTTTCTATTGTTTCAAGAAAATTACTGTCTATTGGTTGTAAATGGACTTTTTCTAAGGTTGATGCTTCAAGAGAAGTTTTTGAGTTTTCTGGAATATTTGTGAAAGCGAATAAAAATTTTAATATTTTTGTGGTTAATTTTGAGTTTCTGTATAGTTTCCTATGGTACTTCTGTGATAATTTTAAAGCTTTTGGGAAATCAATTTGGGTCGCCAATATAGTGTATTGTTTCTAGTAGTCGAGGTACTATTTTTGGGTGCCGTTCGGTTATGAGTTTAGTGACTGGAAAAATATGTCTTACTAGACTTTCCCAAAATCTGTGTATCACTAAGATAAAAGTGTGATGGAGCCTGATAGATCTTCTTCGGATAAATCTGCGTCTTTTCCAGAGCTTATATATGTTTCAATAAGGTAAGTATAACCTTCATTTTCCTGTCTAGCAATTTTATGTACAATTTTTTTTTAATGTAAAGCAGCGGTTCTAAGTGTTGATGATAAGCGTTTTAGAAAATGAATTTACGATTTCCTAAATACACTAGTTCTATCAGAGGGTTGGAGTTCTGTTCAAACTCGCTTCAGAAACTAAAAAAGTGGGTCTGATAGTGAGTTGAATCAAACGTCATATATGAGTGAAATATAAGTATCAGTGAGATGACCACAAAAAAAAGAATTGAAATTTTTGTGAGTTGAGCTCCGTAAATTTCAATTAAATATGAGAAAAAGGCAGGTCGTGAAACTTGTGAAGCTTGGTCTGGTAAAGAGAGAAAAAGCTGTTGCTCTGCTGCAAAATAGTGGTATTTGAGTTGTTTTGCTGTATTTGGAAGCAACTTGAATTAACCTTGTTGTTGATATTGTGTAATCTAAAATGGTAAAATTTCATGTATGAAACGTTGGTTCTGTCGTATAAGAACAGCTAATTGTAGTTCGTTGGAATGTGAATCCGACTTGGAGGTTGTTTGGCCAGTGTGAGGGCTCGTTTTGTTAGTTCTGATAATTTGTTTTTTTGTGTTAATTACTTTTTGGGGTTGTGCTCCCCGTTTTCAGAATTTTAAGCGTAAAAAAGTGTAAAACTATAAAAATAAATCTAAAGTTTTTTGCCCAGAAGAGAATAGTATGATTTCTCTAAGTTCTTTTTACGGTTGAAGTTTTCTGTAGTGTACGTAGGATCAGTACCACCAAACGGTCTTAAAGACTGTTGCAAGGGTACTAAACCGCCTAAGTAAGGGTAGATCATATGTGTGTTTCGTCTTACAACTGGTGAGGGTGTTTGTGTAGATGTTGCCTGTAAATAGTAGGGGGTTGGTGCAATTCAATTCTTGTTTGCTGAGCTTTTTGTCAGTTTAAGTGTCTAACAAAATTCAAAAATTAATGAGGAAATAGTTGGATATTTTGGTTATTTGTCAAATTTGGTTGAGTTGGTTTGTCAATTTACTCAGGATAGTGGGTTTCGTCTTAAAGTGTACTGAACTTTGTAGTCGTGGTAAAGGAGTTTTTCTATTTGGTAACAGTGGGAGAGTTGTAATTGGGGGTCTGAATTTTGTGTTAATTCAGTTGAATTCACAAGTTGTCTGTGTCTGTGATTTTCGTAAATATTTGTGTTATTGTTGGTATCATGATTGATAGTTTTGTTGTTTTTTTTCAAGATCAATTGATGTTTTTATAGTATGAGATGAGAAAGTGTTCCATTGTCTAGTAGTGTGGAATAACAATCAGTTTCTATTGTTTCAAGAAAATTACTGTCTATTGGTTGTAAATGGACTTTTTCTAAGGTTGATGCTTCAAGAGAAGTTTTTGAGTTTTCTGGAATATTTGTGAAAGCGAATAAAAATTTTAATATTTTTGTGGTTAATTTTGAGTTTCTGTATAGTTTCCTATGGTACTTCTGTGATAATTTTAAAGCTTTTGGGAAATCAATTTGGGTCGCCAATATAGTGTATTGTTTCTAGTAGTCGAGGTACTATTTTTGGGTGCCGTTCGGTTATGAGTTTAGTGACTGGAAAAATATGTCTTACTAGACTTTCCCAAAATCTGTGTATCACTAAGATAAAAGTGTGATGGAGCCTGATAGATCTTCTTCGGATAAATCTGCGTCTTTTCCAGAGCTTATATATGTTTCAATAAGGTAAGTATAACCTTCATTTTCCTGTCTAGCAATTTTATGTACAATTTTTTTTAATGTAAAGCAGCGGTTCTAAGTGTTGATGATAAGCGTTTTAGAAAATGAATTTACGATTTCCTAAATACACTAGTTCTATCAGAGGGTTGGAGTTCTGTTCAAACTCGCTTCAGAAACTAAAAAAGTGGGTCTGATAGTGAGTTGAATCAAGCGTCATATATGAGTGAAATATAAGTATCAGTGAGATGACCACAAAAAAAAGAATTGAAATTTTTGTGAGTTGAGCTCCGTAAATTTCAATTAAATATGAGAAAAAGGCAGGTCGTGAAACTTGTGAAGCTTGGTCTGGTAAAGAGAGAAAAAGCTGTTGCTCTACCGCAAAATAGTGGTATTTGAGTTGTTTTGCTATATTTGGAAGCAACTTGAATTAATCTTGGTGTTCATATTGTGTAATCAAAAATAGTAAAATTTCATGTATGAAACGTTTGTACTGTTGTGCAAGAACAGCTAATTGTAGTTCGTTGGAATGTGAATCCGATTTGGATGTTGTTTGGCCCGTGTGAGGGCTCTTTTTGTTAGTGCTGATAATTTTTTTTGTTTTAATTACTTTTTGGGGTTTTGCTCCCCGTTTTCAGAAATTTAAGTGTAAAAAAGCATAAAATTATATAAAACAGATCTAAGTTTTTTTCTCAGAAGAGAATAGTGTGTTGTTTCTGAGTTGTTTTTACGGTTGAAGTTTGTTAAGTCACTGGTCGCACTAGTTAAGGCTGCTCCGAGGTGGGCTCCTTTTACAGCCTTAAGATACAAAGAGGTAGGGCTACTTATTTCTGTGCGCGAAGTAGGCTTGGCTATATCTCTCAGACTAACCAACTCAGTAGAACACTGAAGGTATACTTCAGTTATAACGATGTATAAAAGGCTTAACAGCGGAGTCAGAGGTATGCACACCGTGAAACTACTCTATTAGACTGAGTATAGATAGTGGAGTTAGCGCTATACAAAAGAGAATAGTGTCTTCTCAGTCTCTGATTGGTTGAAGGTGCACATCCAGTATTTGTACTGCTACAATATCAAACGTTATTGCACCTGTGACACCCGGGAAATTCCCCAAAACTTTGTAAGAAATGCGCTGAAAACCGCTGAGATTTCAAAAGGTTCAGCTCCTTTCTTTCGCTCCGAGGCTCAAACCCCGATCATTGTGTCTCATCTATCAATTAGTCCACTGCGCTATTGAGAACTGAAATGCTTCCCATTTAATTTGAATTCATAATAATAAAATGTTTGATATGAAAAGCGCTAAAATTATGCAAGAAATGCGCTGGAATTTGTGCTGAAACTTATGTGAGAAATGTGCTGAAAATGCGCTGAAATCATGTAAGAAATGCGCTGAAGATGCGCTGAAACTTTGTAAGAAATGCGCTGAAAAGGGGCTGAAAGTTTTGTAAGAAATGATATGAAAATGCACTGAAATTATGTAAGAAATGCGCTGAAGGTGCGCTGAAATTTTAAAGTTTCAGCGCCATCTCGAGCTTTCAGCGCATTTCAGCGCATTCAGCGCATGTCTTACATAATTTCAGCGCATTCAGCGCATTTCTTACAAAAAGTTGCGCTGAAACGGCGCTGACATCTCGACCCGGGGAGCTACACATATTTCGGCGCTTTGATCTTATAAATTAAAAGGTAACTCTGTTGGCCTTCATTAAAGCCGCCATTAACAAATCTTTTTGTTCTATTTCCTTTCGTTCACCCCGATTCATTTGACCCCAAGTATTTTTGCACCTTCACTTCACCTGCAAACTTTTCAACCTGAGAAGCTTCCAAAAACTTAATGGATCTCTATTTCAAGCTTTAATGAAATAATAAAGTTTTAATTAATATAAATACAGTGATTCAACCATTATTATACGTCAAACACTTACATTCGCACTGGTGCTAAATAACTCTTGGAGTGGAGTTCAACCTATAAAGTTTATCGTGCCAATTATAAAAAATAAAATCGCGCCAAATAAAATCGGAGTGAAATAGTTAAAGGGATGAATAATCGAAGCTAGGGTTTTCCTTTCTTGCTATTTTTGGGGTTTTAGGCTGTGATTTGGATACTGGAAAAGATAATGGCACACATTTTGCATGCAAGACACATATGTGCATCCCAATAGAACAGAAGTGTGATGGGCCAATGGACTGTTTCAATGGACAAGATGAATTAGATTGCAATGACCCAGGTTGACCAGACTTGGAAAACTTACTAAGGCCTTACTACGGCACCGTATAAGTCTTAGAAAAAAACCCACTAAGTCTTGTCAAGTTTCCTACGGCACCGTACTACGGCCGTACTAAGATTTATAAGGTGCCGTGCTAATGCCATATCAAGACTAATAAGGTGCCGTAGCAAGGCCGTAGCAAGATTAATAAGGTTTTTAAGGTGAAATAATAGCTGGAAAATTGTCGGAAAAGGCTCTAGTCAAGTTGAATAACCCGACTTTTGAGACTTTTCCAGTATGTTCTGGGCGTGTTTCCCTCCTCCTTTCTCATCCGGGCTGGGGACCGGCTACGGCGGAGTTACAAACTTAAGCTATAGGAGAATTGAGCAGAGCACTAGCTAAAAAAACTAGGCCCGAAAAGTTCTCTCCAAAACATACAACTATAATATAAAATGAAACCTGTAAAATTGTCGGAAAAGGATCCAGTCAAGTTGAATAAAACGACTTTTGAGACTTTTCCAGTATGTTCTGGGTGTGTTTCCCTCCTCCTTTCTCATCCGGGCTGGGGACCGGCTACGGCGGAGTTACAAACTAAAGCTATAGGAGAATTGAGCAGAGCACTAGCTAAAAAAATACTAGGCTCGAAAAAGTCTCTCCAAAACAGACAAATTTAAAATAAAACAAAATCTTCAAAAATCCTAACATTTTTTCGCAATATATGAAAATGGCCGGTAGTTTTACGTTAATTAAGTTCAAATATTCGATACAATCAAGGGAAAACCATAAATGGCCAAAAAAACGAAAAAATCCGAGATTCAACATAACTCTAAATTTAAGAAGATTTTCGAGAGAAGACTTTTTAAAACCTAGAGAAAGTCTTTCTTTTACTGAAGCCTTTTCTACACAAATTATGGTCTTTTTTCGACTTAGACACGTAAACTAGTGACAACCAACAGGTTACCAACGTCATGGGGCCGATATAAACCCAACTTAGAGATATATTTGCAAAAAAGAGGCTATATATTAGAGGAGTCAGTACACCTAACAAAGCAAACATGAAAACAATTAAAAAAGATATAATACAACTTTGTGACCCAATTTCGTCGAGCTCATAGGTGTAGAGACTGGGTAGACTAATGATCAACGGTCAAAGGCTACGAAATTTTGCTCTAATTGACCGAGAAAAATTAAAATGAATCCACTTTTTCAAAAAACGATTTTTCTTCAAAAATCATAACATTTTTTGGAAAATCTGAAAATTGACGGAATTTTTACGTTGAATGCAATTCAAATAGAGGGTACAGTCGAGGGAACACCATAAATGGCCGAAAAAACTAAAACATCCAAGATTCAACAGGCCTCTAAATTTAGAAGACTTTGAAGAGAAGACTTTTTAAAACATAGAGAGACCCTTTCTTTTACTGAAGCCTTCTCTACACAAATTAACGTCTTTTTTCGACTAAGAAACGTCTACTAGTGATAACTAACAGGTTACCAACGTCATGGGGCCGAAATAAACCCAACTTAGAGATATATTTGCAAAAAAAGAGGCTATATATTAGAGGAGTCAGTACACCTAACAAAGCAAACATGAAAACAAAGAAAAAAGATATAATACAACTTTGTGACCCAATTTCCTCGAAATCATAGGTGTAGAGACTGGGTAGACTAATGATCAACGGTCAAAGGCTACGAAATTTTGCTCTAGATGACCGAGAAAAAATAAAAATGAATCCACTTTTTCAAAAAACGATTTTTCTTCAAAAATCCTAACATTTTTTGCAAAATTTGAAAATTGATGGAATTTTTACGTTAAAAGCAATTCAAATAGTGGGCACAGTCGAGGGAACACCAAAAATGGCTGAAAAAAATAAAACATCCAAGATTCAACAGGCCTCTAAATTTAGAAGAATTTCGAGAGAAGACTTTTTCAAAACATAGAGAGAGTCTTTCTTTTACTGGAGCCTTTTCTACACCAATTATGGTCCTTTTTAAACTTAGCCACGTCTACTAGTTATAACTAACAGGTTCCGAACGTCATAGGGCCAAAATAAACTCAACTGAGAGAAATATTTGCAAGAAAAGAGGCCATATATTAGAGGAGTCAGTGCACCTAACAAAGTAAACATGAAAACAAACAAAAAAGATATAATACCACTTTGTGACCAAATTTCTTCGTGCTATTGAGCGTACAGACTGGGTAGACTAATGGTCAACGGTCAAAGGCTACGGAATTTTGCTCTAGGTGACCAAGAAAAAATAAAAATGAATTCACTTTTTCAAAAAACGATTTTTCTTCAAAAATCCTAATATTTTTTGCAAAATTTAAAAATTGTCGGAATTTTTACGTTATATCCAATTCAAATAGTGGGTACAGTCGAGGGAAAACAATAAATGGCCGAAAAAATTAAAATATCCAAGATTCAACAGACCTCTAAATTTAGAAGACTTTCGAGAGAAGACTTTTTTAAAACACAGAGGAAGTCTTTCTTTTACTGGAGACTTTTCTACATAAATTATGGCCCTTTTTCGACTAACACACGTCTACTAGTGATGACACGTCCATTATTGATAACTAACAGGTTCCGAACGTCATAGGGCCATAATAAACCCAACTTAGAGATATATTTGCAAAAAAAAGAGGCTATATATTAGAGGAGTCAGTACACCCAACAAAGCAAACATGAAAACAAAGAACAAAGATGTAATACCACTTGGTGACCGTTTTTCGTCGTCTTAATAGGTGTACAGACAGGGTAGACTAATGGTCAACGGTCAACGTTATGCAATTTTGCTCTAGGTGACCGAGAAAAAGTAAAAACAAATCCACTTTTTCAAAAAACGATTTTTCTTCAAAAATCCTAACATTTTTGCAAAATTTAAAAATTGACGGAATTTTTACGTTATATGCAATTAAAATAGTGGGTAAAGTCGAGGGAATACCGTAAATTTCCGAAAAAAATAAATTATCCAAGATTCAACAGACCTCTAAATATAGAAGAGTTTCGAGAGAAGACTTTTTTAAAACATAGAGAAGGCCTTTCTTTCACTGGAGCCTTTTCTAAATAAATCATGGCCCTTTTTCGACTAACACACGTCTACTAGTGATAACTAACAGGTTCCGAACCTCAAAGGGCCGAAATAAGTCCCGCTTAGAGAGATAATCGCGAAAAAAGAGGCTATATTTTAGCCATACTATTTAGAAAATCAAATTCTGTGGTGTCCATTAGTTTTAAGAATGAGTAGATTAACCATCTAAAGATTTACATTCCCAAATTTGGCTATAGGGGGCCAAGAAAAATTAAAAATGACCACTTTTTTTTTCAAAAATCGACTTTTCTTCAAAAATCTTAACATTTTACAGAAATTGTGAAATTCCGCGGAATTTTTAAGCTATTTGCAGTGCAAATAGTGGGTACAGTTGAAGGAACACCATAATTGGCCAAAAAACTAAAATATCTCAGATTCAAGAATATTCTAAATTTAGAAGAATTTCGAGAGAAGACTTTTTTAAAACGTAGAGAAGGCCTTTCTTTTACTGGAGACTTTTCTACTTAAATTATGGTCTTTTTCCGACTAACACACGTCTACTAGTGATAACTAACAGGTTCCGAACCTCAAAGGGCCGAAATAAGTCCCACTTAGAGAGATAATTGCGAAAAAAGAGGCTATATTTTAAAGGAGTCAATACACATAATAAAGCTAACATGGATACCCAGAAAAAAGATACCATTCTATTTGAAAATCAAATTCTGTCGTGTCCTTTAGTTTTAAGAATGAGTAGATTAACCATCTACTGATTTACATTCCCGAATTTGGCTATAGGGGGCCGAGAAAAAGTAAAAATGACCACTTTTTTTTCAAAAATCGACTTTTCTTCAAAAATCTCAACATTTTAGAGAAATTGTGAAATTCCGCAGAGTTTTTGAGCTATTTGCATTGCAAATAGTGGGTACAGTCGAAGGAACACCATAATTGGCCAAAAAACTAAAATATCTCAGATTCAAGAAGATTCTAAATTTAGAATTTCGAGAGAAGACTTTTTTAAAACATAGAGAAGGCCTTTTTTTACTGGAGACTTTTCTACATAAATTATGGTCCTTTCTCAATTTAGACACGTCTACTAGTGCTAACTAACAGGTTCCCATCGTCATAGGGCCGAAATAAACCCAACTTAAGAGATATATTTTCAAAAAAAAGGCTATATAATAGCGGAGTCAGTACACCTACCAAAAAAGCAAACAAAAAAACAAAAAAGATATAACACCACTTAGTGATCTAATTTATTTGTGTTAATAGTGGTACAGACTGGGTAGACTATTGATCAACGTTCACCAATTTTTGCTCTAGGTGACCAAGAAAATGAAAATGAATCCACTTTTTCAAAAAATGATTTCTCTTCAAAAATCCTAACATTTTTTGCAAAATTTGAAGGTTGACAAAATTTATACGTTATTTGCAATTCAACTAGTGGATACAGTCGAGGGAACGCCATAAATGGCCAAAAAACTAAAATATCCAAGATTCAACAGACCTCTAAATTTATAAGAGTTTCGGGAGAAGACTTTTTTAAAAGACAGATGAAGCCTTTCTTTTACTGGAGCCTATTCTACATAGATTATGGTCCTTAATTTTCGTACTGAACAAGCTGTTCTTCCCACAAACTGAATAAGAGAAACATTGACACGTCAAAAACAAAGATTTTTCTTCAGTGATCCGGGAGAAAACGATAATTGAAAAGCTTAATTGTACAAAAAATCATTGATTCCATCAAAGTTTTGCCATACATCCTTACGCATATAATTAATACACCTAAATTCACTTTAAAAGAACTGCTGAATTGAGAAGAGAACGCAATTAACATTGATTCAAAGATAACATCAAAATTAATCATGCTCAAAGTGGTCCAATAAAAGAGACAGACAAACTTTGTCATCGACATCAGTTCTTACCAATTTGTTTTTTATTGAGTTTACAAACACTTCTTATTGATAACCCGAGTACTCGACAACGACAAAGCTAATGACGTCAGGTGGAGCTGAACATTTTTCAACGCCCATAGTTTGCTTTACATTGAACAAATTCACAAGACAAGTAGAGTTTTCGGACTTTTCGAAAACAACGATTTCACCAAACTTCAGAACTGAACAGTCCTCAAAGCTTATATAGGCATTTGCATTGGTTGAGTACGCTAGCGAGTCCAATTTCAAACAGTTTACTTGCATTGTTGATCGAAGACAGTCATCATCAGGGTTGTAATGCAACGGTAAAGCAGTTTCATCCACAACGCGTCGCTCAATAAATTCTTTGCTTGTATTCCCTAATGTTTGAGCAAATCCAACCAAATTATCCTTCTTTAGCTTGGTTCAAAGAAGTTTTTTTCGCCTTAAATATCGTTCAGTTATGAGATCCAAGTGATTGACAGTACCAGTAAAGGGTCTACTAAGAAGATGGTTGGCGGATTCAAACATGAATGCAGATGTGCCCCACAATAAATGCCAGCATAAATGGTTCAAGGAGTGAACATTTATTGTAAAACAATATTCATCGTATTGGGCCACAGTTAGGTCGAGAAACTTTTTAATCAGAGGTTCCGCTTCATCGCAATAACAAGAATTCGTAAGCAGCAAGCGAATTGAGTAACTCAACAACATAAAGCGAGTGTAGGCCTCCTTGCTCACTTTACCGTATAAAATAGGAGGACCAAGGCAGAGGAGCCAGTCCTTGCACTCGCTTGCTTTGAAGTTTTGCAGGTCAGTAAGCAATCGTGGACATCTTCTTATTTCAAACGGAACCTAAACAAAATTCACAATCCGCATATATATGTTTAAAAATTCCAAACCAAAAAACCAAAGTTAAAATTTTAAAAACTGCAATTCTCAAAAGACGTTTATGAACAGAAAACACTACTGTTTAAAAGACTTCCAACGTTCTACTAAAGATACTCACCTTTATTTTGCTAACGATTCCTTTCAATTCTTCTCGCATCTGACTTTAATCTCTTTTCTAAGTAAGTCAAGGACAACGCGCGCAACTCCTAGCGCAACCTGGTGCATATAATCTATCGGAGCAGATAACGGTAAATTGGGCACAAATTTTGACAACGAGCTCGGGCCCTTAACACCTCGTGATGATTTCAGTCGCAAATCTGCGTTGTAACCTTCTATAGAACGCATGCCATAGGGTTGATGGGGATAATAGTGTGTTTTACCAATTCGTGTACCAGAATTATAGCAGTAACAGCAACCATAATAACCATTAAAAGATATCCAGTTCAGTACAGAAGATCTTGCAGGAGTATCAGCCACAATAAGAATTGGCTTTGGAATGACAACAAACGTCTCATCAGACAGTTTAAGCTCGAACTGCGCCAGTTGCTCACCAACAGCCTGCAATGGAAAATTAAAAGAGTTTCAATATGAAATTCAGATCATTCTGAAGCTTGGAAAAAGCCTGAATGACAAGTGAAAATTTCATCAGAGAAAATAAGAGCGACAAATTTTGCTGCCTCTTCAACACGATACCAAAACCCGTGAAAAGCAACTACTAGTTTTACTTGATGAAAGGCATATGAAACAAACATTAAAAAAGCATTACCTGCAAAAACTCAGGCCAGTCTGGTTTCTCTTAACCAAACCACAGACCGCGGAGTAAAATGTTGTTGAAGGAGGAACGCAAAATTGGCGGAAGATTTGCAACAGCGCACCATATAGGCCAAAGAGAATTATTTTTTGATTTGATAATTTTGACACCATCTGTGTTCAGAACCAGAAAAACCATTAGTTTTCGATTGTCCCTACTTAGTGCTCTAGATAGAATTAAATCACTACCTTCCTTCTTTTCGATTTCGTACTATTCGATATGCACGAAATTGCGACGCAGAACTTCCTGGAGCTCGCTTTGGAAATTGAGCACATGCCATTCCCCGTTTGCACATTTTTTCTTCTTCACAATGTAATTTTCCATACGCAAAAGGTTTCTTCTTTTGAGAGTTTTGAAAGCTGGTACCTTAAAATTGGGAAAAGCCAAGCGAGTTAACTGCAGCCATTCAACAGCCTCTTTGTCAGATGTTCCATGCTTGGTTATAATACTCTCCACACAGTGAACAAAGTTTTCGCATGAAGATTGAGATCCAGCACCCAATGCATCATAAACCTCTTTCTCCTCATAATCCTTGTTTTGTTCCGAACTATCGTCCGACATATACTCTTCCGCTATAACCTCGTCCACATCATCGCCACTGTCAAATAATTGAGGACTGTTCTGGATATTTTCTGCATTTTCAGCGGCACTGGGACATGGAGAACTTCTTGTAGGATGTTCTATTATTGACACTTCACTTGCTTCACTTTCACTGTTTTCATCGCTTAAATATCTGAGATCAGCAATAACAGGTTTTTTTGCCGTCGCTAAAGGATATTTTAGGTTCAACCTGCGCTTAACATTTCGCATTTTGAGAACCGTTGCTGCCTGAATCCGTGGAGCTGGTGTTCGCAACTCAAATGAAGGTTTTTCTGATTCCATTTCAGATGGCAAAACAGGACTTTCAACACGATGCAAATCTACATGAGGACATTTGCAGTCTTTGTTGCATTTGCCAAAAAAATTCTCACCATAATACGTCGACAAAGTTGTCCCATATAAAATTTCGGTAATGGCTGAAATCTGCACAGCCTTTTTTCCATTTAACTCAACCGCCAAGTACTCACAATTTGGCCTGCAGCAGTGATCAACAAACCTAGCGGGTCCTACCATTACTCGGCAACATTTGGAGCCTTCACGAGGAGCCATTACAGACAAATTAGAAAAAGTTCTCTCTTCGGCTTCAGGAATGAACTCTAAATAGCCATACACATTAAGTCGTTGACCTTTTGAAATTGAAGCGCTGCCGGAGTAACATAGCTCATAACCACCAAAATCATCCGGCTTCAAATTGATTTGAGCTACTTGGAGATTGTCATACGCTTTTTGCAGAAAATTATGCATTTTTGTTAAATGTCGATCTTCTCTCTTCTGTTCGCAATACAATTCGTGTGGAATCAGGTCAACGAAATTTTGAATTTCAGGACTAGAGAACCCAAATTGCCGACAGATTTGACCATCTATCTGGCAAAGCTGAAGATGCCTTTTTTGATTACTCAAGACGCTCATCAATCTTAAAACAAAAACGAATCAACTACGGCCTTTTGGGTGCCAGAAATGTAATGCCTGCGTACAAAACAAGATACATTTTATCCCGAATTCTACCGGCAGAAAAGAAAAATTTTAACCCTACTTTAAAACGTTCAGACGAAACTATTTCTAGATTGAAGTTTAAAAGTTCACGGTAGAGAACAATTTTGAGAAACACGAATTTTTCTCAAATCGTTAAGGAAGCAAGGTGAAAAGTTCAATTTTATTAAGTTTATAACATTCACAAACATTGATGTAGAAGAGGCTCTATTTGAGGATCAAATTATTAACACTAATACATTGAGAAATCCAAAAGAAGGCAAACCGCCCTCTAATTGTTTTCCCAAGAGCACAGAATGGCCTAAAAACTCAAAGTTGAATACAAACACGAAGAGGACTAAACTAAAGACCTACTGTTTGTAGACAAACCGCCCGCACAAATGTTTGATTACCTGGTGCAAGCACTCCGCTCACACAAAATACTTACTTTAGCACAGACAAAAACAAAGCAAACCGCCTTCTATTTGTTTTCCCACGAGCAAACAATGTTCTAAATACTCAAACATGAATACACAATGGACAGTGAATACCTTGAAAACCTACTGTGTGCAGACAAGCCGCCCGCACAAATTTTTGATTACCAGGTGCAAGCAGATTTTGATTACAAGGTGTTAGCATCCTGCTGAAACAAAATATTAAACCTAACACGTTGAAGAATCCAAAAGAAGGCAAATCGCCCTCTAATTGGTTTCTCACGTGCGGAACACAATTGCCTAAATACTCAAACTTGAATACAAGCATAAAAGGGGTTACTTAAAGACCTAATGTGTGCAGACAAACCGCCCGCACAAACGTTTGATTACCAAATGCAACCAAGCCGCTCACAAAAATATTAAACTCAGAACGTTGAGAGTCCAAAAGATGGCAAACAGTCCTCTTGTTTTTCCTAAGAACGACAGTGGGCTAAAAACTCAAACTTGAATACCAACACAGAACATTAAATTTAACTCTTTAAGGAATCCAGAAGGAGGCAAACCGCCCTCTTACTGTTTTCTTATACCCAAAATATTGAAATTGGCACTTTGAGAAATCAGACAAACATGAGAGTGACTACCCTTAAGACACACTGTGTGCAGACAAACCAACCACAAAAAAGTTTGAGTACCAGATGCGAGCAACCCGCTCACACAAAAGATTTAACTTAACACTTAGAAAAAATCAGAGGAAGGCAAACCGCCCTCAAACTGATTTTCTCTATCAAACAATTGCCTGACAAAAGTCAAATTTCAAGACAAAAACCAAAAAGCAATCTCCTAAAGAACTACTTTGTGCAGACAAACTGTCCTCACATTTTCAATATGATAACAAAGTGCGAGCAACCCGTTCCCACAGAACATTAGAATTAACTATTCAAGAATTTCAGGAAACAAACCGCCCTCTAACTATTTTCCAAAAGCAAACAGTTGCCAATAACGCTTGATCTAAAGAATATTGACCGCAGTAAAGGTCAGAGTATTCGAGTTGATGAAAAAATAAAGGCTTGCAAAGTATTTTATTAGGTAAACACTATAACGACGAACATAAAAGTAAACAAGAACTTTTTGAGTTTACAAATATCAGAATAACGCAAAATCTTTCCATTGTTTAAATTGCTTCGGGGAAACAACAGGTTTCCAGAACTAAGAAGTCACAGCAGATAATTACTATTCTTCAGAAATAATACTGCTTTTAACATATATAAAATATTGAAAGCGCAAAAGAAATGCTCCGGTGGACTATTAGACAAGTCAAGCAATAAGATGTGGAATATTGTGAAAATTATATTGAAAATCAAGAATGAACAAAATAGTTGCTGCTTCAGAACCATGTGAATCGGCTAACGTTAGTTAAATTTAGCTTTTCAGAGGATACAGAAGGAGGCAAACCGCCCCCTAACTGTTCTCCCATAGCAAACAGTGGCCTATAACACTTGACCCAAGGTAAACCCAAGACTTACAAAGCACTTTTTAAGCGATCACTATTACGAAGAACAAGGACGAAAGGAAACAAGAAATTTCGAAGTTTACAAATAACAGAATAACGCAATAAAAGTCCATAACGTATGAAAGCACTTCTCAGAAACAAGATTTTCAAAACTAAAAAGTCACAGCAATGCATTACTGCCTCCAAAATTTAAAGTAAATTGAAAGCGCGAAAGGAAAGCTCCAATAGATTATTAGACAATACGAGCAATAATATGTGGAATATTGTAAAACTCATTTAGTGAAAATCAAGAATAAACATTAGTTGAAGCCTCAGAACCATGTTAATCAGTTAGCGCTCTATGTAGACAGTTTTAAAGACAAGAGTTTTTGAAAGTACAAAGATGGCCGTTAGAACATAGAAAGTGGCCAAAGGGAAGTGGCTATTCAGATTCTTGCTCGTCGTCAGTCTCTTGAACTCTGGGTTGTGTCATCATCTCATTTATGAACTCCATGCCATGCTTTCCTTTTTGATCGAGTCCGTACTGATTAGCTGCATCACGTGCACTAGCAAAAGCCGCCTCGGGAGCACGCGGATATTTTCTCGTGACACATTCTAAGCAGAAGAACGTCAGCAGAAATGCTCTCAAATGACCTGCGAGCGGTTGAATTTGTCAGTAGCTAGCCATGGGGGTGTACTGGGGGCTGCTGAGCGGGCAACCGCGGGGGGGGGGGGGGGGCTTGTGGGCAACGGTGGTTGGGGGGGGGTCCTCAACTTCTAAGAACCACCCTTCTCACCATAAGTAAGTCTCAAAAACACTCGCTGTGAATCGCGTGGCTACAGGGTAATGAGCTGAAAAGCTCTAAGAGCACATAATGCCCGCCACCTGTTTATCTCGTTTTTGAGGACAAAAGCCAAATGGGTCAGACAAAAATCGGTCAAGCAAAAAATCGCAAAAAAGAGCAACACGACTAATATAATTGCTCGACTATGTTTGGGAGCATTTGAAAATGTTAAGCTCAACAGTAAATTTTAAGGGATCAAAAACAAAGGTACCTTTGAAAAGTTTGAATCTTTCCTCATCGCAAGGAATTCGGCAAGATTCTCGGGTCGTTTGCTTGCCAATGATCAGTCGAATTAGCGCGCATTGTTTTCCATGGCCAAAAAGTCGACGGGCCAGCTCACGTCCGAAGATACTAGACTTCTCAGAAGCGTAAATGGACATTAGATCAAAGCCTTTGTAAATCAGTGGAGGCAGAGACGGGTCACTTGAACTGTTGCAAGGTTCTTGTTGATCCGGCGTGTCAACCTTTAGGTGAACCGCTAATATATTCAGAAACTCCCGTTTTTCTGCTTTCCTAATCTTAAGCATTTGATCGTGTAACCTCTTTTGGTTCGCAGCCAAATCCTCCATGTATTTCTTTTGGTTCTCAACTATCTCTCTTATACCCGAAAGAAGACTCTAAACGAAATAGGCTTATGAACTAAATTTGCGCAAATATTCACTTTAAATTTTGTTACTTAAAAGCATGGATGGTTGACAGCAAGAAAAATAGCAGGGAACAAAAGAAAGAAAAGGCTATGAATTAAAGTGCCGCTCACAAAAAAAAGTTTAAAAAAGGAGAGAACAATCTATAAAACCTCATTTATTTTTTCCGATGCTTTACTATTCTCCTTCAGGGCAATGTCCCCATTTTTCTCCCGAACTCGCTCAATGCTTTCCTCTACACCAAGTTGAACTACGGGTTCCGCAACGAATCGTTTTGCCGTAGAATTTTGAGGCACTTCTGTCACCGCTTTAGTCTTCTTCATTTGAGTACTAGTAAGATCATTCTGGCTATTAGCAAGATCCTTCTCAAACAGATCACCGACCGACCGCTCTGAGGGGATGTTTTCATCATTCTCCTCTCTGTGGCAAAAACAAAAAACTACATCACTTATCACTTGTGAGTGTGGAAAAGAGCCACAAAGTAGTAAAATTAAAAACACTAACTCAAGTGATAAGGTGATTTCAGCAATTGATTCGTTTCTCATCTTCGCCTCGTTAATGATATCTAGAGCCCTGAGTGAACGTACTTTGTAATCTCGCTCCAGGCACATCTCCACGAACTGGCAATCATGCAAGCCAATCTCAGTTTTCATATTGATCACTGTGCGCTTATTTATGTTCGTTTTATCATAAAAACCCCAAGCCTGAGGCCATGAACGGTGGTTCAGATTTAACCCGAACACGGACTTATCGTACCTACAGAAGAAAATCCAGCTTAGCTTCAGAGCACGTCGTAGATCCCCGTCGGGAACTAACGCTTCGTAATCTCGTGTTTTTAGGCCCCTGTTTTCTCTATTTTTTGGATTAAGTGCTGGTTGCGAAAAAGATGCTGGCATTTCGAGTAACTGAAACGTCAATGCAAAACGAAACTAAGCCCAGAATATGGAGACAAACTACTGGATAACTAAAATATAGATACATTTATCACTTCGAGGATAAAAGAAGGCGGTAAAATGTCTTTTCACTAGCACACAATTGTCTAAAAAATCCCAATATACAAAACAAATCGCAAGGCATTCCCTTAAAGAACTACTTTCCGCAGACAAACAGCCTGCATATTTATTTTCTAACTAAAGTGCGCGAGCAACCCGCTCACACAAAACATTAAACTTAACTCTTTAGGGAATCCAGAAGGAGGCAAACCGCCCTCTTACTGTTTTCTTATACCCAAAATATTGAAATTGGCACTTTGAGAAATCAGACAAACATGAGAGTGACTACCCTTAAGACACACTGTGTGCAGACACACCACCCGTAAAAAAGTTTGAGTACCAGGTGCGAGCAACCCGCTCACACAAAAGATTTAACTTAACACTTAGAAAAAATCAGAGGAAGGCAAACCGCCCTCAAATTGATTTTCTCTATCAAACAATTGCCTGACAAAAGTCAAATTTCAATGCAAAAACCAAAAAGCAATCTCTTAAAGAACTACCTTGTGCAGACAAACTGTCCTCAAATTTCCAATATGATAAAAAGTCACAGCAAAGCATTAGTATTATTTAGAAATAATACTGACTCTAAAATATTCAAAATATTGAAAGCGCACAAGGAAAGCTTCGATAGACTATTAAACACGACGGGCATGTGGAGAATTGTGAAAATCAAGGATTAACAAGTATTAAAGTTGGTGCTTCAGATCCATGTGATTCAGTTATTTTTAATTCAATTTAGAGGTTCAGAGGATACAGAAGAAGGCAAACCGCCCTCTAACTGTGTCCATTAGAAAATAAATAGAACCTATAAAGTATTTGCTCTCAAAATTTAGAGGTTCAGAGGATACAGAAGAAGGCAAAGCGCCCTCTAACTGTTTCCATTAGAAGATAAATAGAACCTATAAAATATTTGCTCCCAAAATTTAGAGGTTCAGAGGATACAGAAGAAGGCAAACCGCCCTCTAACTGTTTCCATTAGAAGATAAATAGTACCTATAAAATATTTGCTCCCAAAAAATGAATCTCATGATACGAAGGTGATCACTTACAAATGGTTCAAGACCCACAATTTTTCCCAAGAGATGGACCTTTTTAAACACTTATGTTTCAGTAAATTATGGAACTAAAAAAATTTTAAAGTAAATGTTTGGTTTAAGAGAAAGTGCTTAACTTCAATTGATCAAAAAATATTCAAACAACAAAGAAGCATCAAACATCAAATAATAAGGGCAAAACAGACGCTTTATTTCAACTTATGATCTCTCAGTCCCTTATTAAAGGCACATGCTAGCTGCTGCAAGCCTCTGTCGTTTAAGTGTACGCCGTCGTCTTTAAAACAAGTAGAACTCTGGACTTCTCTATGAAGCTTCAGATACCTCATATTTGAGTTCACAACTAAGGCATTGAAATCACTGATATTGCTATGCTTTGCATGTAAACGCTTGAGAACTGTACAGATGACAACGTTTGGCCGATGCTCCAGTGACGCAATTGAAGAAAGTAGGTCTTTAACTTGCTCCAACACAAGATGTGGATCTTCCCCAGCTTCACCCCACAAAGATAAATTGTTGCTTCCAACGGCAACAATCACATTCCTGTAGCTCCTCATGGTGGGCAAAAGTTCGTAGAAGTCATTGACTTTTCCTCCAGACAAGGAGAATACAGAACAACTATCGATACAAACTCCATTTACAATAGAGTCACCTATAATGGCAGTGTGCACCTCTTTCTCGTTTGAGAAATTGCAATAGATGAATTCTAGAGAGCGACCATCAGCTTTGGCTTTAACAATCTTTCCCTGAATTTGTGCTGGCGAAAACGTCTCTTTGAATTTCTTACGTCGAACAGCCTCCGGGTCACTCGCAAAAGGAACACCAACTCGTTTCGACATCTAAAGCAAAAAAAACTAATTTGACCTGGAACCTAAATTAACCCCTAAAGCCTACACCCCTGATACCCGGGGCTGGGTGGTACCACTTCGACCTGTGGTGGTGTTCCCAGTTTACACTTGGTGGTGTCCCCTGATACCCGGGGCTGGGTGGTCCCAGATTTACCGCTGGTTCGGTCAACTAAAAAATTTGACAAACTATTAAGTACTTTTTTCTCAGACCAGCTCGATCAACAATTATCCCTCTATCAGAACCTACTACGACTATGACACTCCTACATAGACCTTCAAATTATTTGAACAAGTCCTGCACTATATGAAAGAGACTTTTTATGAAAACGCACAAGAATAACTTTTGAGCTCGAAATTTGACAACGTATTAAGTACTTTTTTCTCAGACCAGCTAGATCAACAATTATCCCTCTATCAGAACCTACTAGGACTATGACACTCCTACATAGACCCTCAAATTATTTGAACATGTCCTTCACTATACTGAAAGAGACTTTTTATGAAAACGCACAAGAGTAATTTTTGAGCTCGAAATTTGACAACGTATTAAGTACTTTTTTCTCAGACCAGCTAGATAACAATTAACCCTCTATCATAACCTACTAGGACTATGACACTCGTATATAGACCCTCAAATTATTTGAACAAGTCCTTCACTATACTGGAAGAGACTTTTTATGAAAACGCACAAGAATAACTTTTGAGCTCGAAATTTGACAACGTATTAAGTACTTTTTTCTCAGACCAGCTAGATCAACAATTATCCCTCTATCAGAACTTACTAGGACTATGACACTCCTACATAGAACCTCAAAAAATTTGAACAAGTCCTTCACTATACTGAAGGAGACTTTTTATGAAAACGCACAAGAGTTATTTTTGAGCTCGAAATATGACAACGTATTAAGTACTTTTTTCTCAGACCAGCTAGATCAACAATTATCCCTCTATCAGAACCTACTAGGACTATGACACTCCTACATAGACCCTCAAATTATTTGAAAAAGTCCTTCACTATACTGAAAGAGACTTTTTATGAAAACGCAAAAGAGTAATTTTTGAGCTCGAAATTTGACAACGTATTAAGTACTTTTTTCTCAGACCAGCTAGATCAACAATTAGCCCTCTATCAGAACCTACTAGGAATATGACACTCATACATAGACCCTCAAATTATTTGAACAAGTCCTTCACTATAATGAAAGAGACTTTTTATGAAAACGCACAAGAGTAATTTTTGAGCTCGAAATTTGACAACGTATTAAGTACTTTTTTCTCAGACCAGCTAGATCAACAATTATCCCTCTATCAGAACCTACTAAGACTATGACACTCCTACATAGACCCTCAAATTATTTGAACAAGTCCTTCACTATACTGAAAGAGACTTTTTATGAAAACGTACAAGAGTAATTTTTGAGCTCGATATTTGACAACGTATTAAGTACTTTTTTCTCAGACCAGCTAGATCAACAATTAGCCCTCTATCAGAACTTACTAGGACTATGACACTCCTACATAGACCCTCAAATTATTTGAACAAGTCCTTCACTATACTGAAAGAGACTTTTTATGAAAACGTACAAGAGTAATTTTTGAGCTCGATATTTGACAACGTATTAAGTACTTTTTTCTCAGACCAGCTAGATCAACAATTAGCCCTCTATCAGAACCTACTAGGACTATGACACTCCTACATAGACCCTCAAATTATTTGAACAAGTCCTTCACTATACTGAAAGAGACTTTTTATGAAAACGCACAAGAGTTATTTTTGAGCTCGAAATATGACAACGTATTAAGTACTTTTTTCTCAGACCAGCTAGATCAACAATTAGCCCTCTATCAGAACCTACTAGGAATATGACACTCATACATAGACCCTCAAATTATTTGAACAAGTCCTTCACTATAATGAAAGAGACTTTTTATGAAAACGCACAAGAGTAATTTTTGAGCTCGAAATTTGACAACGTATTAAGTACTTTTTTCTCAGACCAGCTAGATAACAATTAACCCTCTATCATAACCTACTAGGACTATGACACTCGTATATAGACCCTCAAATTATTTGAACAAGTCCTTCACTATACTGGAAGAGACTTTTTATGAAAACGCACAAGAATAACTTTTGAGCTCGAAATTTGACAACGTATTAAGTACTTTTTTCTCAGACCAGCTAGATCAACAATTATCCCTCTATCAGAACCTACTAAGACTATGACACTCCTACATAGACCCTCAAATTATTTGAACAAGTCCTTCACTATACTGAAAGAGACTTTTTATGAAAACGTACAAGAGTAATTTTTGAGCTCGATATTTGACAACGTATTAAGTATTTTTTTCTCAGACCAGCTAGATCAACAATTAGCCCTCTATCAGAACCTACTAGCACTATGACACTCCTACATAGACCCTCAAATTATTTGAACAAGTCCTTCACTATAATGAAAGAGACTTTTTATGAAAACGCACAAGAGTTATTTTTGAGCTCGAAATATGACAACGTATTAAGTACTTTTTTCTCAGACCAGCTAGATCAACAATTAGCCCTCTATCAGAACCTACTAGGAATATGACACTCCTACATAGACCCTCGCATTAATATAACAAGTCCTTCACTATACTGAAAGAGACTTTTTATGGAAACGCACAAGAGTAATTTTTGAGCTCGAAATTTGACAACGTATTAAGTACTTTTTTCTCAGACCAGCTAGATCAACAATTAGCCCTCTATCAGAACCTACTAGGAATATGACACTCATACATAGACCCTCAAATTATTTGAACAAGTCCTTCACTATAATGAAAGAGACTTTTTATGAAAACGCACAAGAGTTATTTTTGAGCTCGAAATATGACAACGTATTAAGTACTTTTTTCTCAGACCAGCTAGATCAACAATTATCCCTCTATCAGAACCTACTAGGACTATGACACTCCTACATAGACCCTCAAATTATTTGAAAAAGTCCTTCACTATACTGAAAGAGACTTTTTATGAAAACGCAAAAGAGTAATTTTTGAGCTCGAAATTTGACAACGTATTAAGTACTTTTTTCTCAGACCAGCTAGATCAACAATTAGCCCTCTATCAGAACCTACTAGGAATATGACACTCATACAGAGACCCTCAAATTATTTGAACAAGTCCTTCACTATAATGAAAGAGACTTTTTATGAAAACGCACAAGAGTAATTTTTGAGCTCGAAATTTGACAACGTATTAAGTACTTTTTTCTCAGACCAGCTAGATCAACAATTAGCCCTCTATCAGAACCTACTAGGACTATGACACTCCTACATAGACCATCAAATTATTTGAACAAGTCCTTCACTATACTGAAAGAGACTTTTTATGAAAACGTACAAGAGTAATTTTTGAGCTCGATATTTGACAACGTATTAAGTACTTTTTTCTCAGACCAGCTAGATCAACAATTAGCCCTCTATCAGAACTTACTAGGACTATGACACTCCTACATAGACCCTCAAATTATTTGAACAAGTCCTTCACTATACTGAAAGAGACTTTTTATGAAAACGTACAAGAGTAATTTTTGAGCTCGATATTTGACAACGTATTAAGTACTTTTTTCTCAGACCAGCTAGATCAACAATTAGCCCTCTATCAGAACCTACTAGGACTATGACACTCCTACATAGACCCTCAAATTATTTGAACAAGTCCTTCACTATACTGAAAGAGACTTTTTATGAAAACGCACAAGAGTAATTTGAGCTCGAAATTCGACAACGTATTAAGTACTTTTTTCTCAGACCAGCTAGATCAACAATTAGCCCTCTATCAGAACCTAATAGGACTATGACACTCCTACATAGACCCTCAAATTATTTGAACAAGTCCTTCACTATACTGAAAGAGACTTTTTATGAAAACGCACAAGAGTAATTTTTGAGCTCGAAATTTGACAACGTATTAAGTACTTTTTTCTCAGACCAGCTAGATAACAATTAACCCTCTATCATAACCTACTAGGACTATGACACTCGTATATAGACCCTCAAATTATTTGAACCAGTCCTTCACTATACTGGAAGAGACTTTTTATGAAAACGCACAAGAATAACTTTTGAGCTCGAAATTTGACAACGTATTAAGTACTTTTTTCTCAGACCAGCTAGATAACAATTAACCCTCTATCATAACCTACTAGGACTATGACACTCGTATATAGACCCTCAAATTATTTGAACAAGTCCTTCACTATACTGGAAGAGACTTTTTATGAAAACGCACAAGAATAACTTTTGAGCTCGAAATTTGACAACGTATTAAGTACTTTTTTCTCAGACCAGCTAGATCAACAATTATCCCTCTATCAGAACTTACTAGGACTATGACACTCCTACATAGACCCTCAAAAAATTTGAACAAGTCCTTCACTATACTGAAAGAGACTTTTTATGAAAACGCACAAGAGTTATTTTTGAGCTCGAAATATGACAACGTATTAAGTACTTTTTTCTCAGACCAGCTAGATCAACAATTATCCCTCTATCAGAACCTACTAGGACTATGACACTCCTACATAGACCCTCAAATTATTTGAAAAAGTCCTTCACTATACTGAAAGAGACTTTTTATGAAAACGCAAAAGAGTAATTTTTGAGCTCGAAATTTGACAACGTATTAAGTACTTTTTTCTCAGACCAGCTAGATCAACAATTAGCCCTCTATCAGAACCTACTAGGACTATGACACTCATACATAGACCCTCAAATTATTTGAACAAGTCCTTCACTATAATGAAAGAGACTTTTTATGAAAACGCACAAGAGTAATTTTTGAGCTCGAAATTTGACAACGTATTAAGTACTTTTTTCTCAGACCAGCTAGATCAACAATTATCCCTCTATCAGAACCTACTAAGACTATGACACTCCTACATAGACCCTCAAATTATTTGAACAAGTCCTTCACTATACTGAAAGAGACTTTTTATGAAAACGTACAAGAGTAATTTTTGAGCTCGATATTTGACAACGTATTAAGTACTTTTTTCTCAGACCAGCTAGATCAACAATTAGCCCTCTATCAGAACTTACTAGGACTATGACACTCCTACATAGACCCTCAAATTATTTGAACAAGTCCTTCACTATACTGAAAGAGACTTTTTATGAAAACGTACAAGAGTAATTTTTGAGCTCGATATTTGACAACGTATTAAGTATTTTTTTCTCAGACCAGCTAGATCAACAATTAGCCCTCTATCAGAACCTACTAGGACTATGACACTCCTACATAGACCCTCAAATTATTTGAACAAGTCCTTCACTATACTGAAAGAGACTTTTTATGAAAACGCACAAGAGTAATTTGAGCTCGAAATTTGACAACGTATTAAGTACTTTTTTCTCAGACCAGCTAGATCAACAATTAGCCCTCTATCAGAACCTACTAGGACTATGACACTCCTACATAGACCCTCAAATTATTTGAACAAGTCCTTCACTATACTGAAAGAGACTTTTTATGAAAACGCACAAGAGTAATTTTTGAGATCGAAATTTGACAACGTATTAAGTACTTTTTTCTCAGACCAGCTAGATAACAATTAACCCTCTATCATAACCTACTAGGACTATGACACTCGTATATAGACCCTCAAATTATTTGAACCAGTCCTTCACTATACTGGAAGAGACTTTTTATGAAAACGCACAAGAATAACTTTTGAGCTCGAAATTTGACAACGTATTAAGTACTTTTTTCTCAGACCAGCTAGATCAACAATTAGCCCTCTATCAGAACTTACTAGGACTATGACACTCCTACATAGACCCTCAAATTACTTGAACAAGTCCTTCACTATACTGAAAGAGACTTTTTATGAAAACGCACAAGAGTAATTTTTGAGCTCGAAATTTGACAAAGTATTAAGTACTTTTTTTTCAGACCAGCTAGATCAACAATTAGCCCTATATCAGAACCTACTAGAACTATGACAATCCTACATAGACCCTCAAATTATTTGAACAAGTCCTTCACTATACGGAAAGAGACTTTTTATGAAAACGCACAAGAATAACTTTTGAGCTCGAAATATGACAACGTATTAAGTACTTTTTTTCTCAGACCAGCTAGATCAACAATTATCCCTCTATCAGAACCTACTAGGACTATCACACTCCTACATAGACCTTCAATTTATTTGAACAAGTCCATCACAATACTGACAGAGACTTTTTATGAAAACGCACAAGAGTAATTTTTGAGCTCGAAATTTGACAACGTATTAAGTACTTTTTTCTCAGACCAGCTAGATCAACAATTAGCCCTCTATCAGAACCTACTAGAACTTTGACACTCCTACATAGACCCTCAAATTATTTGAACAAGTCCTTCACTATACTGACAGAGACTTTTTATGAAAACGCACAAGAGTAATTTTTGAGCTCGAAATTTGACAACGTATTAAGTACTTTTTTCTCAGACCAGCTAGATCAACAATTAGCCCTCTATCAGAACCTACTAGGACTATGACACTCCTACATAGACCCTCAAATTATTTGAACAAGTCCTTCACTATACTGAAAGAGACTTTTTATGAAAACGCACAAGAGTAAATTGAGCTCGAAATTTGACAACGTATTAAGTACTTTTTTCTCAGACCAGCTAGACCAACAATTAGCCCTCTATCAGAACCTACTAGGACTATGACACTCCTACATAGACCCTCAAATTATTTGAACAAGTCCTTCACTATACTGAAAGAGACTTTTTATGAAAACGCACAAGAGTAATTTTTGAGCTCGAAATTTGACAACGTATTAAGTACTTTTTTCTCAGACCAGCTAGATCAACAATTAGCCCTCTATCAGAATCTACTAGAACTATGACAGTCCTACATAGACTCTCAAATTATTTGAACAAGTCCTTCACTATACGGAAAGAGACTTTTTATGAAAACGCACAAGAGTAATTTTTGAGCTCGTAATTTGACAACGTATTAAGTACTTTTTTTCAGACCAGCTAGATCAACAATTAGCCCTATATCTGAACCTACTAGAACTATGACAGTCCTACATAGACTCTCAAATTATTTGAACAAGTCCTTCACTATACGGAAAGAGACTTTTTATGAAAACACACAAGAATAACTTTTGAGCTCGAAATTTGACAACGTATTAAGTACTTTTTTCTCAGACCAGCTAGATCAACAATTAGCCCTCTATCAGAACCTACTAGGACTATGACCCTCCTACATAGACCCTCAAATTATTTGAACGAGTCCTTCACTATACTGAAAGAGACTTTTTATGAAAACGCACAAGAGTAACTTTTGAGCTCGAAATTTGACAACGTATTAAGTACTTTTTTCTCAGACCAGCTAGATCAACAATTAGCCCTCTATCAGAACCTACTAGGACTATGACACTCCTACATAGACCCTCAAATTATTTGAACAAGTCCTTCACTATACTGAAAGAGATTTTTTATGAAAACGCACAAGAGTAATTTTTGAGCTCGAAATTTGACAACGTATTAAGTACTTTTTTCTCAGACCAGCTCGATCAACAATTAGACCACGATCAGAACCTACTAGGACTATGACACTCCTACATAGACCCTCAAATTATTTGAACAAGTCCTTCACTATACTGAAAGAGACTTTTTATGAAAACGCACAAGAGTAATTTTTGAGCTCGAAATTTGACAACGTATTAAGTACTTTTTTCTCAGACCAGCTAGATCAACAATTAGCCCTCTATCAGAACCTACTAGGACTATGACACTCCTACATAGACCCTCAAATTATTTGAACAAGTCCTTCACTATACTGAAAGAGACTTTTTATGAAAACGCACAAGAGTAATTTGAGCTCGAAATTTGACAACGTATTAAGTACTTTTTCCTCAGACCAGCTAGATCAACAATTAGCCCTCTATCAGAACCTACTAGGACTATGACACTCCTACATAGACCCTCAATTTATTTGAACAAGTCCTTCACTATACTGAAAGAGACTTTTTATGAAAACGCACAAGAGTAATTTGAGCTCGAAATTTGACAACGTATTAAGTACTTTTTTCTCAGACCAGCTAGATCAACAATTAGCCCTCTATCAGAACCTACTAGGACTATGACACTCCTACATAGACCCTCAAATTATTTGAACAAGTCCTTCACTATACTGAAAGAGACTTTTCATGAAAACGCACAAGAGTAATTTTTGAGCTCGAACTTTGACAACGTATTAAGTACTTTTTTTTCAGACCAGCTAGATCAACAATTAGCCCTATATCAGAGCCTACTAGAACTATGACAATCCTACATAGACCCTCAAACTATTTGAACAAGTCCTTCACTATACGGAAAGAGACTTTTTATGAAAACGCACAAGAATAACTTTTGAGCTCGAAATTTGACAACGTATTAAGTTCTTTTTTCTCAGACCAGCTAGATCAACAATTAGCCCTCTATCAGAACCTACTAGGACTATGACACTCCTACAGAGACCCTCAAATTATTTGAACAAGTCCTTCACTATACTGAAAGAGACTTTTTATGAAAACGCACAAGAGTAATTTTTGAGCTCGAAATTTGACAACGTATTAAGTATTTTTTTCTCAGACCAGCTAGATCAACAATTAGCCCTCTATCAGAACCTACTAGGACTATGGCACGCCTACATAGACCCTCAAATTATCTGAACAAGTCCTTCACTATACTGAAAGAGACTTTTTATGAAAACGCACAAGAGTAATTTTTGAGCTCGAAATTTGACAACGTATTAAGTACTTTTTTCTCAGACCAGCTAGATCAACAATTAGACCTCTATCAGAACCTACTAGGACTATGACACTCCTACATAGACCCTCAAATTATTTGAACAAGTCCTTCACTATACTGAAAGAGACTTTTTATGAAAACGCAAAAGATTAATTTTTGAGCTCGAAATTTGACAACGTATTAAGTACTTTTTCTCAGACCAGCTAGATCAACAATTAGCCCTCTATCAGAACCTACTAGGACTATGACACTCCTACATAGACCCTCAAATTATTTGAACAAGTCCTTCACTATACTGAAAGAGACTTTTTTTGAAAACGTACAAGAGTAATTTTTGAGCTCGAAATTTGACAACGTATTAAGTACTTTTTTCTCAGACCAGCTAGATCAACAATTAGCCCTCTATCAGAACCTACTAGGACTATGACACTCCTTCAGAGACCCTCAAATTATTTGAACAAGTCCTTCACTATACTGAAAGAGACTTTTTATGAAAACGCACAAGAGTAATTTTTGAGCTCGAAATTTGACAACGTATTAAGTACTTTTTTTCTCAGACCAGCTAGATCAACAATTAGCCCTCTATCAGAACCTACTAGGACTATGGCACGCCTACATAGACCCTCAAATTATCTGAACAAGTCCTTCACTATACTGAAAGAGACTTTTTATGAAAACGCACAAGAGTAATTTTTGAGCTCGAAATTTGACAACGTATTAAGTACTTTTTTCTCAGACCAGCTAGATCAACAATTAGACCTCTATCAGAACCTACTAGGACTATGACACTCCTACATAGACCCTCAAATTATTTGAACAAGTCCTTCACTATACTGAAAGAGACTTTTTATGAAAACGCAAAAGATTAATTTTTGAGCTCGAAATTTGACAACGTATTAAGTACTTTTTCTCAGACCAGCTAGATCAACAATTAGCCCTCTATCAGAACCTACTAGGACTATGACACTCCTACATAGACCCTCAAATTATTTGAACAAGTCCTTCACTATACTGAAAGAGACTTTTTTTGAAAACGTACAAGAGTAATTTTTGAGCTCGAAATTTGACAACGTATTAAGTACTTTTTTCTCAGACCAGCTAGATCAACAATTAGCCCTCTATCAGAACCTACTAGGACTATGACACTCCTTCAGAGACCCTCAAATTATTTGAACAAGTCCTTCACTATACTGAAAGAGACTTTTTATGAAAACGCACAAGAGTAATTTTTGAGCTCGAAATTTGACAACGTATTAAGTACTTTTTTTCTCAGACCAGCTAGATCAACAATTAGCCCTCTATCAGAACCTACTAGGACTATGACACTCCTACATAGACCCTCAAATTATTTGAACAAGTCCTTCACTATACTGAAAGAGACTTTTTATGAAAACGCGCAAGAGTAATTTTTGAGCTCGAAATTTGACAACGTATTAAGTACTTTTTACTCAGACGAGCTAGATCAACAATTAGCCCTCTATCAGAACCTACTAGGACTAAGACACTCCTACATAGACCCTCAAATTAATTGAACATGTCCTTCACTATACTGAAAGAGACTTTTTACGAAAACGCACAAGAGTAATTTCTGAGCTCGAAATTTGACAACGTATTAAGTACTTTTTTCTCAGATCAGCTAGATCAATAATTAGCCCTCTATCAGGACCTACTAGGACTATGACACTCCTACATAGACCCTCAAATTATTTGAACAAGTCCTTCACTATACTGAAAGAGACTTTTTTGAAAACGTACAAGAGTAATTTTTGAGCTCGAAATTTGACAACGTATTAAGTACTTTTTTCTCAGACCAGCTAGATCAACAATTAGCCCTCTATCAGAACCTACTAGGACAATGAAACTCCTACATAGACCCTCAAATTATTTGAACAAGTCCTTCACTATACTGAAAGAGACTTTTTATGAAAACGCGCAAGAGTAATTTTTGAGCTCGAAATTTGACAACGTATTAAGTACTTTTTTCTCAGACGAGCTAGATCAACAATTAGCCCTCTATCAGAACCTACTGGGACTAAGACACTCCTACATAGACCCTCAAATTAATTGAACAAGTCCTTCACTATACTGAAAGAGACTTTTTATGAAAACGCACAAAAGTAATTTTTGAGCTCGAAATTTGACAACGTATTAAGTACTTTTTTCTCAGATCAGCTAGATCAACAATTAGCCCTCTATCAGAACCTACTAGGACTATGACACTCCTTCAGAGACCCTCAAATTATTTGAACAAGTCCTTCACTATACTGAAAGAGACTTTTTATGAAAACGCACAAGAGTAATTTTTGAGCTCGAAATTTGACAACGTATTAAGTACTTTTTTCTCAGACCAGCTAGATCAACCATTAGACCTCTATCAGAACCTAATAGGACTATGACACTCCTACATAGACTTTCAAATTATTTGAACAAGTCCTTCACTATACTGAAAGAGACTTTTTATGAAAACGCACAAGAGTAGTTTTTGAGCTCGAAATTTGACAACGTATTAAGTACTTTTTTCTCAGACCAGCTAGATCAACAATTAGCCCTCTATCAGAACCTACTAGGACTATGAAACTCCTACATAGACCCTCAAATTATTTGAACAAGTCCTTCACTATACTGAAAGAGACTTTTTATGAAAACGCGCAAGAGTAATTTTTGAGCTCGAAATTTGACAACGTATTAAGTACTTTTTTCTCAGACGAGCTAGATCAACAATTAGCCCTCTATCAGAACCTACTGGGACTAAGACACTCCTACATAGACCCTCAAATTAATTGAACAAGTCCTTCACTATACTGAAAGAGACTTTTTATGAAAACGCACAAAAGTAATTTTTGAGCTCGAAATTTGACAACGTATTAAGTACTTTTTTCTCAGATCAGCTAGATCAATAATTAGCCCTCTATCGGAACCTACTAGGACTAAGACACTCCTACATAGACCCTCAAATTAATTGAACAAGTCCTTCACTATACTGAAAGAGACTTTTTATGAAAACGCACAAGAGTAATTTTTGAGCTCGAAATTTGACAACGTATTAAGTATTTTTTTCTCAGACCAGCTAGATCAACAATTAGACCTCTATCAGAACCTACTAGGACTATGACACTCCTACATAGACCCTCAAATTATTTGAACAAGTCCTTCACTATACTGAAAGAGACTTTTTGTGAAAACGCACAAGAGTATTTTTTAAGCTCGAAATTTGACAACGTAGTAAGTACTTTTTCTCAGACCAGCTAGATCAACAATTAGACCTCTATCAGAACCTACTAGGACTATGACACTCCTACATAGACCCTCAAATTATTTGAACAAGTCCTTCACTATACTGAAAGAGACTTTTTATGAAAACGCACAAGAGTAATTTTTGAGCTCGAAATTTGACAACGTATTAAGTACTTTTTTCTCAGACCAGCTAGATCAACAATTAGCCCTCTATCAGAACCTACTAGGATTATGACACTCCTACATAGACCCTCAAAATATTTGAACAAGTACTTCACTATACTGAAAGAGACTTTTTATGAAAACGCACAAGAGTAATTTTTGAGCTCGAAATTTGACATTGTATTAAGTACTTTTTTCTCAGACCAGCTAGATCAACAATTAGAACTCTATCAGAACCTACTAGGACTATGACACTCCTACATAGACCCTCAAATTATTTGAACAAGTCCTTCACTATACTGAAAAAGACTTTTTATGAAAACGCACAAGAGTAATTTTTGAGCTCGAAATTTGACAACGTATTAAGTACTTTTTTCTCAGATCAGCTAGATCAATAATTAGCCCTCTATCAGAACCTACTAGGACTAAGACACTCCTACATAGACCCTCAAATTATTTGAACAAGTCCTTCACTATACTGAAAGAGACTTTTTATGAAAACGCACAAGAGTAATTTTTGAGCTCGAAATTTGACAACGTATTAAGTACTTTTTTCTCAGACCAGCTAGATCAACAATTAGACCTCTATCAGAACCTACTAGGACTATGACACTCCTACATAGACCCTCAAATTATTTGAACAAATCCTTCACTATACTGAAAGAGACTTTTTATGAAAACGCACAAGAGTAATTTTTGAGCTCGAAATTTGACAAAGTATTAAGTAATTTTTTCTCAGATCAGCTAGATCAATATTTAGCCCTCTATCAGAACCTACTAGGACTAAGACACTCCTACATAGACCCTCAAATTATTTGAACAAGTCCTTCACTATACTGAAAGAGACTTTTTATGAAAACGCACAAGAGTAATTTTTGAGCTCGAAATTTGACAACGTATTAAGTACTTTTTTCTCAGACCATCTAGATCAACAATTAGACCTCTATCAGAACCTACTAGGACTATGACACTCCTACATAGACCCTCAAATTATTTGAACAAGTCCTTCACTATACTGAAAGAGACTTTTTATGGAAACGCACAAGAGTAATTTTTGAGCTCGAAATTTGACAACGTATTAAGTACTTTTTTCTCAGACCAGCTAGATCAACAATTAGCCCTCTATCAGAACCTACTAGGACTATGACACTCCTACATAGACCCTCAAATTATTTGAACAAGTCCTTCACTATACTGAAAGAGACTTTTTTGAAAACGCACAAGAGTAATTTTTGAGCTCGAAATTTGACAACGTATTAAGTACTTTTTTCTCAGACCAGCTAGATCAAAAATTAGACCTCTATCAGAACCTACTAGGACTATGACACTCCTACATACACCCTCAAATTATTTGAACAAGTCCTTCACTATACTGAAAGAGACTTTTTATGAAAACGCACAAGAGTAATTTTTGAGCTCGAAATTTGACAACGTATTAAGTACTTTTTTCTCAGACCAGCTAGATCAACAATTAGCCCTCTATCAGAACCTACTAGGACTATGACACTCCTAACTAGACCCTCAAATTATTTGAACAAGTCCTTCACTATACTGAAAGAGACTTTTTATGAAAACGCACAAGAGTAATTTCTGAGCTCGAAATTTGACAACGTATTAATTACTTTTTTCTCAGACCAGCTAGATCAACAATTAGCCCTCTATCAGAACCTACTAGGACTATGACACTCCAACATAGACCCTCAAATTATTTGAACAAGTCCTTCATTATACTGAAAGAGACTTTTTATGAAAACGCACAAGAGTAATTTTTGAGCTCGAAATTTGACAACGTATTAAGTACTTTTTTCTCAGACCAGCTAGATCAACAATTAGCCCTCTATCAGAACCTACTAGGACTATGACACTCCTACATAGACCCTCAAATTATTTGAACAAGTCCTTCACTATACTGAAAGAGACTTTTTATGAAAACGCACAAGAGTAATTTTTGAGCTCGAAATTTGACAACGTATTAAGTACTTTTTTTCTCAGACCAGCTAGATCAACAATTAGCCCTCTATCAGAACCTAATAGGACTATGACACTCCTACATAGACCCTCAAATTATTTGAACAAGTCCTTCACTATACTGAAAAAGACTTTTTATGAAAACGCACAAGAGTAATTTTTGAGCTCGAAGTTTGACAACGTATTAAGTACTTTTTTCTTAGACCAGCTAGATCAACAATTAGACCTCTATCAGAACCTACTAGGACTATGACACTCCTACATAGACCCTCAAATTATTTGAACAAGTCCTTCACTATACTGAAAGAGACTTTTTATGAAAACGCACAAGAGTAATTTTTGAGCTCGAAATTTGACAACGTATTAATTACTTTTTTCTCAGACCAGCTAGATCAACAATTAGCCCTCTATCAGAACCTACTAGGACTATGACACTCCTAACTAGACCCTCAAATTATTTGAACAAGTCCTTCACTATACTGAAAGAGACTTTTTATGAAAACGCACAAGAGTAATTTTTGAGCTCGAAATTTGACAACGTATTAAGTACTTTTTTCTCAGACCAGCTAGATCAACAATTAGCCCTCTATCAGAACCTACTAGGACTATGACACTCCTACATAGACCCTCAAATTATTTGAACAAGTCCTTCACTATACTGAAAGAGACTTTTTATGAAAACGCACAAGAGTAATTTTTGAGCTCGAAATTTGACAACGTATTAAGTACTTTTTTTCAGACCAGCTAGATCAACAATTAGCCCTCTATCAGAACCTACTAGGACTATGACACTCCTACATAGACCCTCAAATTATTTGAACAAGTCCTTCACTATACTGAAAGAGACTTTTTATAAAAACGCACAAGAGTAATTTTTGAGCTCGAAATTTGACAACGTATTAGGTACTTTTTTCTCAGTTCAGCTAGATCAACAATTAGACCTCTATCAGAACCTACTAGGACTATGACACTCCTACATAGAGCCTCAAATTATTTGAACAAGTCCTTCACTATACTGAAAGAGACTTTTTATGAAAACGCACAAGAGTAATTTTTGAGCTCGAAATTTGACAACGTATTAAGTACTTTTTTCACAGACCAGCTAGATCAACAATTAGCCCTCTATCAGAACCTACTAAGAATCAGTACCTACTAAGACTATGACACTCCTACATAGACCTTCAAATTATTTGAACAAGTCCTTCACTATACTGAAAGAGACTTTTTATGAAAACGCACAAGAATAACTTTTGAGCTCTAAATTTGACAACGTATTAAGTACTTTTTTCTCACATCAGCTAGATCAATAATTAGCCCTCTATCAGAACCTGCTAGGACTAAGACACTCCTACATAGACCCTCAAATTAATTGAACAAGTCCTTCACTATACTGAAAGAGACTTTTTATGAAAACGTACAATAGTAATTTTTGAGCTCGAAATTTGACAACGTATTAAGTACTTTTTCTCAGACCAGCTAAATCAACAATTATCCCTCTATCAGAACCTACTAGGACTATGACACTCCTACATAGACCCTCAAATTATTTGAACAAGTCCTTCACTATACTGAAAGAGACTTTTTATGAAAACGCACAAGAATAACTTTTGAGCTCGAAATTTGACAACGTATTAAGTACTTTTTTCTCAGATCAGCTAGATCAATAATTAGCCCTCTATCAGAACCTACTAGGACTATGACACTCCTACATAGAGCCTCGAATTATTTGAACAAGTCCTTCACTATACTGAAAGAGACTTTTTATGAAAACGCACAAGAGTAATTTTTGAGCTCGAAATTTGACAACGTATTAAGTACTTTTTTCTCAGAACAGCTAGATCAACAATTATCCCTCCATCAGAACCTATTAGGACTATGACACTCATACATAGACCCTCAAATTATTTGAACAAGTCCTTCACTATACTGAAAGAGAGTTATTATGAAAACGCACAAGAGTAATTTTTGAGTTCGAAATTTGACAACGTATTAAGTACTTTTTTCTCAGACCAGCTAGATCAACAATTAGACCTCTATCAGAACCTACTAGGACTATGACACTCCTACATAGACCCTCAAATTATTTGAACAAGTCCTTCACTATACTGAAAGAGACTTTTTATGAAAACGCACAAGAGTAATTTTTGAGCTCGAAATTTGACAACGTATTAAGTACTTTTTTCTCAGACCAGCTAGATCAACAATTAGCCCTCTATCAGAACCTACTAGGACTATGACACTCCTACATAGACCCTCAAATTATTTGAACAAGTCCTTCACTATACTGAAAGAGACTTTTTATGAAAACGCACAAGAGTAATTTTTGAGCTCGAAATTTGACAACGTATTAAGTACTTTTTTCTCAGACCAGCTAGATCAACAATTATCCCTCCATCAAAACCTACTAGGACTATGACACTCCTACATAGACCCTCAAATTATTTGAACAAGTCCTTCACTATACTGAAAGAGACTTTTTATGAAAACGCACAAGAGTAATTTTTGAGCTCGAAATTTGACAACGTATTAAGTACTTTTTTCTCAGAACAGCTAGATCAACAATTATCCCTCCATCAGAACCTACTAGGACTATGACACTCATACATAGACCCTCAAATTATTTGAACAAGTCCTTCACTATACTGAAAGAGAGTTTTTATGAAAACGCACAAGAGTAATTTTTGAGTTCGAAATTTGACAACGTATTAAGTACTTTTTTCTCAGACCAGCTAGATCAACAATTAGACCTCTATCAGAACCTACTAGGACTATGACACTCCTACATAGACCCTCAAATTATTTGAACAAGTCCTTCACTATACTGAAAGAGACTTTTTATGAAAACGCACAAGAGTAATTTTTGAGCTCGAAATTTGACAACGTATTAAGTACTTTTTTCTCAGACCAGCTAGATCAACAATTAGCCCTCTATCAGAACCTACTAAGACTATGACACTCCTACATAGACCCTCAAATTATTTGAACAAGTCCTTCACTATACTGAAAGAGACTTTTTATTAAAACGCACAAGAGTAATTTTTGAGCTCGAAATTTGACAACGTATTAAGTACTTTTTTCTCAGACCAGCTAGATCAACAATTAGTCCTCTATCAGAACCCACTAAGTCTATGACACTCCTACATAGACCCTCAAATTATTTGAACAAGTCCTTCACTATACTGAAATAGACTTTTTATGAAAACGCACAAGAATAACTTTTGAGCTCGAAATTTGACAACGTATTAAGTACTTTTTTCTCAGATCAGCTAGATCAATAATTAGCCCTCTATCAGAACCTACTAGGACTCAGACACTCCTACATAGACCCTCAAATTAATTGAACAAGTCCTTCACTATACTGAAAGAGACTTTTTATGAAAACGCACAGGAGTAATTTTTGAGCTCGAAATTTGACAACGTATTAAGCGATTTTTCTCAGACCAGCTAGATCAACAATTATCCCTCCATCAGAACCTACTAGGACTATGACACTCCTACATAGACCCTCAAATTATTTGAACAAGTCCTTCACTATACTGAAAGAGACTTTTTATGAAAACGCACAAGAGTAATTTTTGAGCTCGAAATTTGACAACGTATTAAGTACTTTTTTCTCAGACCAGCTAGATCAACAATTAGTCCTCTATCAGAACCTACTAAAATTATGACACTCCTACATAGACCCTCAAATTATTTGAACAAGTCCTTCACTATACTGAAATAGACTTTTTATGAAAACGCACAAGAATAACTTTTGAGCTCGAAATTTGACAACGTATTAAGTACTTTTTTCTCAGATCAGCTAGATCAATAAATAGCCATCTATCAGAACCTACTAGGACTAAGACACTCCTACATAGACCCTCAAATTAATTGAACAAGTCCTTCACTATACTGAAAGAGACTTTTTATGAAAACGCACAAGAATAATTTTTGAGCTCGAAATTTGACAACGTATTAAGTACTTTTTTCTCAGACCAGCTAGATCAACAATTATCCCTCCATCAGAACCTACTAGGACTATGACACTCCTACATAGACCCTCAAATTATTTGAACAAGTCCTTCACCATACTGAAATAGACTTTTTATGAAAACGCACAAGAATAACTTTTGAGCTCGAAATTTGACAACGTATTAAGTACTTTTTTCTCAGATCAGCTAGATCAATAATTAGCCCTCTATCAGAACCTACTAGGACTAATACACTCCTACATAGACCCTCAAATTAATTGAACAAGTCCTTCACTATACTGAAAGAGACTTTTTATGAAAACGCACAAGAGTAATTTTTGAGCTCGAAATTTGACAACGTATTAAGTACTTTTTTCTCAGACCAGCTAGATCAACAATTATCCCTCCATCAGAACCTACTAGGACTATGACACTCCTACATAGACCCTCAAATTATTTGAACAAGTCCTTCACTATACTGAAAGAGACTTTTTATGAAAACGCACAAGAGTAATTTTTGAGCTCGAAATTTGACAACGTATTAAGTACTTTTTTCTCAGACCAGCTAGATCAACAATTATCCCTCCATCAGAACCTAGTAGGACTAAGACACTCCTACATAGACCCTCAAATTAATTGAACAAGTCCTTCACTATACTGAAAGAGACTTTTTATGAAAACGCACAAGAGTAATTTTTGAGCTCGAAATTTGACAACGTATTAAGTACTTTTTTCTCAGACCAGCTAGATCAACAATTATCCCTCCATCAGAACCTACTAGGACTATGACACTCCTACATAGACCATCAAATTATTTGAACAAGTCCTTCACTATACTGAAAGAGACTTTTTATGAAAACGAACAAGAGTAATTTTTGAGCTCGAAACTTGACAACGTATTAAGTACTTTTTTCTCAGACCAGCTAGATCAACAATTAGCCCTCTATCAGAACCTAGTAGGACTATGACACTCCTACATAGACCCTCAAATTATCTGAACAAGTCCTTCACTATACTGAAAGAGACTTTTTATGAAAACGCACAAGAGTAATTTTTGAGCTCGAAATTTGACAACGTATTAAGTACTTTTTTCTCAGACCAGCTAGATCAACAATTAGCCCTCTATCAGAACCTACTTGGACTATGACACTCCTACATAGACCCTCAGATTATTTGAACAAGTCCTTCAATATACTGAAAGAGACTTTTTATGAAAACGCAAAAGAGAAATTTTTGAGCTCGAAATTTGACAAAGTATTAAGTTCTTTTTTCTCAGACCAGTTAGATCAACAATTAGCCCTCTATCAGAACCTAGTAGGACTATGACACTCCTACATAGACCATCAAATTATTTGAACAAGTCCTTCACTATACTGAAAGAGACTTTTTATGAAAACGAACAAGAGTAATTTTTGAGCTCGAAACTTGACAACGTATTAAGTACTTTTTTCTCAGACCAGCTAGATCAACAATTAGCCCTCTATCAGAACCTAGTAGGACTAAGACACTCCTACATAGACCCTCAAATTAATTGAACAAGTCCTTCACTATACTGAAAGAGACTTTTTATGAAAACGCACAAGAATAATTTTTGAGCTCGAAATTTGGCAACGTATTAAGTACTTTTTTCTCAGACCAGCTAGATCAACAATTATCCCTCCATCAGAACCCACTAGGACTATGACACTCCTACATAGACCCTCAAATTTTTTGAACAAGTCCTTCACTATACTGAAATAGACTTTTTATGAAAACGCACAAGAATAACTTTTGAGCTCGAAATTTGACAACGTATTAAGTACTTTTTTCTCAGATCAGCTAGATCAATAATTAGCCCTCTATCAGAACCTACTAGGACTAATACACTCCTACATAGACACTCAAATTAATTGAACAAGTCCTTCACTATACTGAAAGAGACTTTTTATGAAAACGCACAAGAGTAATTTTTGAGCTCGAAATTTGACAACGTATTAAGTACTTTTTTCTCAGACCAGCTAGATCAACAATTATCCCTCCATCAGAACCTACTAGGACTATGACACTCCTACATAGACCCTCAAATTATTTGAACAAGTCCTTCACTATACTGAAAGAGACTTTTTATGAAAACGCACAAGAGTAATTTTTGAGCTCGAAATTTGACAACGTATTAAGTACTTTTTTCTCAGACCAGCTAGATCAACAATTATCCCTCCATCAGAACCTAGTAGGACTAAGACACTCCTACATAGACCCTCAAATTAATTGAACAAGTCCTTCACTATACTGAAAGAGACTTTTTATGAAAACGCACAAGAGTAATTTTTGAGCTCGAAATTTGACAACGTATTAAGTACTTTTTTCTCAGACCAGCTAGATCAACAATTATCCCTCCATCAGAACCTACTAGGACTATGACACTCCTACATAGACCCTCAAATTATTTGAACAAGTCCTTCACTATACTGAAAGAGACTTTTTATGAAAACGCACAAGAGTAATTTTTGAGCTCGAAATTTGACAACGTATTAAGTACTTTTTTCTCAGACCAGCTAGATCAACAATTATCCCTCCATCAGAACCTAGTAGGACTAAGACACTCCTACATAGACCCTCAAATTAATTGAACAAGTCCTTCACTATACTGAAATAGACTTTTTATGAAAACGCACAAGAATAACTTTTGAGCTCGAAATTTGACAACGTATTAAGTACTTTTTTCTCAGATCAGCTAGATCAATAATTAGCCCTCTATCAGAACCTACTAGGACTAATACACTCCTACATAGACACTCAAATTAATTGAACAAGTCCTTCACTATACTGAAAGAGACTTTTTATGAAAACGCACAAGAGTAATTTTTGAGCTCGAAATTTGACAACGTATTAAGTACTTTTTTCTCAGACCAGCTAGATCAACAATTAGTCCTCTATCAGAACCTACTAAAATTATGACACTCCTACATAGACCCTCAAATTATTTGAACAAGTCCTTCACTATACTGAAATAGACTTTTTATGAAAACGCACAAGAATAACTTTTGAGCTCGAAATTTGACAACGTATTAAGTACTTTTTTCTCAGATCAGCTAGATCAATAAATAGCCATCTATCAGAACCTACTAGGACTAAGACACTCCTACATAGACCCTCAAATTAATTGAACAAGTCCTTCACTATACTGAAAGAGACTTTTTATGAAAACGCACAAGAATAATTTTTGAGCTCGAAATTTGACAACGTATTAAGTACTTTTTTCTCAGACCAGCTAGATCAACAATTATCCCTCCATCAGAACCTACTAGGACTATGACACTCCTACATAGACCCTCAAATTATTTGAACAAGTCCTTCACCATACTGAAATAGACTTTTTATGAAAACGCACAAGAATAACTTTTGAGCTCGAAATTTGACAACGTATTAAGTACTTTTTTCTCAGATCAGCTAGATCAATAATTAGCCCTCTATCAGAACCTACTAGGACTAATACACTCCTACATAGACCCTCAAATTAATTGAACAAGTCCTTCACTATACTGAAAGAGACTTTCTATGAAAACGCACAAGAGTAATTTTTGAGCTCGAAATTTGACAACGTATTAAGTACTTTTTTCTCAGACCAGCTAGATCAACAATTATCCCTCCATCAGAACCTACTAGGACTATGACACTCCTACATAGACCCTCAAATTATTTGAACAAGTCCTTCACTATACTGAAAGAGACTTTTTATGAAAACGCACAAGAGTAATTTTTGAGCTCGAAATTTGACAACGTATTAAGTACTTTTTTCTCAGACCAGCTAGATCAACAATTATCCCTCCATCAGAACCTAGTAGGACTAAGACACTCCTACATAGACCCTCAAATTAATTGAACAAGTCCTTCACTATACTGAAAGAGACTTTTTATGAAAACGCACAAGAGTAATTTTTGAGCTCGAAATTTGACAACGTATTAAGTACTTTTTTCTCAGACCAGCTAGATCAACAATTATCCCTCCATCAGAACCTACTAGGACTATGACACTCCTACATAGACCATCAAATTATTTGAACAAGTCCTTCACTATACTGAAAGAGACTTTTTATGAAAACGAACAAGAGTAATTTTTGAGCTCGAAACTTGACAACGTATTAAGTACTTTTTTCTCAGACCAGCTAGATCAACAATTAGCCCTCTATCAGAACCTAGTAGGACTATGACACTCCTACATAGACCCTCAAATTATCTGAACAAGTCCTTCACTATACTGAAAGAGACTTTTTATGAAAACGCACAAGAGTAATTTTTGAGCTCGAAATTTGACAACGTATTAAGTACTTTTTTCTCAGACCAGCTAGATCAACAATTAGCCCTCTATCAGAACCTACTTGGACTATGACACTCCTACATAGACCCTCAGATTATTTGAACAAGTCCTTCAATATACTGAAAGAGACTTTTTATGAAAACGCAAAAGAGAAATTTTTGAGCTCGAAATTTGACAAAGTATTAAGTTCTTTTTTCTCAGACCAGTTAGATCAACAATTAGCCCTCTATCAGAACCTAGTAGGACTATGACACTCCTACATAGACCATCAAATTATTTGAACAAGTCCTTCACTATACTGAAAGAGACTTTTTATGAAAACGAACAAGAGTAATTTTTGAGCTCGAAACTTGACAACGTATTAAGTACTTTTTTCTCAGACCAGCTAGATCAACAATTAGCCCTCTATCAGAACCCACTAGGACTAAGACACTCCTACATAGAACCTCAAATTAATTGAACAAGTCCTTCACTATACTGAAAGAGACTTTTTATGAAAACGCACAAGAATAATTTTTGAGCTCGAAATTTGGCAACGTATTAAGTACTTTTTTCTCAGACCAGCTAGATCAACAATTATCCCTCCATCAGAACCCACTAGGACTATGACACTCCTACATAGACCCTCAAATTAATTGAACAAGTCCTTCACTATACTGAAAGAGACTTTTTATGAAAACGCACAAGAATAATTTTTGAGCTCGAAATTTGGCAACGTATTAAGTACTTTTTTCTCAGACCAGCTAGATCAACAATTATCCCTCCATCAGAACCCACTAGGACTATGACACTCCTACATAGACCCTCAAATTTTTTGAACAAGTCCTTCACTATACTGAAATAGACTTTTTATGAAAACGCACAAGAATAACTTTTGAGCTCGAAATTTGACAACGTATTAAGTACTTTTTTCTCAGATCAGCTAGATCAATAATTAGCCCTCTATCAGAACCTACTAGGACTAATACACTCCTACATAGACACTCAAATTAATTGAACAAGTCCTTCACTATACTGAAAGAGACTTTTTATGAAAACGCACAAGAGTAATTTTTGAGCTCGAAATTTGACAACGTATTAAGTACTTTTTTCTCAGACCAGCTAGATCAACAATTATCCCTCCATCAGAACCTACTAGGACTATGACACTCCTACATAGACCCTCAAATTATTTGAACAAGTCCTTCACTATACTGAAAGAGACTTTTTATGAAAACGCACAAGAGTAATTTTTGAGCTCGAAATTTGACAACGTATTAAGTACTTTTTTCTCAGACCAGCTAGATCAACAATTATCCCTCCATCAGAACCTAGTAGGACTAAGACACTCCTACATAGACCCTCAAATTAATTGAACAAGTCCTTCACTATACTGAAAGAGACTTTTTATGAAAACGCACAAGAGTAATTTTTGAGCTCGAAATTTGACAACGTATTAAGTACTTTTTTCTCAGACCAGCTAGATCAACAATTATCCCTCCATCAGAACCTACTAGGACTACGACACTCCTACATAGATCATCAAATTATTTGAACAAGTCCTTCACTATACTGAAAGAGACTTTTTATGAAAACGAACAAGAGTAATTTTTGAGCTCGAAACTTGACAACGTATTAAGTACTTTTTTCTCAGACCAGCTAGATCAACAATTAGCCCTCTATCAGAACCCAGTAGGACTATGACACTCCTACATAGACCCTCAAATTATCTGAACAAGTCCTTCACTATACTGAAAGAGACTTTTTATGAAAACGCACAAGAGTAATTTTTGAGCTCGAAATTTGACAACGTATTAAGTACTTTTTTCTCAGACCAGCTAGATCAACAATTAGCCCTCTATCAGAACCTACTTGGACCATGACACTCCTACATAGACCCTCAAATTATTTGAACAAGTCCTTCAATATACTGAAAGAGACTTTTTATGAAAACGCAAAAGAGAAATTTTTGAGCTCGAAATTTGACAAAGTATTAAGTTCTTTTTTCTCAGACCAGCTAGATCAACAATTAGCCCTCTATCAGAACCTACTAAGACTATGACACTCCTACATAGACCCTCAAAATATTTGAACAAGTCCTTCACTATTCTGAAAGAGATTTTTTATGAAAACGCACAAGAATAACTTTTGAGCTCGAAATTTGACAACGTATTAAGTACTTTTTTCTCAGATCAGCTAGATCAACAATTAGCCCTCTATCAGAACCTACTTGGACTATGACACTCCTACATAGACCCTCAAATTATTTGAACAAGTCCTTCAATATACTGAAAGAGACTTTTTATGAAAACGCACAAGAGTAATTTTTGAGCTCGAAATTTGACAACGTATTAAGTACTTTTTTCTCAGACCAGCTAGATCAACAATTAGCCCTCTATCAGAACCTACTTGGACTATGACACTCCTACATAGAACCTCAAATTAATTGAACAAGTCCTTCAATATACTGAAAGAGACTTTTTATGAAAACGCAAAAGAGAAATTTTTGAGCTCGAAATTTGACAAAGTATTAAGTTCTTTTTTCTCAGACCAGCTAGATCAACAATTAGCCCTCTATCAGAACCTACTAAGACTATGACACTCCTACATAGACCCTCAAATTATTTGAACAAGTCCTTCACTATTCTGAAAGAGATTTTTTATGAAAACGCACAAGAATAACTTTTGAGCTCGAAATTTGACAACGTATTAAGTACTTTTTTCTCAGATCAGCTAGATCAATAATTAGCCCTCTATCAGAACCTAGTAGGACTAAGACACTCCTACATAGACCCTCAAATTAATTGAACAAGTCCTTCACTATACTGAAAGAGACTTTTTATGAAAACGCACAAGAGTAATTTTTGAGCTCGAAATTTGACAACGTATTAAGTACTTTTTTCTCAGACCAGCTAGATCAACAATTATCCCTCCATCAGAACCTACTAGGACTATGACACTCCTACATAGACCATCAAATTATTTGAACAAGTCCTTCACTATACTGAAAGAGACTTTTTATGAAAACGAACAAGAGTAATTTTTGAGCTCGAAACTTGACAACGTATTAAGTACTTTTTTCTCAGACCAGCTAGATCAACAATTAGCCCTCTATCAGAACCTAGTAGGACTATGACACTCCTACATAGACCCTCAAATTATCTGAACAAGTCCTTCACTATACTGAAAGAGACTTTTTATGAAAACGCACAAGAGTAATTTTTGAGCTCGAAATTTGACAACGTATTAAGTACTTTTTTCTCAGACCAGCTAGATCAACAATTAGCCCTCTATCAGAACCTACTTGGACTATGACACTCCTACATAGACCCTCAAATTATTTGAACAAGTCCTTCAATATACTGAAAGAGACTTTTTATGAAAACGCAAAAGATAAATTTTTGAGCTCGAAATTTGACAAAGTATTAAGTTCTTTTTTCTCAGACCAGCTAGATCAACAATTAGCCCTCTATCAGAACCTACTAAGACTATGACACTCCTACATAGACCCTCAAATTATTTGAACAAGTCCTTCACTATTCTGAAAGAGATTTTTTATGAAAACGCACAAGAATAACTTTTGAGCTCGAAATTTGACAACGTATTAAGTACTTTTTTCTCAGATCAGCTAGATCAATAATTAGCCCTCTATCAGAACCTACTAGGACTAAGACACTCCTACAGAGACCCTCAAATTAATTGAACAAGTCCTTCACTATACTGAAAGAGACTTTTTATGAAAACGCACAAGAGTAATTTTTGAGCTCGAAATTTGACAACGTATTAAGTACTTTTTTCTCAGACCAGCTAGATCAACAATTAGCCCTCTATCAGAACCTACTAGGACTATGACACTCCTACATATACCCTCAAATTATTTGAACAAGTCCTTCACTATACTGAAAGAGACTTTTTATGAAAACGCACAAGAGTAATTTTTGAGCTCGAAATTTGACAACGTATTGGGTACTTTTTTCTCAGACCAGCTAGATCAACGTTTAGCCCTCTATCAGAACCTACTAGGACTATGACACTCATACATAGACCCTCAAATTATTTGAACAAGTCCTTCACTATACTGAAAGAGACTTTTTATGAAAACGCACAAGAGTAATTTTTGAGCTCGAAATTTGACAACGTATTAAGTATTTTTTTCTCAGACCAGCTAGATCAACAATTAGCCCTCTATCAGAACCTACTAGCACTATGACACTCCTACATAGACCCTCAAATTGTTTGAACAAGTCCTTCACTATACTGAAAGAGACTTTTTATGAAAACGCACAAGAGTAATTTTTGAGCTCGAAATTTGACAACGTATTAAGTACTTTTTTCTCAGACCAGCTAGATCAACAATTAGCCCTCTATCAGAACCTACTAGGACTATGACACTCCTACATAGACCCTCAAATTATTTGAACAAGTCCTTCACTATACTGAAAGAGACTTTTTATGAAAACGCACAAGAGTAATTTTTGAGCTCGAAATTTGACAACGTATTAAGTACTTTTTTCTCAGACCAGCTAGATCAACAATTAGCCCTCTATCAAAACTTACTAGGACTATGATACTCCTACATAGACCCTAAAAATATTTGAACAAGTCCTTCACTATACTGAAAGAGACTTTTTATGAAAACGCACAAGAGTAATTTATGAGCTCGAAATTTGACAACGTATTAAGTACTTTTTTCTCAGACCAGCTAGATCAACAATTAGCCCTCTATCAGAACCTACTAGGACTATGACACTCCTACATAGACCCTCAAATTATTTGAACAAGTCCTTCACTATACTGAAAGAGACATTTTATGAAAACGCACAAGAGTAATTTTTGAGCTCGAAATTTGAAAACGTATTAAGTACTTTTTTCTCAGACCAGCTAGATCAACAATTAGACCTCTATCAGAACCTACTAGGACTATGACACTCCTACATAGACCCTCAAATTATTCGAACAAGTCCTTCATTATACTGAAAGAGACTTTTTATGAAAACGCACAAGAGTAATTTTTGAGCTCGAAATTTGACAACGTATTAAGTACTTTTTTCTCAGACCAGCTAGATCAACAATTAGCCCTCTATCAGAACCTACTAGGACTATGACACTCCTACATAGACCCTCAAGTTATTTGAACAAGTCCTTCACTATACTAAAATAGACTTTTTATGAAAACGCACAAGAGTAATTTTGGAGCTCGAAATTTGACAACGTATTAAGTACTTTTTTCTCAGACCAGCTAGATCAACAATTAGCCCTCTATCAGAACCTACTAGGACTATGACACTCCTACATAGACCCTCAAATTATTTGAACAAGTCCTTCACTATACTAAAATAGACTTTTTGTGAAAACGCACAAGAGTAATTTTTGAGCTCGAAATTTGACAACGTATTAAGTAATTTTTTCTCAGACCGGCTAGATCAACAATTAGCCCTCTATCAGAACCTACTAGGACTATGACAGTCCTACATAGACCCTCAAGTTATTTGAACAAGTCCTTCACTATACTGAACGAGACTTTTTATGAAAACGCACAAGAGTAATTTTTGAGCTCGAAATTTGACAACGTATTAAGTACTTTTTTCTCAGACCGGCTAGATCAACAATTAGCCCTCTATCAGAACCTACTAGGACTATGACAGTCCTACATAGACCCTCAAGTTATTTGAACAAGTCCTTCACTATACTGAAAGAGAGTTTTTATGAAAACGCACAAGAGTAATTTTTGAGTTCGAAATTTGACAACGTATTAAGTACTTTTTTCTCAGACAAGCTAGATCAAAAATTAGCCCTCTATCAGAACCTACTAGGACTATGACACTCCTACATAGACCCTCAAATTATTTGAACAAGTCCTTCACTATACTGAAAGAGACTTTTTATGAAAACGAACAAGAGTAATTTTTGAGCTCGAAATTTGACAACGTATTAAGTACTTTTTTCTCAGACCAGCTAGATCAACAATTAGACCTCTATCAGAACCTACTAGGACTATGACACTCCTACATAGACCCTCAAATTATTTGAACAAGTCCTTCACTATACTGAAAGAGACTTTTTATGAAAACGCACAAGAGTAATTTTTGAGCTCGAAATTTGACAACGTATTAAGTACTTTTTTCTCAGACCAGCTAGATCAACAATTAGCCCTCTATCAGAACCTACTAAGACTATGACACTCCTACGTAGACCCTCAAATTATTTGAACAAGTCCTTCACTATACTGAAAGAGACTTTTTATGAAAACGCACAAGAATAACTTTTGAGCTCGAAATTTGACAACGTATTAAGTACTTTTTTCTCAGATCAGCTAGATCAATAATTAGCCCTCTATCAGAACCTACTAGGACTAAAACACTCCTACATAGACCCTCGCATTAATTGAACAAGTCCTTCACTATACTGAAAGAGACTTTTTATGAAAACGTACAAGAGTAATTTTTGTGCTCGAAATTTGACAACGTATTAAATACTTTTTTCTCAGACCAGCTAGATCAACAATTATCCCTCTATCAGAACCTACTAAGACTATGACACTCCTACATAGAACCTCAAATTATTTGAACAAGTCCTTCACTATACTGAAAGAGACTTTTTATGAAATAGCACAAGAGTAATTTTTGAGCTCGAAATTTGACAACGTATTAAGTACTTTTTTCTCAGACCAGCTAGATCAACATTTAGCCCTCTATCAGAACCTACTAGGACTATGACACTCCTACATAGACCCTCAAATTATTTGAACAGGTCCTTTACTATACGGAAAGCGACTTTTTATGAAAACGCAAAAAAATAACTTTTGAGCTCGAAATTTGACAACGTATTATGTACTTTTTTCTCAGACCAGCTAGATCAACAATTAGCCCTTTTTCAGAGCCTAATGGGACTATTGCACTCCTAGGTAGAATATCAAAACTTTGAACAAGTCCTAAGCTGTAAAAACCGAAGCTGTGCGATGCATAGCAAACCAGACCAAAAAAAGCGGAAGCAAACAAAAAAAAGCGCAAAACTGAAAATCCAAGAAGAGCGCAAAGCTTCAACGAACCCTCTTGCTTTGCAAGAACACATTCCCACGATGTGGGAACACGGACCGAAAAACCGGTCCGAAAACCGCAGCTCTGCGGTGCAGAGCAAACCAGACCGAAAGAAAGCAACAGCTAGCCAAGCTAGCGAGCAAAGAAGCGGGAAGAACTCACCTGGCAGGAGACGACAGCAGACAGAAGGAAGCAAAGCAAAAACAAACTCTGAAAAAACATTTGGTTAGTACACATAAAAGAACATCAAAGACAACACACGAGACGCACGGCCACCCCCACCAAGCGACCGCTCCCCCCCCCCACCCCGGCGCCAAACCGCCACCCCCCAAACGACCCCCCCAAAAAACACCAACCGACCAACGCCAAATTTTGGCATGAGTTCTGGAACACTGTCATGGAACTCAGAGAGCATGGAAACGCATTTTGCAATGGATACGAGAATCAGTTACGATGAAGTTACGTCACGAACGGACGTCAGAAACGTCCAAAATGACCCAAATTACGGTCGACTCGCGGGCTAATTTCACTACTTTTTGAAAACAACACTATTTGACATGTATACCATTGAAACCGTCTTGAACTAAGCTGTTCATATCACTAAACAAAATGAAAAAGTTTCCTCTATACACAGAGTTATTACCAAAAATCGACCGAGTCCGATCGAAAATAGGGACGTTTCCCATGCTCGTACACAAATTTACAACTTCTGGTGAATATATTTGCAGGTTTCATTATATCAAAAAAAGCACGCATAATGAGCTCTTTAACTATGCAACTCAATAGGAAAAAAAATTACTGTACGCAGAGTTATTAACGATCGAGCCTTTGGTACCAAATGACCAAAAAAGTGACCTGAATCATCCAAAATGACAAATATGTCAAACAAATAATTTAACTAAAACAACCAAATTTTGCTGACAGTACCACTGGCATACAATGAGTCTAACAAGCTACTAAAACAACTCTAAAAGTAAGCTCTATGACCGTAAAATTGTCATCAATGTAGTGTTTCCCCTCCTCAGGGGTCAATCTGAGGTCAAGTTTCCCCGTCAATTTCTCAAAAACAGCTGAACAAAAACAAACGCCCTTAATACCGTTTGTAGCACTGCTTGAGATACGCATTATATTCAAAAATGAGCCCAATCGGTGCATTCTTCAAGGAGTTATAGCAAAAATAAGGTACCGTACCAAAGAGGAGAGATACACCATTTTCAGAGCTAAAATTGAACACCAAAACATCAGAAAACGCTATATAAAGTATACATATTCAGAATCTACATTAGACGGGCTATTCAAAACACTAATTTTTCTAACACACTTCAAAGCTTCAAGGTGTCAAAACGGCGGTGGCGGTGTCACCCGCTGGTGACAACCTCTTCTGGCGCTAAACTCGAGGGCAAGTTTACTGGCCAATTTCTCTGAAACGGCTGAACAAAAAACAACTCCCTTACTACTGCTTGAGATACGCATCATATTAAAAAATGAGCCCGATCGGTGCATTCTTCAAGGAGTTATAGCAAAAATAAGGTACCATACCAACTGACCCCAGAAGAGGGGTACGCCATATTCAGAGCTAAAATTGACCTTCTGAACTACATAAAATGGGGTGTATTATATATATGGCGACAATCAGCATTATCAAGCGAGTCTAACGAACTAACTATCGATTCTAAATGAGCTAGTTTTAGTGGTCTAACATGTAGGTACAGCAAAAGTACCGGACACGAATAGCTCAAAATGGAGGTATGTGTCCTGGCCAATTTCTCGAAAACGGCTGAAGTAAACAAAACGCTATTTACAGGGATTCAAGTACGGCTCAAGTTGAGTTCAAATCAATAAACAGATCAAAAATCGGTTCACTGTACGAGGAGATATTCCAACATAAAGGTGCCGTACCAAATGAGCAAATAGGACAGGTACTGCTCATGTAACGCTAAAATTGACCATCTGGACTACATAAAACTGCATACAAAATATATATGGGGAGACTCCCCACTAACTGGGGATTCTAAAACACTAACACTTGTTGGGTAAATCGCGTGTTTTGTTGTACCGAAATTTGGGTCACCCAGAATAGCCCGAAAATTCGAACTATTTCAAGTTTGAACAATAATAACTTTTTGATTAGGCCGATTTGGGAAACCAACCAAACACTGCAAGCAAGAAAGGTTCAGTGCCAACAAAATGCGACCACTCCCGTTTAATTTGGTTCTGCACTTTAGAAGATATTAACAAAATACTGTACTGTACCCCATTTTTTGGGCTAAAATCGAAGCCCAAGATCTCCGGAACCGACGTAAAACAACGTGAAACAGCGTTCCCGGCGTATTTGTGGGTGTAATTCTGGTCCAATTCCACGTTCTAGTTCACTGCAAACCTTCATCGTGAGGTGGGAAAAAACTTCCCACCTCACCATGAAGGTTATGATGTTTTGTGTGTTTTGACATAAAACAACATCCACAGAAATTTGATGAAATCGTGAAAACAGAAAAATTGGTGAATTGCTAAAAACTATTGACTCAAATAGCTTCATGGACCCGACACTAGCGTAAATAACACAATTTGCAAGTAACAACAACCCTCATTACAATAAAAACCACATAAATTCATAATAACGCTTAGAATGATATATTTTTTTAAGTTTACACCCTAATTGTTATTTGCACAGGCAGACGCAAGAAAAAGACTACAATAGGCTAGCAGGAACAGATCAATAGAAACAAAATGCCACCTCGTTTGTTGAATTTGATTCAGTACTTTAGGAGATATCGATGAAACAATAAACTGTAACCTGACTTTCGGTATCTGAAAAGACAAAAATTTAAAGAAAAGCAATGCAAAATGTCCATCAAAAACGTAATAAAACCTGTTCTATGATTGAGATAGCTTCAGGGACCCAACAGAGGGGTGAATAACACAATTTTTAAGTAATAACAACGCTCATTACGAGAACGACTACATCATTTCAAATTGAAAAACAAAACGGGATTTTTTTAAAATCTTCACTTATTTTTTTAGTTCTTAAAGTGCAGCATAGTTCAAGTGCTGCGTTCCTCCAAAAAATGAAGTTGTATGACGTTGATTGACACTACGAGGACTGCTCTGAAATGAAAATTTGGTGTTTGAGTTCCCTTGCAATACAAATTTTTGTTAGGATTATTAAGGATGAAAAAAAGTTGCTTCATATTTACCAGTTTTATAATTAAAAAAACAACGAAATGAGGTCTTAAATGGTAATATATGTGCACTGTTGGATTTGTTTTGCTTGTCCGTTTAATAGGGAGTGAGACCCTATTGAAAAAGTTTCAAAAACTATCCTTGATCAACTTTACCTTCACTTGTTTGCAACTTTTACAAATCACAAAATTTTTCGACAGATGTCACGTTCACGTAATTTTCGACAGATGTCACATTCTGCTATAAAATGAGTTTAGAAGGGTTTACAAGGTTGAGCAATTTGACCATTTAGGATTTTCGGCAGGTGTCTATTTTATCAGTGAAAAACGTTGTTATCGGAACACAAAACGAATGATTGACTATTTTGCAGCAACTATGTGTTTTATCATTCTCAACAAACTAAATAAATTTGGTTTTTATAGTACTTGCTACCTAATAATGATTCATAATGAAGGGACTCTAAGAAAAATATTTTTTACCGTTTTAAAATTCAAAAGAAATAATATACATCATGAGATAGAACGCTCTGGATGCTTTTATTTTACTTTTTTCAGTGCTTACCAGTTCACTCACTTTTGTTGGGTTCCAAATGAAATATTCGAACGGCTGTTGAACTATTTTTGCGAAAACGAGTTTTTGAAACACGTTATCGACGATAAAGTCTATATGAAAATAAAAATGTTGACTTTTTTCAAATTTGGAGTTGATTACCTCTTTACCAGCTTCATTGCAGTTAGCAGAGAAAACAGAAACAGTTTAGTACCAACAACACGCGACATTGCCAAACAAATTTTGTACAGTACTTCGAGAGATATTAACAAACACCTCAATTATACCACATTTTTTCAGCTTTTTTTAAAGCTTAAAAATGCCGAAAAACATTCTTGACGGCGTTAAACGGTGCCTCTGGCGTGTTTCTGCGAGGCAATTCAGTCCAATTGTTTTTGTCTCTTGTTAAGTAAAACCTTCATGATGAGATGAAAAAAAACTTTCAAACCTCACCATGAAGGTTATGGTGTTTTATCAGTTTTGATACAAAACAACATACACAGAAATTTGACAAAAATAATAAATTGGAAAAAACGTTGAATTACCAGCAACCAGTGATATAGTTAGCTTAAGGGACTTGAGAATTGTCTGGAAAACACAAATTGTACGCTGAAAAACCTGTTCGATTAAAAAAAGCACACCTCAGCCAATAAAATCTGAGATTGGACATTGTTTTCAGGAATCCATCCTGAGTAACCGTTCAACAAAAAAGTTTCAGGACAAACAAATTCAATTGCAAGCAGTGAAAGCCTAGTGGCCAGAAATTGCACTGTTGATAAGCCATTTAGATGCCAAAACTATAGGGAACTTTCAAAAAATAGAAAATTTTGATTTAATTTTTTAAAGCGATCAAATGTATTTATTGTTGCGCATTTGATTATTCTTGTTCAATCATTCTTTTACATAGTTTAAGTAATCTGACTGTAGATCTGCAAGAGGACTTTAGTGGTTGTGAATGCTCAAAAAAACTTGAAAATGAACTTTCATATGAGCCAAACTTTGAGTAAAATATTTTTTTCTGAAACCAGAACAGATTTAATTGAACAGAACGCGAATCAAACAATATTTTTTCAATTCCTTCTTGTAAACCCTGCGCTTGTAGTTGGGGAATTATTCACCAGCTATGTAAGTGGTACAGACAGTTTCATGTTTAAAAATTTCTACTTTTATCTGATTCACTGAAACCGCAAATTTTTTTTTCGAACTTCATTTTACAGCTAATCATTTCTTTGAGACATAATACGTAAGCATTGGTCTTCTTTGGAACGAAATCTCAGTTTTGACGCTTTTGATGGATATTTGAACGTTTTTTTTGCTTGATCAATGACATGAACTGCAAAAGATATCATTAGACTTCCAAAGTGTTCGGTACGACCTTAGAAGAAGCGTAAGAAGTTTTTGCAACTTCGAACTGTTTCGAGGTAATTTTTTTGACCACAAGGCCTACCTGCAGAGCAAATTAAAGTTCGAAAACTTTACCTTAGAAAAATTACAAAACTTGATACGGCCTTATAAGGCACAGTACTAAGTTTTGTAATTTTTCAGAGATTTAAAAAGTTATACCCAGTGCCATAAAGTGATGAAAAAGCGAGTTGTATTAGATAAGCGATAGATTTAAAGTCGATTTTAGGGATTTAGAATTTAAAAATCAGTTTTTACATCAATTGGCTACGGTGCCGTAGAGAACTTATTACGGCCTTATACGGTGCCGTACAAAGTTTTGTAAGTTTTCTACGGCAGCTTATAAGTCTTAGTAAGTTTTCAAAGTTTCGTCTAAGGTGGGTAACCTGGGAGTGGTATGTTTTTTAACGAGACATTTAAAGTCCTTTACTAATTTTGCTACTCTTCCTAGAAATGCCTAATTTTGGCTTTTGTGGAGCTTTTGAGTTATTAGTTTCAAACAAAATAAAGATCGAAAATAAGATTAACGTAAATTGAAGAGGAGGAATAAAAGAAAAGAAAAATAGAAAATTAACAAAACTAAGTCTGTACTGGGACAGAGGTTAGATTGTTGAAATTATGGAAAACTTGAGTGACAAATTTCCAATTTTAACAACTGTGTCTCCAAAACTACCGAGAGCTGTGTCTCAATCAATGGTATTAATCAGAACCAAATTCTTGAGCTTTGTTCTTGGAGACACAAAAAGGTTAAAAAGGTTTCAAGAACTCACCGTTTTGAGCAATGAGCAAGGAAAGCCGCAAGGGCTTTGGGCTTAAGCTCTGGTTCAGTTTGCGTACTTACATGGCCGAATATCTCTCTCAAGTTCTGTGAAAGAGGGCGGTTTGCGAGCTATTCAAAGACCCACTTGCGATACCAGAAGCTAATATATCCGTTTAGTAGCCCCACCTTCAATCTATCGCAAATGATTGCTTGGGATTTAAGCTAATGGTTTACCGTGTTGAGGGTAATGAAGAGGAATTGGAGTCCAATGGTATCGAAATTCTTTAACACGTTCCTTCACAGCGATGCATCTTTGACAATAAACGATTAAAACACTAAATATAATGACGTTATTTTTGTGATTAAGTGTTCACGTACTGTAATTACATATTTACTACAATGCTTGGTCTCTGTGAGCTAAGATAGCAGGCCGTGAGCTCTTTTTTAATGGTTCCACAGTGTGACTCAAACTGTAAAAGGAGGCCGGCTTCTCCCGGGCTTCGCTGTGTGAATTTGAAAAGAGCTCCCTCGCGCATGAAAAGTTGCACGAGAAAATTGTTTCGTGGTCACACTCAGTTGGATTGTATCCTCGAGGTTTCAGAGCCACAGAAAAGTGGCGGTCTGGCAGTGAAATTTGCTTGTGGTACGAACGCCGCGCGCCGTCTCCCAAAAACTGTGGCAGGTTTACAATTTGTTCATCTTTTTTCTAATATTTGCTCCCGAGAAATTCAAGTGGCAAGGTTTTGGGTTATGCAAGTTGAGTTTAGTTGAGGCAATTAAAATGTAAATTTTTGATTTTTGAAATAACAACAGTTTAACCCCCATCCCCCCGCACACAAAACTTTTCCTCTTATATTTCTTTTTCTAGAACTTTTCAAAAAAATGGATATAAAGCGAAATAATGATTCTCATAAAAAATGTGGGAAATGTAGGAATGAGCAAGTTCAACGCCGTCGGTAAATTGAAACCAAAATAAGTATGGGTATGATTAAACTCCCGCTGGGATTTTAGGGAAACGATGTATTTCGGAACTCCTCGTCTAGACTTCAATATCAAGCAACGCGAAAATTCTAATATGAGTTGGACTTGCAGTAGGTCCTAAAATTGAGTTGCAGGTCAACAAAATTAGGTTCTGTTGAAGTCTGGCTTCAAAATAGAGACCAGAGGAGAGATGTACTAGAGTAAACTATATAAGTAAGTTGGTTGCCGTTGTAGAAATCCACCTCTTTTGCTTGAAATTGTGTGATTTCACGTTGAACTTCGAAGTGATGGAAGTATTATTTTAGAACGTTGCGTTGCATATTTTTGGAGTTTCCAAAAAGGTATCCTCTTCACCGTAAGACGCGTGGGTCAAAGCATCACCTGATCCGAATGTTGCGGTTGCTCAAGATTCTCAGCCAAACCGAAGTATCAGAGCTTGATTCTCGAGCCTTACGATGGCTTGGTTCTTCACTGAATCCAATTGTCTCCTTACTTCGTTGAAATAATGAGTCGTTCGATCATATTAAAGGACTGTAACTATAATTTTGGTTGACGTTAAGAAATTTCTTAGTAATGATCTATGTTCAATCTCGTGCTGAAGTTTGTAAGGCATCGCCTAGGTTTAGTAATGTTGCTAAACTCTTGTCAAGAATGCTCAACTAACCTAAAACTCGAAAAATTTTTACGATCTTACAAAACTTAGTCTAAAAAAACTAATGTTATTGAAGAATCAAATTATTGTCCCATCTGAGAGCCAACTGCTCTTTGTAACAGTTTCCAATGATTCAAACTACAATAGGGCTTCATTTCTCAAACATTTTGGTTGATGTATATGATCAAGTAAATTTCATTTTTTAAATTATTGTCACTTGTTTCTTTTTGGTTGATCGTGTAAAGTGATTTAAGTCAATGTTTACAGAATGAACTTCAAATTAGTGCAAAATATCTTTTGTTGACACAACCACGGGTGGTTATTATGTAACACTCAAAGGTATAGCATTTGACAGTTAATGAACACTCAAAGTATCTTGAGAAAAACACTTTAAGTGTTTTAACAATAAATGAGAAAAAATCAAAAAATGACAGATTTGCACCAAATAGGTGCTAATATCCACGCTTGTGGGTTTCATACTACACAGTAAAAAACATGGTTTCATGCAACAATTAAAGTAAAATTGCTTCCTAGAATTCAACACATGACCTGCTTCATTAGTGGAAGCTATAAAGTTCTCTACTACGACAATATACGCCTCAATTGTCCAAAAGGAGTGCCATTTCCCAGAAACCAGCTACTATTAAATTTTCTGCCTTATTTTTCTGGCATTGTCAACTTATATTGGAGAATCAGCCGCAAAATTATGCATTATCAGCTCTAAAGTGGCTCTGGCTTTCCATATTCATGCGTTCGGGGCGTCAATTATAAACCGCAAAATGTCTAAGCAAAATTGTTGTTTCTCTTCACAAGAAAGATTTCTTTTGATGAATGCCTTGCAAAATTCTGGAAACTTGCAAGTTTGCTTCATTACAGTTTTTGGCATCTTAGCCATTACATTGTAAACCTAAAAGTTTTTGATGCGTCGAAAAAACTTTACAAACAGGACAAGAAAAATATTTGTCTTTTCGGTTTTTAAGTGAACACGAGGTGCACAGCGTCGTCCGTTCACTAAACAAGGGCAAACCTCTACGCGCCTCTTTCATTCTTGTCGCTGAAGGTGATACAAAAAGTGCTATTACTATTCTCTTGAACAATTGTAGTGATCAATGTGTACTTTCTTTGACATGAATAAAGCTTTCGTTACTCGCTTGTTGAATTCAAAAAATCAAATCAAATATGTTCACTTTACGATAATAACCGCTTGCTGTCTAATGAACAATTCAATTTTCGGCCTCCGTACTCTACACAAGCTGCGCCTATTTTGTTCACAGAAGATGTACGTTCTTATACTGATAGCAAGGAATGTGTATCAAAAGTCTACTTTGACCTCCCAAAATCATTTGAGCCAATCAAAAACGATATGTTGAAAACAAGTTTGAGACTTATAGGGTTTGACACATAATCAGTACAAGTGAAAAGCACTTTGACAAGGAAGAGGCTTCGAGATGTTTTAGCCACAAGCACAATGTCAGATTGGATTGACTTGCACCAGTGTGTTCCTCAGGGAACAGTTTTCCGCCACCTGCTCTTTTAATTATACATACACGATCTTCTCTGCCATATTAACAAAAACTCTACCCTAGTCCAATATGCGGATGATACCTTCGTTTTCTCAAGAAACAAAAACATAATAACAGCATATAAAAAATGATTCAAACAGAGTTACTTCGAATTAAACCTCAATAACACGGAAGAAACAACTTTTTTGCAATCAATCCAAAATTTGACTTACTCAATCATCAACAACAGTCTCGAGGGAAAACTACAACCAAAAAGAATTGTGATTCTTTCTTGATAAAAACTTTGCACTTTCAAGACGTGGTGGAAAAAACTCTCTAAAATAAAATTGCAGGTTGAACAAGATTTTTTAACAAAGATGTCATTCGCGGGAAATATGACACGACAACAAGAAATTTTGTTCTTTAAGTCTCAATCGCGTTGTAATTGAATTATAATCTGTTCAATTTGCATTTGTGAATCAATCTAACCTTAGTTCATTACTTTTTCACACAAATCTCATTTTTGATCAATTAGTTCAGGGATTGTTATCCCTAGCTAATCATTCTTTCAATTCTGTGTCTTTGCGATAGCATATACACTTTATTCCTAACTAGTCTCCAAAATCTCAGTTTGAGACAAGTATTTTGCAAAACAAATGTTGCTGAGGATAATTTATTCCAAATTTTCTTGGGAAATCAGTCATTCTAAAATTAAATCCGTTTTCGCGTTGTAAATACACTATTAGATTTTGCTCACCACAAACTTAATGTAGTTTTGAATTTTTGTATTTTTTGAAATACTTTTGAACTTAAGTTTTGGTTTCAAATTTAGACAGCGAGTTTTAATCGTGATTTTTTTGTTTCTTGACACCGCAGATTTGCGACGTTCTCGCAGCTACTTTTTTAACAATCTGCCGGATATGTTTATTAGTATGGATCTGTAATACACCGGTTACAATTTAGTTACGTTCTTTTGAGAAGAAAAAGGTTAGAAGGCCAAGAACTAAAAATTAGGATTTCTTCTCAGACAATCTTATTTTGAGAAATATTCTAAATGGATAAAGAAAGGATGTGTGTCGAATCTTGTGAAAAAGGAATTCTTGAAAAAACTGAGACAAAACTAAGACATAACACTGAGACTTTATGACAGAAGGGTAAGCGTGAGGCAAGGCATTTTGTTTTCTGTTTGCGCGTTTGTGTATGTATATTTTTCTTTAATGTTAACAATTCCTTTAACAAGAAAATCTTAAGGTTTTTTATTGTTTCAGCAGAGAAGGCAGCAAACAAAAACAAACAATGTGACCGTAAGTTGAAGAATTTAGTTGGCATTTGGTATAAGTCTTAAGCTGGAAATTGACAGCATTGACAACGGTGATCACGCTACTTCAGAAACAGCTGACTTTAACGCAGGGAAAGTTTCGGTTTCTTTCCTTTTTGAGTTAGTAAAAACGACTAGAGCCCCTTAGCCTTTCATCTTTGCTATCGTAGGTATATTGGAATATGAAAATCAACCATAAACACCAATGTGTTCAATTTCAATTGTAGGTCTTAAACGTAGTTAAAATTGTGGTTTCAAAGAAGGAAATTGTTGATCTGCTTCCCTACAAACCTTCGTTTTAGGGTTCAAGACAAAAATTTTAAGTTCATCTTATTTTCCGAAGATCATTAATCCTACTTCAGGAGGTTGTTGTCTGGACCATGCATGCAAATTTGACACTCTGCTTTTTTCCAGAAGGATTGTAGTGACCTCTTTTTTCCAAAAAAAAACCATTAACCGCTTTGAAGTGTTTTGTAAAAATCTTGGTTTGTCTTTTGCTATGAATTGTATCTCAAAACCTCCTTCCTCCTCTCTTTCTGATAGAAAAACAAAGTAAACATTAAAAACAATTGAGAATAAGTGAAAAAATAAGCAAGAACATAAAAATGATTACCAATGTAAAATTTCGTTGAAAAGAAATATAGCTTCAATTTCCGTAAAGTAAAAATGTTCAGCTGTGTAACTTGTAATTCCACAACCTCGGATGAAAAATTAGATCTTATTTTCAAAAGCTGTTTTAATGAAAAAATATTCGGAGCGGAAACGTTATTGGAAAATTTAAGTTTTAGGATAACAGTAAAAAGTTGAAATTTGTTGAACTTCAGAAACTCTTAATAAAATCCTTTTTGTTTGTGCATAATTGTCAATAGAGCTCGTTCGAGGTTTTTGAATCTGTCCTAGATTTCCAACCGCTCTTAAAATGCTACTTTTCAACGCAATATAAAATACTTCCTTTGTTTTTTATGATTTCAACGGAAAAAGAAACCACAGAAGGTTTTTTCTGTACAATGCTTTTTTGTATTTTTTGTTAAGATCCAAAACGAATTAAGTCTTTCATGTGTTTTTTGTGCACTCTTGCAGAAAAGATTTTACAAAGAGAATTTTTTCAAGCAGTTCAAAAATCAAAACTTTGTTATTTTGTTGATTATGAAATCTTTGAACTCAGCGAAAAAATACAATAAACTTTCCGCAGTACACATGGAAAGGAAACCAACTGATATCGTATTTAAAGACGTTCGATCACACCGCAGTTGTTTGTGTAATTAAGATATTATTTTCATTTCATTTTGTAGAACTAAAACTGCCAACCACATAAAAAATTTAAATTTCGCCTTTATTAATGTGTTCTCCTTTGTAAATGATGGGAAAATTCTTTTACTAGTTTTTACCAGTCACCTTCAGAGTTGATATGTTTTAATCTATCTTTTTTTTCTTTTTAAAACAAAATAAATCTTGAAACAAAATTATTATTATGACCTGTTGCTTAGTTTTACTTGAGATGACAAATTTGAGATGATTAAAATATGAAACTTTTAATATTCTTTTACTGGTTAATTATTGTTTGATAGTAATGATTGTTTGATTTAATTCAAATTGAAAAAAATTAAAAGACATACACAAGTGTCATCTACGTTTTCGTTAAATTCAATTAAAATAATGATGATAGAGCGTTCAACTTTGTCTAACTTGGAGAAACAAACAAAGGAGACGGTGTCCCCAACGAGACGGTTTGAGTGCTCCTAGTCATATCGATTTTATTTAAAAAATGGCATACTGTGATGGTTATTGACAGTGCAATAGTTACCAAGGTTGAGTGTCAGACAGTAACAAGTATTTCCAGACCGAAGATAAAAGCACGAGGGCGGTATCGTGCGTTCAAAATTTCATAGCCTGGAGATATCGAAAAACGTACGAAAGTTTGAATCTGAACGCACAAAAGTATGAGCATGAAAGCACGAAAATCTGATAATGCAATCTCGAAACTCCAGTGAACACAGGAAAGTCTGGACACGAACGCAGTAAAGTCTGTTGAACAGATGAAAGTCAGGACATGAACGAACGAAAAACTGAACATGAACGAACTAAAGCCTGATGAACACAAAAAAACCTGGACATGAACATATGAAGGTCGAAAATGAGCGCATGAAAAGTTCAAAAACAATGCGCTAAAGTCTGGTGAACGCACAAAAATTGATGAACGCACAAATGTCCGGACTTGATTGCACGAAAATATCAACATGAAAGCACGAAAAAAGTCGTAATTTTTCAAATATTTTTTCGTTCATGTTCAGATTTTGTACGTTCATATCTAGACTAAAAAATACTTACTTTTTGCACTTGCAGGTCCACTGGAGACAAAACCGCAAAGTTCTACACCTAATTTTGTATCTATATATCTCTATCCATATATTTTACTTATCGTGGGGTACATGATAAAAAAATACATCTTTATACCATCAGAAATAAATTATTTTGGGGTAATTTTTTTGTTTAAAAATATACATTGGAAAAAACCAAGTTTAGTCCAATTTTAGCAACTCCTTGACCAAATAAAGAGCCACAAAAATTTTTTGTAAAATTCTTAAGTTTTCGCCTGAAAAGCCATTTTTGCAGACTAATTTTGGGAATTTTTTGTTCATAAAAATTTACAAGGGGTTTCTCCATACCAGGATTGGTCCAATTTGAAAAACTCCTGAAGCCAATTTTCGCGAAATTACGTCTGAAACAGCAACTTTTGTAGGCAAGCCGTAACAAACATTCTTTTTGTACTATGGCCTTTGTACATTGGAGATTCTCCGAGACTAGTTTAGTCTAACTCCTTGACTCAAGTAAAATTCACTACTTTTCAAATATGTCGATTGTAAAGTCTGTAAAATTCCCTCTAAATTAGCAAGTTCTTTGATATAAAAACTACACCAAAAACTCATTATGTTTGGGATTTCTGTAGACAACCAACTTTGATTCACTTTGAACAACTCATTAACACAAAAAAAATCGATTTTCTAAAAATTTGTTTATCTCTGAATTTGGTATTTTCCGTCTGAAAAAGCACTTTTTTGTAGACTAGCTCTTTATTGTTTTAGACTCTACAGACATGGGAATACATCATAAAAGAATTGGTTCAATTTAAACTTCTCCATAGCTTGTTGAAAATCCGTTACTTTTTTAAAACAAAGTGTTATTCCTCAAAATCCCAAATTTACTTCTACGGCACCTTCATTTATCTAGACAAGCTATATCTACAAAATCTTTTTTTAATCACCGATAATATTATTTTAGGGGAATTGTCTTAGTTTTGTCCTCTTTCTGCTTGCTTCAAAGGGTTTGACTTTAAAGGCTGTTAATCGCCTAAAAGGCCTTTCAATTTTCTTCTCGGTACCCTCTACAAAAAAAACGAAAGGCAAGACTCTTTGCACTTGAGTTTTCACAAGTTTCAAATTGTAAACAAGTTGCAGGATTGGGAGATGCAACATCTAAAAATTCTTTCAAACCCAAAAAAAACTTTCCAGGCACAAACTTTTCTTCTATTCCAACGGCAACAAAACACTTACCCGCAAAATTTTCCCGTTCATAGGCAGCCCATGATAAAAAGATTCCCTGGAATCCACACAATAAATTTGTTTGAGGACATTTCCCACGAAATTTTATTCTTTATATGTTGTCTATAAAGCCGTACACTCCATCAAGGTTCTATTTTTGGACAAAATTTGCTATCATTTAGGTAGGACAGTTCTCTTTTATTTTTCGCAAACATTTGTATTCTACCGAATTGATGTACTTTTAATTGACCTTGGTTAACATTTGCTGTGAGCGAAGAAATAACCAATCTATTGATGAACGTTTCAGCAGAGGTTGTGAATGAAAACGCAATATTTTGCTTCCCAGTCGATATGCCGATTGAAGTGAAAATTTTTTGAGACCACCTTGTTTGTTTTTCTGCCATGCTCAAAGGGTTTCATAATGTTTTCAGATCAAGAAAACTATTTTGTTAAAATCAGCTTCGTCACAACTTCTCTCATTTTCATGGGAAAATTATGAAGGTAGATAAGGCATTATCTTTTTGACTTCTTCGGCATTGAAATTGGTGAGAGTGTAATTAAATTTGATCGAATTTCTTATTTCTTTTGGTTCCTCTAGAGAGCAGAAAAGAATCAATTTTTACTTTATGATGTGACATCATCCCTTCATATTGAGGTAGATGAAGATCTTTCAAAGATCTCTCAAAATCACTCAAAGAAACAAGCGATGCGTTGAGCCCGCTAATGCTGAAAACCCGGCAAATTTGAGATGATACAAATACTTTGCTGAGACTCTTCATGCTTTGAATTTTGATTTCGTAGTCTGTTTCTCAACAAAACCCCTCTTTCGTGTTCTGAAAACAACTTTTTAAGCCCCTCCACTCTTAAAAAAATGTGAACTAAAGGCACGCTTGACAACTTTTTCATCAAGAAGATTTTGATGAGCAACCTAAACATGGTTCCTTTGGGTACGCAGTGTGTATTCGTAGTAGCAATTGCTTTTTCACCTTTAGCGTCATTGGTTTTTCAATAACGTGCGCAACAAACATAATGAGCTCAAAATTATCAGAAATGGTTTTCTTGATTTCAATTTCTTCAGTGTCTAATAACATTGTTTTTCACATGGTCAAAGACAAGATCGAAGGCTGGTTAGCCTGTTCCAACAAAAAGAGCACCATGTTGGAAAGAAATGGGGGCAACTTGGGAAGTAGGTCGTCAATTGGGAGGAACATGGGCCGAGCCAAAACTGCCGGTGTTTTGCAAACATTAGCTCCATCTGTGCTGACAATTGGCTTGATGATCAATCGCTGCATATCTAGGCGCAACTTTGGCATCAAAATGTCTTGACCATATACTTAGTCTTCAGCGTAGTTTAAAATGTCGGCAATTGAATCTCTCAGAATATTGAGCAGAAGGCAGCAAAAATTGAATCAGTTAATTGTTATAAAAATATTGTTTGCTCGACTAATACTCGGCCCAGAACTCTCAATTGTTTTCTCAAAACGCATATGAAAAGTCTCTGACAACCAAAAAGCAATAGATCTCGTTCTGGACAAACTGTACTACAAACTTTGATGTTTAGGACTTGCTATCCATAGAGTATATCAGTCTATGAATGTTGTCCAAAATCGAATAAAAGTCAAACTTTATCCCAGGCAGGCTGCTCAAAACTGAATTTAATATTAATTTTTTTTGAAAGTCAAAAAGATGAGTAACTAAAATAAAATTAGCCTGATTAGAATTTTTTTTTCAAAACGTCACATACCAGTCAAACTAAAATAATGAGAAAGGTGATTTCTTTTTTGGCGATCGGTTCCATTTCTTTTTCTCGTTTCAGATCACTGACTGAAACTAGAACACTTATCAAGATCTTGATTTTGTTGAGAGGAATACAGACATCCAGCAGTTACCTTGGGAAAAAGCTTCTACCTGCAGGTTTTTGTTGTACAATACTACCCGCCATAAATTGGCGAGATACAACTATCAAAAGTTCATACATCGTTCGAAAAAACTTGGTGTATAAAAAAACCGCTTCCGACTCAAATTTTTTAAAAAATTAAAAAAAGAAATTAAAGTGGACCGATGACAGCTTTTTGTTAAGACTACGAATTAACAAAAAAAGAACAATAAATGAGACCGTAGCGAACATTATTTACATTCAAAACTTAGTGCCAATTCTTTTTTGGAACAAAAAAAATTATAACAAAGCCAAAATGCCATCAAGCAAAACTAAACTAAAATTTAAAATACTAAAAACTGCCTCAATGGCAAAAACATTGGACCAGTTTTTAATGAGACTCAGTAATGAAGTAGACTAGAAAACTAAAACAGCAAAGTTAAAAATTAATTCTTCGTTTTTTGAAAACAAATAATTCCAAAAATTGAAAACAATTAGATGTCAATTAAAAAATTGCATTGATCTTTGCTCTTTCATAACTCAATTTGAAATTACTAGAACCTGTGTTTTTAATGAACATTTAGTGTGTCTACAAAAAAACGACAAACAGAGACAAAAATGTCAATTGAAATTTGTAAGGAAACGGCGCTAAACACCTTAAAATCATTAATTATTCCGTAAAAGGAAGAATCAGTTCCATTTTCGTTGAACACCAGTGTTCTGATACGTTACTTCCAAATTTTCACCAGATAACAAGTAACTAAGAAATACAAAAAAGCCAAATTAAAAAAGTCACATGTTCTTTCATGTTCTTTCCCAAATCAATTAACTTCAAAGTCATAAAAACAATAGCTTTCATCTGAAAGCAATAATTTGCATCATTTTTTTCTCAAATAAAAGTCATTGAGATCTGTCATTACACAGAGCATAACATTTGTTCTCAAAAAGAACGACAAAACTACAAATTGACAAACAAAAAAATAGAGAAAAAAGTGAAAAAGCTCAATATTCCAAGTGTTCTTAAAAACAAGTGCTCTTAAAAGTCAAAACAACAGTAAGATTTCGTATAAAAATTATCTAGGCAGATTTCCTTGGAATTCCTAAAAACCCAATTAGACATGTCAAAAGTAAGCCCTGATTCCCATTGTTCTGCTCTGTATTTAACATTTATGAAGCAAAAATGACTATTTCCACTCCGAATTTTTTTTGAATAGCTAAAAAAACATCTAGACTAAAACTAGCTTTTCTATTCCTGTTCGTACTTGCAATATATACAATTTTTTTTAAATATTTAATGATTTGGAAGCAAAATCAATATATCAAAAATAAATGAAGGATTTTGGTCAACTGATAGTTAAAAACAGACAGCAAAAAATCAGCAAAAAACTGAAATCTTTTGAATTCAAGAACACTCTCAAAAGAGACACAAGAAAAACTGGCTCTGTTTAGAGGTAACAACGATTGTGTTATCAGTTCATAGTTGTGTTAATCCTGCAAATAAATACACAATGGACTAACGTAGCTTATTTCGAGCCATTTTCGATGGAAGAATGACTGAGGTTTGAAAAGTTTGCCAAATATGTTAGCCAAAAAATTCGAGGAAACCGTTCACAAAAAAATCATTTATTGTAGAGGTAAAACCAAAAACACTGACAATTTAACATATTGTTTATTGAAAATTGATAAAGAGTTGTGTCACCGCATTCAATCGCAACTCTTTTAAGCTTCCACCGCATTCACCGCATTTCTTAAATTTTTTTAGCGAATTTTATTGTTTACTCCTTGACACGGAGGTTGTTGCTGTGAGCGTGAAACATCACTTCTTCGCCAATATCAATGGAATTTTGAAACAATGCATTGGTTTATTTTACTTGCTTAGCTATTTGGTGGTCTTCCGTATACAACTGCAAGTAATAAATGAGTGCACTCAGACTGTAAAAAGGGATACTTCAGCATCATCTGCAGTGAAACGGAGTTAAACTTTATTTTTTAGCAGAGTTTTTTAGCAAAAAGTTTCTTAAATTGAGGCCCGTGAACAACAGGAAGATGAGCATTAAAAAGACAATTTATGAATCGGGCGGAGGGGGGGGGGTTGTATCAGAACCAGGGGATTTGCCAGCAGTTTTAATTCTTATCTTAACAGATTTCACAAACAGAATTATCACAGAAACAAAGAAGACTGAGCAGGTTCAGATTCTAAAGTTCAGATTCTTGATATTAAATTTCCCAGGTTGAGGTCCAGACCCAAATTGGTTTATGATCAGACCCAGTCGAGCGCCCACCTGCGTGTTCCCAGACCGAAATTACAGGGTCTGGATGGAAGTTCGAGCGCACTACAGTCTGGACGATGGTCTGGAGATGGTCTGATCAGAGGTCGATTTGGTCTGAAAAGTCTGATCATAGGCGGATTCCAGCGCACTTGGGTCTGGTCATAACCTCTTCGAGCGCACTTTTGTCTGATCAGAGGCGACTTCGAGCGCAATTGGGTCTGATCATAACCTCTTCGAGTGCAATTGGGTCTGATCAGAAATGTTTTCGAACGCAATTGGGTCTGATCAGGGACCATTTCGAGCGCATTATTCTTTCATTTTTTTTGCTTTTTTACTGAGAGATGTTGGCTCTGCCAAGAGGCAGCCATAAAACCGCGTTCTGATTAGAGACTCATTTAAAGTCTGATAGCTCTGATCAGAAAAAAAGAGTCCTGCTGATAGCAGAGGCCGTTCCCCTTCAGAAGAAATTTTGATCAACTGGAGACCACGATGTTTCTCATTGAAAGCTGTCTAAGCTCATCCATTGAGTCAGAAATGTACACTAAAAGGTACACTAAATAAAATTTGTTCTCAACAGGTGGGTTTCGTTTTCTGTAGCAATATTTTTATAATTGATTTTTTCTTAGTGGATTTAAATACTGCAAACATCAGTTTTTATGAAACGAATATATTATAGCAAAATTAGAAGATTTTTTCATAAGTAAAACCTTTCTCTGATCAGACTATTTTGAGCGCACTTGAGTCTGATCAGAACCGGTTTCGAGCGCACTTCCGTCTGATCATAAATGGCTGCAAGCGCAACTGTGTCTGACCATAAATGCTTCGAGCGCAACTGGGTCTGATCATAACTTTTTCGAGCGCACTTGTGTCTGATCATAGTCTGATTAAAATCTGCGCAATGGTCTGAATTTAAATCTGAACCATGGTTTGAACATGGTCTGATAAGAACACCTCCGGACTGAAAAATCTGATTTGAGACCTTTTGTGTCTGGAAAGTCTGACCAGAGGTAATTTGGGTCTGGAAAGTCTGATCAGGGTGAATTTTTGTCTGCAAAGTCTGATCAGAGATAATTTCGGTCTGGAGAGTCTGATCAGATGAAACGTTGGGTCTGGACCTCAACCTGGGTTAGGAGGCCTTAAATTGAGGCTTTGCACATCATTATTCAATAAATCTGCTTCCATTTTTATTTATAATGATAATTTTATGTTTTATTTTATTAAATATTATATTATATTTTTTATTGATCGCATTAAAAAGTTAAGAGTCTAGATGATATTTAGAAAACGAGAACTCAAATGTAGTTAATCAGCATTTTTGTTTAACTTTGAGAAACTTTTTTGGAAATTTTTGGCAAATCAATTTTTTCTTTTCAGCTCCCTCATTCTCTGAATGGAGTCCTTCGTATGAACCAAACTGCAGCTACGTTTGTGGAGCAGGTCGCGGATTCCAATCATCGCCATTCTGGTACAGCAGAACATGTTCAGCCCAAAAGTGGGATAAAATGTGGCATACTTGTGCCGATATCACAAATCAAACTGAGCTGAGAAAATGGTGCAACGAGAAAATAAGCATGACTCAGATATACGTTTGCCCCGATTACAATCCTTGCTGTAAGTAATAAACGCCCAGAACAATCTGTAATAAAAACATCAAAAAATGTATGAATAGCCAAGAATTTGATTTTTAAAAAATTGTAAGAAAAAACGAGGACGAGATATTCGACCAAAGCCAGCTCTGATCAGGCCATTTAGACCAAAATGTGTTCTGATCAGTCACACCAGAATCTTTTTGAGTCGCGAAGTGGGGGAAGACGGACTTGAGTCGCACACTGGGCGTGCCATACCGGCTTGAGTCACGAACTGGTGTTACAAGACCGACTTGAGAAGCATTCATATAATCCATAATAATCCATATCACTGCCATCTGAGCTAATCAGGAGCTTGGCACAGCGCGTGGGTTTTCTCAATTCAAGATATCGTAGAAAACAATTGGGAATGCTTTTACGTTCAAATCTCGCGAAAGATCATGTAAAATTTGGAGATTGAAATTTCGGTGAAGAACGTGATGATCTTTTAATTAAAATATCAGTTTCAATAAGGCGACTAGATTCCTCGTTGTGTCAGCCAGAATCACTTAATATTGAGGAAGACAACAATATTTGCGATCATCGCAAAAAAACCAAGTTTTCAATAGCAAAAGCAATAAAGTGAAGAGGTCTGTTCTGTGGTCAGACTTTCCTGTGTCACGTTCCCTCCCTCTCTTCTCATTGTGATCAATAAAATTTGGTCTATTACCAACAAGCAGGCTGCTGTAAATACTGCTATAACTGGATAATTTTAGAATTGGTGCACCAGGTTTATTAGACTGATTGGCCAATCTTATCCAATATCTTTCACATAGCTTTCATTTGGCCAATCAGGACCTTTACTAGAGCAGTGGGAGTTTGGAACTCATGGATTTCTCAATTTACGGGTTTTGCAGCAATAACTATTTGCAGATTTTTCAAAATTAGGCAACATAGCATAACTTAGCAGAAAAATTGTATATAAAAAAATCGAAATAAGCTTTGTACTGTTTTCTCGCCAGTACGTCACTTAATTTAAAAAGATCTAGCACTAATCAGTGGTCCCAAATATAAAATTCAAAATGTCGTAGAGGTTATTCAATCAAACAGGAAATTTAGTTCCTAATACTGATCTTTTTCTTCCTCCTTGGGAAAAACTAAATAGAGGCTTCAAGACAACACTTTTCCTGTGTGAAAAGATGGCTTGCCAACTAGTTTGTCAAAGTGCATTTTTTCTGAAACTTTTTGCTTCAAAATTAAGCATTGAAAAACCATTTTTATGCGGGTAATATCTGAAGACGGTGCAGTTAAGCAAATTTGGCAAAATTGTGAGGTTATTGTTTACCTGCGCATGGCCTTACATGAACTCTGTTTAGGAATAATTACCTTTACTTTTTTATTTTGCACTTCAGCCGAGCACTAGCGGTGCCCCCTCCTTTTGGGTAAGTGCGCAAGCAACAAAAAAAACCACCGGTCATTAGTGCGCAGACTTAAGAGGTTGGCATAGATCAAGAAGAATGACTCCCACTAAGGGGCGTTGGAGGAGCCGCAATGTGGAGACCCTCCATACTGGTTAAACGAAAATCGGGCTATATAGCCTCTAGTCCTTGTTTCGCCAATTAGGTTATTCTTTTTGTACGACCATCTGTTTTCGGTCGAGCAGTGGTTCTGATCACTTTGATAAGTTTATATGTCTTAAGACATAGCAGTAGGCTCACTGTAATACCACTCTTTCCAGAGCTTTTTGGTTCTGCAGTTCGATTATTATCCTCAGTGAGACTACCAATGTCCACTATTTAACACTTAGAGCTTTTGTCATGAGGTCAAGCCACAATCAAAACTGTTTTTATGTCTTTTAACAACCTGCGGCTGGACGTCCCTTTCTCTCATGCAAAAAATAGATCTCGAGTGCCCACTGATTGCACTTGAACGTGTACATGCGGAATTTAGTCTAATTTTGATAAATATTTTAATGCAATCTTCGATGTCGTTACACACAGTGCCTCTGAGTCAAGTTTGAGGGCATGCAACCAGTCTTTGGAAAACATTTTTTTCTTTCGTGTTAAAAGCTCTTCGTCATGCAGATTTTCGAAAGTCAGCCGAGACTTTGCTCTTCCTACTTCGAGTTCTAATTTGGAAGTGCAATTACTTGTATCTGTGGCCTCTATGTCAGACCGGCCTTCCAGTACCAAACCCACATATTTTAACTCAAGACCTTCAGTCTTTTGCCCTGGAGTGTGACAACACCTGCTCTTGCATGTTCACTGTCATTACATAAGTCTTTGGAAATGTTGTTTTTCATGCCCGCTTTTTCGACCTCCAGTCCAAGTTTATTTAGTTGTCTCTGCGCTTTCTGCTCTTTTCTTTGCCTGTAAAACTAAACCATCTGAATAAGCAAGATGATATTTTGTGGCTAGACTCTTCCTACAGTCTATGTAAAAAGTTAAACTAAGTGATTAAATACCAATGACGCATTCTTTTCTGACCTCTCTTTCAAGTTTGAACTTGTTTTTTCAAAATTTAGTTCCCCGGAGAATTTTCGTGTATTTGCAATTTCAGGCTTTTGAGGGTTTTTCAACTGCAAAAACTTTTAGAACTCTGATTATGGTATCTCTGTCAACGGGGTCAAAATCTTTGATAAGGTCAATGTAGACCATCACCAGCTCCCCTCTATATTCTCTAGATGCTTGTATGAACCACCTCAAAACAGTCTGCGCGTGGAGTACTTCTTCCTTTTTTGAAACCGAACTGATGCTTTTCCAAATTGTGATCGGTTCTTTTCTTAAATCTGCTTTTTATAATTTTGCATTGAAGCTTTCCTTCATTTTCTAGCATAAATGAGGACCGGTTTTGGACTCGTCTATCTTAAGACCTTTCTCGAACAAATTGACGACTTTTTCTCCTTATATTTTTGGGCATTTTTATTGTCTCTGTCAGATGCTATGATACATTTTCTTGAGAAGACAACCTAACTGATTCTCAAGCATCTGTAGATTTTTTGAATCAATGCCACTTTTTCCTGTTGCTTTCACAGGTTTCAGAGACTTTAAGATTGTTCCAACCTCAGCCACATGGGGTTCTCTGCAGAAGTCTTCAAATCCTTGTGGTTCCTTTGAGAGGGCCTCTAGAACCGTGGCGTTTTGAGCCAGTTAATGCTTGACAAGCATTTGATAAAGTTCTTGAAACTGATTTTTTCTGGGAACGCTGATTTTGTTGTTAGGCTTGAATCAGGTTACCCTGTATGGTCATATCATCACTTTCAAGATTTAATAGGGCATTCTGGTTCAATATCAACAATATGTCTTTCAAACTTTTTAAGTTTTGTCGCGACTGCTCTTTTTTGCATTCATAGCTGATTATTTTCACTTCTCTATGTAATTTATCTCATTTCATCTTTCTGAAGGGTAAACTTTATGCGCTGCCGCTTTTTAGAATTATTTCTACTTCCATTAGAGTTAGCTGACTAGCCCACCAGTCAATTTTTTAAAAAAGAGTCTCTTCTGCGACCTTATGATTGTTGATTACTACAATTAACACACCGATGGAAGTAAACATTCTTTGAAGAATTTAAGTCTTACTTCTGAGAATTGTTCTAAGCCGTTCAAGCTTGGGAGCTGATTGAAGAATAGTCAGGTGCATAATTTTGCATAATTTTTCGGAGAGCGCTCCTTGGGTCTCGGATGTCACCATCGTTCTCGGATGTCATAGCCTTGTGTTCAGTGACAAATTAAGCAAGGAGCAAACCATTACGGCTACTCTGATCACTTGCTGCTGCCTTTCCGATCTGCTTTGGCAGCTGGTCATTCAGATCTAGGTCAAACACTGCATCAAGGTCTACCAAAATGATCATCTATTTTTAAGAGATCAGTTCTAAACTCCCAGTGCATTCTGTCAATTCCTTTAAGTAAGCCATATTTTCACTTTCTTTATTAATTTTAGTTGAAACGTTGGTAACAAAAACATTTCCAATCTTGCATCTGCTGTTTCATTGAACGCATTTGCATTTCTTTCAAAAACTGGGATGAACTGTATCGTCTTGAATCATTTTTGTCGTAAATCGTTACGACACCAGCTGATGTTCTCTTTGAATCTTAGGAGTACACCACTGTAGTTTAGTGTGTAATCGCCATATGTGCTTTTATCACAACCCTGCATGTATGTTTAGTTTAGCGCGAGTAGTCTTATCCGTCGCTTTTGCATGGTTTCAGTAGCACGCACGGAGACATTTCTATCATTGCAATGTAACTTGCAATTCGACTTATATGCTTTCATGTGATGAAGGCCTTGCTATCCTCTTCAGATAAACGTCGTGGCCGTGAAAACTGGCTACGCTTCTCGATTTGCTCTCTTTCGCAGTATGATTTTTCTTTGATCTACTTTTAGTATTGGTGTCTAGCCAAGGCGGCTTGCTAGACCAATCAATGGCAATCCTCCCTCTCTATCCTTTCTTGGGCCAGCTTTTATCTTTTTGAGGTGACCACTCGCCCCGTTAGCCTCTATTCGGAAGGTGTCCTAAGCACAGTTATCCTCCATCACCAGTAGGCAATGTTAAAATCCTACAACACTTGGTGCTCCCATGCGGTCACTTATCCAAACACTAACCAGGCCCAACACTTCCTAAATTCGATGACCGGAACCGGTGCAATCAGCATAGTATGATCGTAGTCATAAGACAGCTTATGTAACCTGACTGACACTTTAAACTGTTGAAGTAGCAGTAACCTTCGGTAGGCTGTTTTAATTTTTAGAAAAGTAGATGTCATCTTATGTATAGGGCTTAAAAGTGTTTCAGTTAAAAAATATTTCTCCCAATTTATTCTCTAACATGGTCTATGGTGTTCATTGGGTAAAATTCGGAGATGCTCCCCAACAAAATTCTTTTTGGGTTGAACTATCTCTTCTTTTTTGGTGGACCGGTTGTCTTTTTGCTTCGACCTTTTGTTTCTCAGCAGATTTTCCGCACTCCGGAAATAATTTTATCAGACCTTACAGACTCTATAAAGGGCTCTGTTTAGACTATCCAGACCATGCCACACAGCTATCTAGACCCTATACCACGCTATGATCAGATGATCCAGAATCTGGGCGGACCTCTGATCAGACTGTCCAGTAGTCAGGTTCTGCTCTGATAAGACCGAGGCTATGGTCCTGACTCTCGCCTATGGTTACCGCCTCCGGATGCGGTCCTGATAAGACTGTCCAGGCAGATAGATAGTTTTGTCCGACCCTTTAGCCTCCTCCCCCCCCCCCCCCCCCAGCCAGCTACCGCGCAACCCAGATCGGTCAGGTCACGGTCAGCTTGACTCGCACACCTCATCATGAGAAGCCCTAAATGTGACAAAACAAAAAAACACATTATTTTTGACCTTAAACTTACATAGTTATGTTTTTAATTGAATTTTAACGACGTGGTATCAAAACAGAATAATTTTCGGCAGTTATGCAAGCTGTCAGTTTTTCTTTAAAGCCAATGTAAATCGCAATCCTTTCCTATTTGATGATACCCAGGTTGAGGTCCCGACCAAAATGGCTTTTGATCAGACCGATCCAGAAAAAAGCGACCTCTGATCAGACCGACCCAGACTCAAGTGTCCTCTGATTAGACTATAGTGCGCTCGAAGCTCCGTGTGCGCTCAAAGTGCGCTCGAAGAACTCCTCTGATCAGACTATTGTGCGCTCTAAAGTCATATTCTGATCGGACTAGTGTGCGCTCGAATCCGCCTCTGATCAGACTGAAGTGCGCTCAAAGTTTCCTCTGTTTAGATTAAAGTGCGTTCAAAATAGTCTGACCAGAGAATGATTTTGAACAAATCTCTCAATATCGTTATTTTATATTCATTTCATGAAAATTGATGTTATCAATCTTATATTCAACTAACGAAAAACCAATTCTAAAAGTATTGCTAATGAAAACGAAAACAAAAAAAATCTCAAAAAATTTATTGAGCATGCCATTTATTTGTGTTTTTAACTGAATAAATGAACTTGGACAGCTTTGCATAAAAACGTCCTGATCTACTTTGATTCACAATCTTCTCTTGAGGGGACGGGCAGTTGCTATCAGCTGGACTCCTGAGTTCTGATCAAACCCATCAGATTTTCAGATGGAGTTCTGAGCAGAATGCTGCTTTCTTGTTGACTCTTACCGTAGACAACAAACGTAAGTAAGAAAACCTTGAAAAAAAATTCGCTCGACTTGGTCTCTGGTCAGACTAGTGTGTGCTCCAATAGGCCTCTGATCAGAATAGTAGGCGCTCGAAACTTCCTCTGATCTGACCGTCCCAGACCAGAATGACCTCTGATCAGACCGTCCCAGACCAAAGTGGCCTCTGATCAGGCAAGTTCCAGACCATTGTCCAGACAAAGTGCACTTGAAGCCTTTTCCAGACCATGTAATTCGAGTGCACCAAGAACATGTGTGCGCTTGAAGATGGTCCGATCAAAGCTCAGGTCGGTCTGGTCACCTCGACCTGGGTATGGAACATACGTTAGGTACAAAATGTAATATTCAAAGCGCAGAAATCAACATGTTAAGGAAAATTGATGGACTGTAATTTATTGTCGATTCATGAGAGGATATTTAGTTTCTTGAACAACGCAGAAACTTCATATCATTTTGCCTAAAAAAGGAATTTACCCAAAGGGAGTAAAAGGATTGAGAAGTAAAAAGAAGTTTGACCAAAGACTGTCAACTCGAAAGATGAATTTTTTTTGCAAAATATGCAAGATCAATTTTCTGTGAGCAATGATACTTTATAATGGCTGTGCTGCCGTTTATGTCAAGTATAACTTTAAAGAAATCTGTTAGTTTCTGCGGTTCCAAATCTATCTTGATATCGGGTTTTTTGCTCTATGCTCTCTGACTGTATATCCGCTGTATTTTTTTCGTGGCATTAAAATGTCAGTTCACTTTTTTTGTTGACTGTGATTTACTTTATGTTGAAGTTTATTGAGATTTGATACAAATAAATCGAAGCAAGAGCTCTTTATGTATGCCAGATCAAACTGACGTGGAAAGAACTCCAAGGCAGAGTTATATTCTCAAAAAATGTTTATGCAAAACGTGATTAAACTTCAATTAGACCAGGTTTCACAATATGAACTAAGGGATTTCAGTACTAGCAGCAAGACAAGGATCAATTAAAATACCACTAGATTAATTTGCAGGATCGGGTCCCAGTTTGATAACCTTTATTGTAGTGCGCCTATTCTGTCTACTTTTGATATTTACTCGTTGTTAGTTACCGTTGCTGTTATTAGGCATATTGCGTATGGGCCTCATATGTAGGGGCTATCAATTTGAAGTCGTTAAGAAGCAAGTTATTGTTGCGAGCGTTATGTTAATAAAATAATAAGTAAGACGTGCAATTGGATGCATGGGCCGGCGATCGTGCTTCTTTTATTTCCTCAGACTATAATTGAAGAGATGTTAAGATGGGACAAAACAATTTATTCAAAGGAGTATAAGGGATGATTTCCTTTACAGTATTTATCAGTTACAAAGAGAAACTGAGTAATCAAATAATTTTGTCAGTGATAAACATAAAAAATGTGGAGTTAAGTTGAAGGCAACATCGAGTAGTATCCTACTCTATTTCTCTAAGCGTGCCTGTCTTCTTCTGTAGTAACATATCTATTTTCAACTAAATATAGAAGTTAATCAGTTCCCGTTTTCTGTCTCCGCCAATAGAAATTGTTTTCGTCATTTTTGCGTTATTCTATTTTTATCTGCTTTTCCTTCTTTATTGTGAATGATATATAATATTATGTGTAAGTGACTCTACCGGACTTGGGAAAATTTTGTATACAAAATATAGTTTCTTACGTCTAAGCCACTCATCGTCATTTGTTTATTGTTTTTGGATTGCCGTCCTTTTTCTGGAAACTTTTGGATTTTATTTTTCTTTTTCGTTTTTCTATTTGACACTATACTCGGGCGCACTGGTCTTCTGATCAGAATCTGTAAACTTCAAGCCTTTTTCTGTTGGCAAAGTTTGTATTTGTACTTATTGGTTACTCAATGTTACTCAAAGGAAGAAATAGAGTTTACCGGGGCGTGAATACAGGCCATGTCGCCTTTCAAAGTGGTTGCTCTAGAAATTGGGAGTACAAACGTTTCCTTCCACAAGGGGCAGTCTGGGTGTTTCTTCAAATAATTGTAGTCGTCTCGATCGATCACCGTCATGGGTTTGGAGAACTTTGTCCTCCCTCTGAATTGAGACCTAAAAGGAAATTTAGTGTGAACTTCTAAATATTTATGGTATGCATAGTGTATCAGAGTATGAAGTATAAATGCGAAAATTGCAGAGAAAATCCATATAACAATTTGTCTAAAAGTCGAATCAGATGATGTAAAATTATCCGAAGAATGGGGTCTAATTGTTTGAATCGTATATGCGGTGTCCATTGCTATGGCTGAAAGTTGCGCCTCGTTGAATGACGGCGTTGGTAATTTTGATAGTTTTTTCCTGATGTCCTTCATCATTTCTTCTTTTGCTGCATTTATAGTGGGCATATGGGATAACTTTGTCAGTACAGGTAATTCAGTGAAAATGCGTTTCAGTGGGTCGGACAGTTTTAAATCTATCCGTATTGGCGGTATTCGTTTGCAGGCAGATAAATCTGATGTTATTTTTAAGCTTGGCCCAGATAGGGTATGTCAGCATTCTAAAATAAAAATGCATGATAGACATCTTTTGTGATTTTTCGTTCGAGCAACTTGACCTGGGTACTCAGACGGAATTGATTTTGTTAGTTGGTAATTAGACGTTAAAAGACGGTGTAAAAGACGTTATTAGACATACGCCATGTCCTAAGTTTTCTGCTTTTTCGTACATTGGTAAATGAAGTGATTTAGTATTGCAGTTTTTCACAAGTGCATCTGTATCGCTGAATTTAAGTGAGCTGAGACATGATTTGTGGTTTTTCTCTATGGGGAAGCCATTCGTACAGATACCTATGGCCGGTGATCCAACACAAGTATCAAGCTGCTCTTTCGTCAAGAGAACTTAGTTTCCATACCTGGGTTGTTTTCATCCGGCCTTGAAATTGGCGTAGCTTTAAAAACTGTCATTTTTGTTTCGACTGCGGCGAGTGGTATTGAACCTTGGAGAACTAGGCCACCGTGGGCTGTTTCGACCCTTTGGAGAAGTTGAGTTTCATAGTAAGTGGTTTCATAGTAAGCTTAAGTTAGCTTCTGTCCGTTGATCACGAGTTCATCATACATACCTAACAAGATACTCTCAAAGTCTTCTTTTGGTAATAGCGCCATTGAGATTCTTTTGTTTGTCATTGTTGTTATGCTGTTAAGGATTGTAATGCAATACGCATATGTTGCCGATCTAAAAGCCTTGAAGTTGTTGTAAAGGGTTAATAGCATTGAGATCAAGTTTGTTTCAATGTGAAGACGTTGGTCACGAACATATAGAAACTTTTGGCATTCTTCTACCAATCTTGTTCTGTTTATCAGTGCTTCAAATTTGTTGTCGATAACCTCGAAGTTCAAGTTGACTGTATTTGCAATTTCTTGTTGCGTCTTTTTAAGGGCACGAAGTTCAGATCCAACTAAAAAGAATTTTTGTTGATTTTGCAAAATTGTTTTGGCCCAAGCATCTTTCAATGGTTCGGAGTTCTGGGCAAGTATTTTAAGATTTTCTTTGTTTTCTTCTGCTTGTTTTGCACAACCACCATGAACAGACTTAAGGGCGCATCCGAGTGCGGAGCCTGTTCCTAGGCCTGCTGCTAAAGATCCAACAGTGGGCGCAGTAAATGCTCCGAGACCAATTGCTCTCCTGCTTTGGCCTGACGTTGCTCTGTATGTATCTATAGGGTTCACTCTCGATGAGAGAACCTCGTGGATTTCGTGGCTTATCTTAGTGACATCATCCATTGCTTTTCGATGTTCTGCTCTGTCGAAATCTAGCAATGTATCGTATTTGAAATGATCTGTGTCATTTGAAAGAGAATGTAGAAACAATTATAACCTGTTCTTGTCCAAAGGTTATACCGCATTGTTGAAATTTGTTCTATTTGTTCTGTTATATTTTTCCCATTTAAAGTGGTGTTGTAACTGGGAAATGGAATTCCGATACCAATGTTAATAAATTTATCGGCCATTAATACTTGTTTGACTGGGGTAAAATATATTCCGGAATTATCTATTTCGTGTTCTGGCCAGACAGGTCTGGTTTCTTCTAACTCAGTAGAAGTTCTCCCATAAGGAGGAAAACTTGTCAATAATTGGACTTTTTCTATTTTTAAAGTCATATTTTGTTGCACTTTGTGTATTCTCTGATGAACTGGGAGCCTAGAAGTCAATCCATTGAGAATTTAAGCAAAAATAAAATCGTTTTACCTGTCTGTTTATTCTGACTTATGTTCTTCTTTTTCTGAGAAGGCTAAATCGGCTGATGTTGAGTCGGGACTTAAGACTTCGCGGGGCAGCTGTATTGGTGTAGGGTCCGGCGCAAAAAATCTGGGGTCGACAATTGGCTGCAGTTTGTAGTTTGTTATTTCCAACTCGTCGTCTTCATTGACGTTTAGGACTACTGGTAAGTTTTTCGCTAGAGCAAAGCCACTTGAGTAGATGCGGAAAAAAAATTCGTCTACCAAATAAGTGTAATATTCAGCCTCGTCTGATATTGCTTGTGGATTGTAGGCAAGATAAGAACATGTTTGAGTATATGTTAGATGGCGAGCGTAGTGTATATTCTCAAAAATTTGATAAGTTGACTGAAGTAAGAAAGGAATTGATTGAAGTTTTCGTAGGAAGAGATCAGGTATAAGATTACTGTGCGCTGCCCAAAAACATCAATAATTTTAAACCAGAATTTAGTTTTTAAAGGGTGTTACCGATAAATGCTTTGTTTATTTACATTTTTGGAAATAAATTTTCGCCTATTGAAATTGTAAGTATTTTAAGATTTTCTTTGTTTTCTTTCGCTTTTTTTCCACAACCACCAAGAACAGACTTAAGGGCACATCCGAGTGCGGAGCCTGTTCCTAGACCTGCTGCTAAAGATCCAACAGTGGGCGCAGTAAATGCTCCGAGACCAATTGCTCTCCTGCTTTGGACTGACGTTGCTCTGTATGTATATATAGGGTTCCCTCTCGATGAGAGAACTTCGTGGATTTCGTCGCGTATCTTAGTGACATCATCCATTGCTTTTCGATGTTCTGCTCTGACAAAATCTATAGCAATGTATCGTATTTGAAATGATCTGTGTCATTCGAAAGAGAATGTAGAAACAATTATAACCTGTTCTTGTCCAAAGGTTATACCGCGTTGTTGAAATTTGTTCTATTTGTTCTGTTATTTTTTTCCCATTTAATGTGGTGTTGTATCTGGGAAATGGAATTCCGATACCAATGTTAATAAATTTATCGGCCATTAATACTTGTTTGATTGGGGTAAAATATATTCCAGAATTATCTATTTCGTGTTCTGGCCAGACAGGTCTGGTTTCTTCTAACTCAGTAGAAGTTCTCCCATAAGGAGGAAAACTTGTCAATATTTGGACTTTTTCTATTTTTAAAGTCATATTTTGTTGCACTTTGTGTTTTCTCTGATGAACTGGGAGCCTAGAAGTCAATCCATTGAGAGTTTAAGCAAAAATAAAATCGTTTTATCTGTCTGTTTATTCTGACTTATGTTCTTCTTTTTCCGAGAAAGCTAAATCGGCCGATGTTGAGTCGGGACTTAAGACTTCGCGAGGCAGCTGTATTGGTGTAGAGTCCGGCACAAAAAATCTGGGGTCGACAATTGGGGTGTAGTTTGTTGTTTGTTATTTCCAACTCGTCGTCTTCATTGACGTTTAGGACTACTGGTAAGTTTTTCGCTAGAGCAAAGCCACTAGAGTAGATGCGGAAGAAAAATTCGTCTACCAAATAAGTGTAATATTCAGCCTCGTCTGATGTTGCTTGTGGATTGTGGGCAAGATAAGACCAAGTTTGAGTATATGTTAGATGGCTAGCGTAGTGTATATTCTCAAAAATTTGATAAGTTGACTGAAGTAAGACAGGAATTGATTGAAGTTTACGTAGGAAGAAATCAGGTATAAGATTACTGTGCGCTGCACAAAAAAATCAATAATTTTTAACCAGCATTTAGTTTTTAAAGGGTTTTACCGATAAATGCTTTGTTTGTTTACATTTTTGGGAATAAATTTTCGCCTATTGAAATTGTAAGTATTTTAAGATTTTCTTTGTTTTCTTTTGCTTTTTTTCCTCAACCACCAAGAACAGACTTAAGGGAACATCCGAGTGCGGAGCCTGTTCCTAGACCTGATGCTAAAGATCCAACAGTGGGCGCAGTAAATGCTCAGAGACCAATTGCTCTCCTGCTTTGGCCTGACGTTGCTCTGTATGTATCTATAGGGTTCACTCTCGATGAGAGAACTTCGTGGATTTCTTCGCGTATCTTAGTGACATCATCCATTGCTTTTCGATGTTCTGCTCTGACGAAATCTAGCAATGTATCGTATTTGAAATGATCTGTGTCATTTGAAAGAGAATGTAGAAACAATTATAACCTGTTCTTGTCCAAAGGTTATACCGCATAGTTGAAATTTGTTCTATTTGTTCTGTTATATTTTTCCCATTTAATGTAGTGTTGTAACTGGGAAATATAATTCCGATACCAATGTTATTAAATTTATCGGCCATTAAAACTTGTTTGACTGGGGTAAAATATATTCCGGAATTATCTATTTTGTGTTCTGACCAGACAGGTCTGGTTTCTTCTAACTCAGTAGAGGTTGGACGAAATTCTCCCATAAGGAGGAAAACTATTGTCAATATTTGGACTTTTTCTATTTTTAAAGTCATATTTTGTTGCTCTTTGTGTATTCTCTGATGAACTGGGAGCCTAGGAGTCAATCCATTGAGAGTTTAAGCAAAAATAAAATCGTTTTACCTGTCTGTTTATTCTGACCTATGTTCTTCTTTTTCTGAGAAGGCTAAATCGGCTGATGTTGAGTCGGGACTTAAGACTTCGCGGGGCAGCTGTATTGGTGTAGGGTCCGGCGCAAAAAATCTGGGGTCGACAATTGGCTGCAGTTTGTAGTTTGTTATTTCCAACTCGTCGTCTTCATTGACGTTTAGGACTACTGGTAAGTTTTTCGCTAGAGCAAAGCCACTTGAGTAGAAGCGGAAAAAAAATTCGTCTACCAAATAAGTGTAATATTCAGCCTCGTCTGATATTGCTTGTGGATTGTAGGCAAGATAAGACCATGTTTGAGTATATGTTAGATGGCGAGCGTAGTGTATACTCTCAAAAACCTGATAAGTTGACTGAAGTAAGAAAGGAATTGATTGAAGTTTACGTAGGAAGAGATCAGGTATAAGATTACTGTGCGCTGCCCAAAAACATCAATAATTTTTAACCAGAATTTAGTTTTTAAAGGGTGTTACCGATGAATGCTTTGTTTGTTTACATTTTTGGGAATAAATTTTTTGCCTATTGAAATTGTATTTGACTGAGCGACCAATAAGACTGACAGGAGTTATTGAGTTCTGATAATTTTAGCTCTGACGATAATGAGGTCGGAGTAGTAATATAATCTCATCCTCATCCAAACTGGTGGTCAATTAAATTCCTTTTTGTTCCGAGATAATCTTCATGCCTGCTTTGTGATAAGGAAGGGGAATTAGAGAGGGATAGTTAATTAAACTGCTTTTAGTTGCTAATACTTTGCATTGTCCCCTCCGTTTTGCTTTGAGTGACAGCTCTAACTTCCATGACTTAATTTAAATTCAATTAGTTTTTTGTTATCTTTCATCTGACTTTCCTCAGTCCGCCTGGGAAAATCTTCTCTTCGGCGAGGGAAAAATTTGACTTCAGGTGCCCTGTTTTGTTGTTTTAGGGCTGTAGGAGTCTGGTTTTCTGCCCTGAGTGGAGTCTGATGCAATAACTGTCTGGGAAAACTTTATGTTATTTCAATTGATTTGAGAAGTTTTCACAGACTTTGAGAATGAACGGAAGTATTTTCCTTTAACGGCTATTAAAGAGTGATTCATTAACTTGAAGCTTGAAGTAGTCTTTTTGATAATGATTGTTTATTGGAAAGATTATTTTCAGATCAAATGGACCCTCATTTGTATTTTGTTATTATTGATCAGTTGCAAGATGGTACCTTGCGCAATCGCATCGAACTATCAACTACGGACATGAGAGTCCGTTTCCGGAGACGATTGGAAAATTACACTCTCAACATCGATGATCTGCATCTCTTTGATGGTCCATTGATCCCGCTTCCAAGCAAGATTGATTGGATTGTTGAGGATCAGCACGTGACGGAAGATGGGACGCACACATCAAAGAAGAAGGTGCAGGACATCTCTGTGTTGAGTGCAACTTATTTGGCAATCCCCAAGTTCTGTGGTGGCTTCGAGCGGTTTGTGCGCAGGTATTGAATGTTATTTAGGTCTTTCTCACCCAATGAGAGGGAAGATAGAATCTGCTGTTGTTGTGTTGTCCTTACCTGATGTAGTGGGGAGGATAACACAACTATGAAGGGAAAGTTAGGAAAAATTGATAGTAATTGTTTTTACCCAATGAGCGGAGGAAATTATTGCAGAGAGTTTGTTGCCACGTGTTTTGTTTGCAGCTACATTTATCAGTGCATATCATTCTTCATTCGGGACAATTCAGGCTTTCGTCCTCGCTGCTACAGCGTTCCAAAAGAGACAAGGATTGCCCTTGCATCAGCGTTTCGGACTGCAGTTCTGGTGCTGTAACGTCCTGGAGGAACGAGCGGTGGTGACACTGGGCGTTCCCGAATGGAGGAAAGTGAGGCTGAATAACGCAGAGGGCAATGGGGAATGTGTTATTTCTTCCTTCAATGAATTCATGGTTGGCTATGAAAAGTCAATGAGTTCATGGTTGGCTATGAGATCCAGTACAGTGTTAGTTTTTTTTTCTTCGAATCATCAATTTCAGTAATGTCGTTGCTTTGAGTTTCTTGGAATTGCTCAAGCCACTGGCGTAGATGGACTGGTAGACTGGCAATACGCACAAGGAGGTGCCTGGGTGAAATATCCCCATAAGCGAATTTCCACGAAAGGCGTAGCCTTCGTTTTTCATAACGTATATCTAGAAATGGAGAACTGGTGTGCTCATCATTGTGAGCCGCTTCTGGAGCTGTCGACTGGCAGGTACTAGCTGCTTATTGCATTGAGCAAAGGCTCAGGTTTTCTTTACGTTGGTTTTTTCCTCAATTTATTCTGCTTTAGAGTGAGGACAGATCGTTTGCTGCTTACAGCTGTATTTCTGCTGTTGAGCGACGAAGCCCATCAAAACGAGCCGCGAAACCAGTCACCATTCAGGAGAGGAAGCAGAAGAAACGTTAAAATGAACAATAAGTAAAGTTATGTCATTTAATTTGTTGTATTTGTTGTTGTTGCTACTTTGTGTCTTGTGATATTGTGCGTTAACGCAAAGCTTTCTGCTCTGAAGGAAGCAACGTACAGGCACCTAATGTGACCGGTGTTGAATTCGTGGGCTTAAGAACTGGGGATTGTTTTGTAGAGAGTGTTTGCACCTATGTTTGTTTTTTTCTCAAGGTTTTTATTTAATACATATCCATTAATCAAGTTATTTCAGACATAGTTTTAGTATGATTTTGACAACCTGATCGAAAATTTCGGAAAAACTCAACCAAAAATTGGGAGCAAAGGTTGTTGGGGAGGGGATGATGTTATTCTAGTGCCAGTGGCTGCTTCTTATGTAATTCAGTATGAGACCAACGATTTTATTTTTGCAACTTTTTCATGAATTTTTGATTTTTGTGTCCTTTTAGAGTGCTTGGACATTTTGAATCTTACTTAGGACTATTGGATGTTTTAAATTATGATGCAGCATTGCTCGTTGTACTATTCGCATTGTTCTAGAGTTGTTAATTTCTTTTAAAATGTAGGTTTTTTCGATATTTTTGTAGTTTTTCTCGTGGGCTAGGGTGACGTTTTTAAGTACGGGTGAGGTTTCACTGCATTTTTATAGGTTCTATGATATTTTTACTGTTGCTTACTACAGCAGAGCTAATAAGTTTATATGGGTTTTTGTTGCTTTATGGCACTTTATGTTGGAGAGATTGTGTTTCCGTTGCGATTTTTGCTGAGTTTTCCGCCGTTTTGAGTGCATTCTTCAGTTTATGTGCTTGCTTTTCATCGCTAGGTGTGTCCAATTGGTCGCTAATGACCTTCCGACGGAGGCAGAGTAGTTTTCGAGGGCCATTTACCGTTTTGGACTTGCAGGTGTTCCGAAGAATGGCTGTTTTTGGGTGTTCCGCACTTAGGCGGATAAATTAGTGACGGTTGGGCAACTTTCGGGAAAAAATTTTCGATTTTCTCAAATTTTTTCCCCAAGACCTCAAGATCCGGCTATTTTGGTACCCATATGGTGAATCTGGGACTGTACTAACGGTATTTTTGACTCCAGCCACTTTTTCCGAAGGCTAGTTGAGGTCGTTACAGGTTTTTTGTTAAATTTTTCAATTTTGCGTCTCTCAGAGAATGTTCAAGCATGGGAATTGGGATTTGAATGTTCCTCAGGACACGTTCGGATAGATTGTGCCCTGCGAAGGCGCCTAGAGTGTCAATTTTTTTATCTCTTGACATTTTTTTATAATTTTTAATAGGATTTTGATTTGGTTTTTCGGTATTGTCGCTAGTTTTTGGGTTTTTAACAACTTTTCGATCTTCGGGGTTGCTTATACTGCTCTCGACTGGTTGAACGGATGAAGTAGAGTTAAATATGGTTGGAAAAAATTTATTAACGTGAAAGTTGTAGATTTTTTTTAGATTGTCCAGGAAGCTGTTCTTTTGTTTTCGTTTTGTTTTAAAGATTCTATCGCTTTTTTTCTGATTTCAAGTGTTTGTGCTTGCTTCAATTGTGCTGTTGGCATTGGCGTAATTATTTATTTACCGTCTAGGCATGCGCGTTGCGTCATGATGTATCAAATTATTACAGAACTTTGTTTGACTGCGGATGCGGGACGACGTCCGACGAAGGTCGAAAAGGAGGAGTATCGGGATTTCCAATAATTCCCATTCTTTGAGGTCCGTTGTAAGTAACTAAGCTTGCCAGGGGCGCACCAAAGATGGCCTAGCATAAAGGGCCAAACATCGGGGATTGGTGGAGATTTGCTTGTGTATTAGTGAAAGGTTGGGCAGGACTATTTTTGTGATTAATTCTTGAAGCGAGATGTTCTGGAACTCTGATTACTTCCGTATGTCTAAACGGCGGCCCAATTTATCCCTGGTTTTCAGCTATGAACACTTCTGAATTCTCTGTTTAGGTTGGTGATGTATTCGGTGACGCAGTCATGTCGCCCTTGTATTAATTGGGGAGTTGATGCAGTTGGTGGAGTGAATATCGTCCAAGTTGTAGATAGTTTCGATTGATGTTTGGGGCCTTGATATTGTCGGGCTACTTCGTGAAATTGAATTACATAGGCAGTTTTTTCTGCTTGGTTTGCAAAAAGATGTGTTAGGAGTCAATATGGGGGAATTTTCATTAGTCGGTTGTGCGGATGGCAATTGCTCAGCTTCTCTTCGCCGTGGAAATGGAAGCTGGAAGGCGTCTGGTCAGCATGGGGCATTCGCGCAAAAGAGAAAAAGTCCAGACGGTCAATTTGCTGACCCATGAAATCGGGTTTTTTAGCAGTTTCTGTATTGATGGATCACAGGTGATATTTTTCGAATCAATTATTTCAAGGTCGTTTATTTGATGCTGTGGTTTGATCGGATGTAATCGAATACAAGGTGCAATTTGTGTATGGTTTGTTCCCACTTTGCGGATAAGAGGGTTATAATTGGTCAGGGCTCTCTTAAACCGACATTATCACTAAAATTTGCATTGTAGTTCAGTCATTTCTTTTGATTGTGTATTTAAAAGTGGGTGTAAAAGTGAGCAATAACTTTTAGATCGTAGTGGTTGTGCCCTTGCTTTCCTATCATAGTATTCACGATAATTGTGATACGACGAAAGTAAGTTTTCGTGCTGTTGTTTGAATACATGTTGCATTTTGTTGTGTTGTTCTATGTTGAAGTCGTCTTTTGTTTGTTTGTTTGTAAGTTCTGCGTGTTGAATCGAAGCTCTATGGCACCAAATGGCTCTCTATCGTAAAAAATGATGGTGTGAATCCTATTTAAACATGATACCTAGTATTGTGAGCGTAAGCCGCAGGTAATTTTAACTGTGGCCACTGTTGTGAATTAGGGTTTTCGTAAATTCGAAGATACTTTTTTAAAGGTCCGTGAGCTATTTCTAAGAGTCCACTTTGTGTGTGCTTAACAGAAGCATTCTCAATTTTGGTTTCCAGCATTTGTGCAAGCTCTTTGATTAGGTTGATTGCAAAGACAGAACCTTTGTCACAGAGTATGCTTCGTGGAATGTAGGAGTGTTGAAAGAATAAATCTGTTAAGTGTCTAGTTACAGTGCTGGCGTCGGGGTGCTTCATTGGGATTGCAAACAGGTATTTGGAGAACACATCCATTGCTGAAAAGATGTATTTGTACACTTTGCATTTGGGTAGGGTAGTTTTCCTACAGTTAACCTTTTAAATTGCTGGCGGTATTTTTGTAAGTTGAAATTGAGGTATTTCGATGTTGATGTGCGTTTTCTTCGCAACCTTGTTAGCGTCTCTGTGATATCTTTGTCTTTTCAAAATGCTTTTAAATTGCTGACGGTATTTTTGTAAGTCGAAATTGAGTTATTTCGATGTTGGTGTGCGTTTTCGTCGCAACCTTGTTAGCGTCTCTGTCATATCTTTGCCTTTTCCAATTGCTTTTAAATTGCTGACGGTATTTTTGTAAGTCGAAATTGAGTTATTTCGATGTTGGTGTGCGTTTTCGTCGCAACCTTGTTAGCGTCTCTGTCATATCTTTGTCTTTTCGTTGTTCCTCCTTCATATTGAGCGTTGAGTACTTCTCCGAAAGATCTGGCGAGTCCAGTGGGTTGCTCAGATATAGTGCTTTGAGTTCATTATTCTTTTGTTGTTTACTTAATTGCTTCTGTAAGGATGTTTTCGCCTGTGAGAAGATGGGCTAGCGTTATTATAAAGAATTGTGGTTTTAATGGCTCTTCTAAGCAATGTTTTTCCTCATTGTCATCCGAGTTAGCATTTGTTATTGAGTTTTGTGTTATCATGTGTTAACTGGTTAGCATGTGTTATCTGGTTGTTTGGTTGTGATTTCTATCATCAACATCATGAATTGGCAGTCGTCTTTCAACTGCAGTTTGAATTTAGTTTTGGGATTGACATACATTCGGGAAGGATAATTCGCCGCTGCATTCGCTCATCCTTGTATATGGCCTAAGATGAGGTTAAAACTATTCCGCTTTCTACCATAAGCTTGAGGGAGGGTCTTTGATTGAAAGAACTTTGTTAGGATTTTGTTGTCTGTTAACAATGTAACCGGATATTTTGTTGCTCCCCAGATATTCGCCTCAAATCTTTCTATTGCGTACACTGTTGCCAGAAACTCCTACCTTGATAGCTTCAACTGATTTGGGGTGAAAAGTTTTGATCAGAAAGACACGGGAGCAAAGCTGTTTATTTTCTTTCCTGCTTGGTTCTCAAAACAGGCTTCAATAAGTAGTACATATCCTGCCGCATAATGACTTGCGTCAGCCAGTATTATGTACTGTAGGTTTTTTTGAGCTATGCTTAGAGTACGTGCACAAGACTTTTTGAGCGAAAAGGCAATTTCCTCTAATGCTTTTTCATGCTCGTGTGTTATGATAATTGCGTTGTCGTTTCGGAGCAATGGATAAAATGGGCGAAGCTGATTTGTTAAGTTCGGTATGTAACTCTTAAAGAACTGTACAAATCCGATCAATCGGCGGATTTGCTTAAGGGTTTTCGGCATCTTCAGTTTTTTCAAAAAGTTGTTTACTTTTTCTTTGTTGGGAGTAGAGCCTTGCTGGTTTATTGTGTGGCCCAAGAATTCGATGGTTTTTACGCCAAATTGGCATTTTTCCATTGATAATCGTAATCTTGCATTGCGGACGCTTTAAAAAATCTCTTTCAAGTTTTTTATCAGCTCTTATCCGCTGTAGGCGCCTGCTCCGATGTCGTTAAAGAATGGATAACACTTATCCGTAGCAATACATATTTCCAAATGGTGTCGAAAGCAGGAACTGAAAATTGTTGTTGAACGGCCTAGGCCTTGTGCTAGGCGTTTAAATGCCCAGGTTCGTGAGCCAAAATCAAATGCAAAAAATTTTACACTTAATTCATCAGCCATTCCAATAGATAAACTGGCTTGACTAGCGACGGTGAAATTGTTGTTACTATAATCGTGTCGTAGGATGAAGTTGACTCTTCTCAGGTCAATTGAAAATCTTAACTTTCCGTTTGGTTTTCTTTTGGCAAATATTGGGCTGGAGTATTTTGAGTAGGGCAGCGTTGTTACAATGTCGACGTTTTGCTTAAGTGCTAGCTCTACAAGTAAATCTTCTCGCAAATGAACTAATGTCTGTGGATTGGGAGCATAGATTGGCATATTATTTTCGGGAGTTAATTTTGCCTTGAAGCTGGTCTTCAATCTGATGTCAAAGCGATGTCTGGCAAAGATGTCGTGAATTTCTACAAGGAGGTTTTCCATCTTGTGTTTTTCGTTTTCGCTGAAGATACTTTGGCTCCAATTCAATTTTGTTAAAAGTTCTAGTCATTCTTGTTCAGAACGTTCTGGATCCACTTCTTGTTTCAATTTAAAGTCACAGAGCAAATCGTAAATTCGGCGCTCGATTTTGTTCAACCGCGATGGGTCTTTACACGTTTCAGGAGTTGGAAACCAAAGTTTCTCCTAGTGGTGAGGCTTACTTGCGTTGTTTTTGTGTTTGAATTCAATTAGGTTCTGTAAATTGTTCTGTAGGTCTTCTGACTGTAAAAGAGTTGGTTCAAGTGGAACTAGGTATTCCGCTTGTTCAGGAGTGAGTAATTTAAACGTTGCTACTATTGTTTTTGCAGGTATGGTTATCATATAAGGTTGTACGTTGATTGCTGCAAATGTTGTTAGTCCAATTTCATCAATAAGGCTAGGTGACGATGTAATAAACAGCCCTGTCTTTCCTTCAAACTTGATTGAAAGCTCAGCAACTCCAGTTTTGTTTCTCATTTCTCGGTGATCAGTTAAGTCGCATTGTATCAACTCCTGGCAGTCTGGTGGAATTGTAAGTTTTTTCGCTGTGTACAGGGCGAGAGATTTTTTTGGTGTTCGGCAATTTTGCTTTTTGCCTGTTTTGTTCTGGATCATTTGTAAATGTAGATTTAGATCTTGCGTTATCAGAATTATGTGTTTTGCATCGATGAGGGTGTTAATTATCTCAAAATATGGTAGTCCTAATAATGTGTTTGTCAGATTAGGGGCTATGAGAAACGGTTTGACGTATTCAATATTTGATAGGGTAAATTTTATGACCGCTGTGCTCGATATTTTCACGGGCGATTTAACTGCCAGTGAGACAAAACTTCTGTTGTTCCTGTTTGATCGATACGATGTTACAAAGGCTTAGTTGTTTTTTTGTAATGTTTTGAAACTCATTGCGCTATGGAAAGCTCCAGTATCGAGACAAGCACCGTGTGTGTATTTTTGTATTATAAACGGGATATTGAAAAAAAAGTGTTTTTTTCTGTCGAGACCGCATTCACTCTGTTTTTCCTTTCTTCACAGACGTTATGTAGAAAAACAGTAATCCTTTATTTGTATTTTGTTGGTTAATAAAAATTAAATGAAGTGGCTTTAATTGTTTTTTTGGTACGTCTGGTTGCTCAAGGCTCCATGACTACTCGTCATTTGACACTGCTGATTGCACCCGGGCGGGACAAAATAGTCAATAAAGTTTTCCACTTTTTTGGAATATACTCGACCGTGTTGAAACTGGCTCGTTTTGTTGGTTTTGGTTATTAATGGTATTGTATGGGAGGAACTGTGGTCTGAGATGAGGGTTTATATGCCAACATTTGGCGATCAGGTGACCAGTCTTGTTGCAACCCTTGCATACTGGTCTATTGCGGTAAAACTGTCCTTGATTTGCAAAACGGGGTTGACCGAATAGTGCTGGTGCAGGTGCGCGGTTCTGATTGCAATTTACGAAATTTTGGTTGAAATTTTGTTGATTCCATTTATTGAGAAAGTTTGTATTGGAATGTTTTTGCTGCGTCTTTTTAGATCTGATGTACTGCTTTTTGCTGCTTTGTCCATTTCGTCTGTTTGTTTTTTCATTTCCTTCAATTTCTAAAGAATTTCTGATGTATCTCTCTCTGATTCGTTAGTGCTGGCGGCGCAACTTGGTTGAAGGCTGTGACAACGTCATTTTCTGGCAGAACACTTTCGAGCATCAGTTGTTGTGTATAGTTTTCACAGAGACCGTGAACTGTTGTTGTTTCTGGTTCTTGAAGTAATTTACGTTGATGCTTCTATGGTAGGCCTTTTATTAAGGCATATCTTACTCGTCTTGTTCTTTCGACATTTCGATTTTCTTGCTGTACATGTTGTTCGGGGTTAGCTTCGATATCAGGGAAAGCATATAAAGCTAAGCGTTGTAATTCAGTTAAAAAATCGGCTGGTTGTTCAGTGCCTTGCTGAAATTTAGTGGCACGGAATTGAATCTTGTACAATTGAGTATGATTTGCCGGGTTATATCTCTGGTAGAGCCTTTCAAGTGCCCTTTCAAAGTTTTCTTGTGTCTCTTCCGGCAGCTGTTGATAAAAAGCTAAGGCGCCTCCCGATAAGTTCAAATGCAGGTAGTGATGCTGAATTTCTGCAGAGAATTTACCTATTTCTGGAGATGAAGCTAATTGTCTCGAAAATTTAACAATATTTTCATTGGGAGCTCCAGAAAACTTGGGCAGTAATATGTTAGTCGGTATTCTAAGGGCACTATTTTGAACAACAACAGGAGGGACTTCCTGATTAGCATCTGCAATGCTTTTAATACTGTTTGCTTAGCTCTAATAGATAAAATATCATGAAGACTTGCCTGTGTCTAGTTGTTTGAGTCAGGATGTGTCTTCACTTCTATCTGTGTCTTTGCAACCGCTCTAGGGATCTGCTTGTCTGCTGTATTGAAGAAAGTGAGTTGTTGTTGGTATGGAGAGACCCGTCTTCGTTGATTTCTGTTCTTAATGCTCAGTCTCTTCAATTGTCTGATGACTTCAACGACTGTCACCATGTGATAGCTTTTATTGTAGTGCGCCTATTCTGTCTACTTTTGGTAATTATACTGTGTTAATTACCGTTGCTGCTATTAGGCATTTGCGTATGGGCATCATATGTAGGGGCTATCAATTTGAAGTCGTTAAGAAGTAAGTTATTGTTGCAAGCGTTATGTTAATAAAAGAATAAGTAAGACGCGCAATTTGATGAATTGACAGGCGATTGTGCTTCTTTTATTTCTTCAGACTATAATTAATGAGATGTTAAGATGAGACAATACAATTTATTCAAAGGAGTATAGGGGATGAGTTCCTTTACAGTATTTATCAGTGACAAAGAGAGACTAGTTATCGAACAATTTTGTCAGTGATAAACATAAAAAATATGGAGTTAAGTTGAAGGCAATATCGAGTAGTATCCTTCTCTAATTCCCTTAGCGTGCATGTCTTCTTCTGTAGTATTTTTACTACATTCAACTAAAATATAGAAGTTATTCAGTTCCTATTTTCTTTCTATATATACACTCACATTTTATACACACACACAAACACACACACACATATATATATATATATTTATATATATATATATATATATATATATATATATATATATGTTTATATCTTTATATATATATATATATATATATATATATATATATATATGTATATATAGTATATATATATATATATATATATATATATATATATGAAAATACATTTATTTACGTATATATATATATACATACATTCAGATGTCTATGAATAAATATATATATATATATATATATAATATATATTATATATATATATATGCTGCAGACATCTTTAGTCAACTCAACAATGTTTGACGTTAAATGAGCATGCTCGAGCTGAAACATCAGCAGCAGGATTTGACAACAGGCGAAGTACGCTTTGTTGTTGAATTTTTCTCCTTTTTAATTTTTTTGTCTGACGAACTGTTGTTATGAATAAGACTACATTGACTGATTGGGAAACTTTTGATGCAATAAACTGATATAGCAAATAAACTACACATAATGAAAAATGCTGGAAATAAGTTGTCCCTCTGTTACACGAGTGTCCAAGCTGAAATCGTTTCCCTCTCCGTGGACATCCAAGAAGCAACTTATACATCAAAAGCCACTGTAGCTATCTGAAATAAAAATCTTAATAAACAACATTGATGGCGTAACGAATTGAATACAAAGATTCTAGGATATAAGCAACATCGTGTCTTTCCTACTGTAGCTTTTCACAATGGTTTACCCCACAATGATATATTTTTTTTAAATATTATGCCTCGGTGTGGACATTGATTTATAAAAAGGACACAAAAAGTGGTCCAACCAAATCATTCTATATTTTTAACCACATTGTCATGTTCGACTTTTTACTGGACCCAAATTCCTCACGTTGGACTTATGCTTGACCCAAAATATAAAGCTCAACTTTCGAGGAAACCAATTAAAAACGCAGGACTTGAGATCGACCAAGATCATCTGCTTGACTTGAGCTGGACCCAATTCATCTGCTCAACTTTTCCTCGACTTAAAAAATTGAGTTTAAGAAATGAATCGGACTATTGTCAAATCGTGAGTTGAGCTACAGTGTTTTCATGAGACTGCACTTTGGTTCGAAAACTATGCATGCAACATTATGCTAACTGCTGATTATAAGGCAGTCAGCATGTGAGCTCTTTCATCTTTTGCACTTTTGCGAAGCCAAATATAAGTAAAAAAAAATCTGCATTGGCATTTTTTTTAAAAAAAGTTACTTCATAACAGTGAAAGCGAAAAAACTGAAAAATGTCACCTCCTCACCATAACCAATAGGAAGAAGACCATTACAATAAAGGTACCTCGTTTCATTCAATAAGGTGAGGTGACAATGGACCCCATCAAAGATAACTGGCCCTACCGACGGGTTCTCAGTTGCTGGACAATTAAAAGTATATTTTTCACCCGTGAAAAGACCTTGCTAAAGGTTTTTTAAAGGTTTTTTATTCATCAATGAAAAGATTTTTTTACTCATCTTGGAGGAAGGAACCCGACTTTGTTATTTTTGGTCAATTAAGGACCTCCCCCTAGATTATGTTTGAGTATTTGGTGTAAGGGAAAAGAATTTAAAGCTGATAGAAAAACCAGCAAAGTGTGCCCAAATTCAAATTTTTTCTTTAAAAAATGTGAAAAATACGCTGAAATGCACCCATATCTCGAAAATTTCAGCTCAAATATCTGCAAAAAAATGCGTTGAAATATGCGTTGAGAACTGTTGCTTCTTCAAAAAACTGGTGTTGAGGTAGACTCTCGCACCTTGCACCTTGCTCTCCTGTGAGGTAGCCATTACTAAATCCAAAGCATCCTTGCGTCTTTACCGTTTAATTTGATTTTGTATTTTGTATTTTGTAAGAAATGCACTGAAATCAAGTAAAAACTACGTTGAAATTGTTGCGCATTTCTTAAATAAAATTAGTACACCCCAGCGCTTTTCCTACAAAACGGTAAATCTCATGCTAAAAAAAATTGTACAAAATTCAGGAATCCTTGCCAAAAAGCATTGAAGTTCATTGAATTCAATTAGTTTGAATGCAATTCGTACAAAGTTTCAAAGCAATTTAACGTATTATTATGTAAGATCTTTTCGCCAAAAATAGAGGAAAATTAGTACATTTCAGCAAAGTTTAAAGCCTTCTGCGCATTTCTGTGTAATTTTAGAATACTCAGCGCATTTCTTACAGTATAATGTGCTGAGAAAGCAATGACTTCTTGACCCGGTTGGGGGTAAAAAGTGGCACTCAGGTCCGTAATGTCATCGCTAAAATGACTGTGTTATGACAAAAATTCACCCTGTGTTGAAATTACCTCCCCTCCCCTGAAAACCCCCAACCTGATGTAAGATTAGGGGTTAATTGTCTATGAAGAGGGGGAGGTAAAACGATGTAAGACTAGGAGGCATTGGGGGTAGTGGGGTAATGTTTAGATTTGACCTTTCAAAAATTACAACCCATAAAGATAGAAGATTGGGGGAATAATTTTAGGGTGTAAAATGATTTAAGATTAGAGGGTATTTAGGGAGTTATGGGGAGGTAAGGGGGGATATTTAGATTTTACCCCAAAAATTATCCCCCAAAAAGATGTAAGATTAGGAGATAACTTTAGGGAGGTAAAACAATGTAAGATAAGGGGTAATGGAGATGTAAGATAAGGCGTTTACGCGGATTAATGGGGCAATTTGTAGACTACACCTCACAAAATTAGCCCCTTAAAATGATATTAGATTAAGAGGTTATTTTAGAGGGGTAAAATGATGTAAGAGTGAGGGGGTGAAAAGTTTAATTCATATAAATAGGATTGCGTGTAATGGCCAAGCATCGGTGGTCTGAGGTCTAAGGCGAACTGGCTCAGGGGAAGAGGTTGTGGGGCAAGGCTGTCAGTCTGCGACTATGGGGGTATGACGGTGTAGAAGGGGGCTGCCAAGGGGGGTAAAGGGATGTAAGAATGAGGGGGTAATGAACCCTTACCCCCTAATCTTGCCTTATTTTACCACCCCCACCCCTTTCCCCCCTACTCTTGCGTCGGTTCACCCCCATTACTCCCGTACTCTGGTGTCGTTTTACCTCTGAAAATTATGAGGTTAAAACCAGCATGTGAGCAAAGCGAGCAAAAATGTGAAAGCAGTATGAAAACATCTGCATGAGCATAGCCAACTTTTTCCTGGATGGTTCTGACCTGTAAACGCACAACCAGACATAAGTTTAGTTAATGGTGCTGATCCCTTCTTACGCCTCGGAAAGAATGGGACAGATCGAGAACTTCTGCTTTTCTTTTTCTAGTAATCACAGAAGTGTCAATCAAAACAGATTCCAGCGATGTTTCCCAACTTAGTTTTGGGTTGTGGAGAGATGAAGACAGAAGTGGGTCTGGATTCTGTGAAATAGGCGTGCTCCACAACGGAGATGAAAATGAAGGGTAATTAAAACATTGCACTCACGTGCACATTTTAAAAAGCCGAAAGTCTGCAGTGCCAGAAGTCAAAAAGCCAGAAGTTGCTACTTAGCCAGAAGCTGAATTTTGTTTGACTTCCGTCACTTTAAAACGTGCGCGTTTCGTGTTTTAAGGATGGTTAAGTGATTCTGCAGAAGTCACTTTGAAATTTTGACCCAATATCTCGAACCGCTTCGCGGTATTCGATAACCGCCAGAAGTTCTCAGTGACTTCAAGCAGAGTATTCTAACCATTACTTCATATCTATTTGGTTTAGGTCTAAGTACAATGGGCTTGAATGTTTTGACGGCCCAATAGTGTTGGTCTACACATGAGTAAACTGAAAACTCGACTGTGTGAAAGGCTTATCATACAGTGTATAGAACACCGTGCAATCCTTATTTGTGAAGGTATAAAGACAACAAGGGTATAGCCAATTTGCAGTCCTTTCTGGAAAAATTTAGTTTTTGGAGGTAGAACTCTTATCAAATTTAGAAGGAATCAAAAACCTTAAAAGTTAGTGCTTGACTGAACTGATGTAAAATTTAAAAAACATTAAACCGAGATTTCAGATTTTTTTCGAATAGATCAGGCGATCTGGTAACTAGAGAAAGGTTTGGCAGGTGCCTTTTTTAATGATAGAGTGCACAGACACTAGACCTCGACTGGTTCAAGTCTCTCAATATTTTGATATATTCTAACCACAAATTGCATGTTACTTGGTATAAACCCGGGTCGAGGTTTCACCACCATTCAACGCAAACTTATGTAAGATAAGCTGTGCATGCGGTGGAAAATTTTTTTTGCCTGTTAGCGGTGAAGTTACATATATTCACCGCTGAATTTAGCGGTGAAATTACATAAATTCACCGCTTTGAAAAAAAGTGTCCAAAGTATGTAAGATAAGCGATGAATGAGATGAAATGACATAAATTCACCGCTTAACTTAGTGGTGAACTAACGTCAATTCACCGCTCAAAAAAAATTGTGTGAGAACAGCACTGAATGCGGTCAAATTACATAAATTCACAGCTTAACCTATTGGTGAAATGACATAAACTCACCGCTTAGAAAAGGTGTAAAAATTGTGTGAGATCAGCAGTGAATGCGATGAAATCACACAATTTCACCGCTTAAAATTTGGTGAAATATCATGAAGTCAGCGCTTAGAAAACACATGGAAATGTCTTTTTGTCTTTTGTCCAACGAAAATAGGATAATTTTATTTAAAAAAGCTCGGAAAATTTACCCAAAAATAATCAAACATCTTTTGAAACTGTTTTTAAACAGTGAATTTAATCAATTTCACCATTAAGTGGTGAACTTACAAAAAATCACCACATTTCAACGTTAAAATTGTAATTACACCAATAATCTTTTAAAATTTCAACGCGTATGTTTTACAAAGAGCAGAGGGATTTTGATTTAAATTCAAAACAAATATGCTAGATGGTAGTGAGAAGTGGCGCAGTGGAAGAAGAAGTGGCTGACAACCATGGGGTGAGAGGTTTGAATCCGTGCAAGGACATTAACTTGTAGTAAGAGTTGATATGTGAAGCATTTTTGTAAGTTCACCGCTTACTCTAGCGATGAACTTACATAATTTTACCGCATTCACCGTATTTCACCGCAAAATTATGTACAAAATTTCCGCTGAATAAAAAACAACTTTTCAACGCTTGCTTATCTTACATATATTGTCATTTTTTCTCGACCCGGGAGGGTACTCTTACAAGTTTGTTTCGTTCTGCAAGCTGAAAAGCAAGCTGAAAAGCAAGCCAGCCCAACTTACGAACCAAATTCAAGTAAACAGAAAACATTTGAGATAGCTGTATTATGAATGGTCTCAGATGGCCCAAAGTTCTTGGCCATAACAAGATATCTACTCGTGTCGAGTTAATTTTTACCCTAAAAGATGTCAGATTAGGGGGTAATCGGGGGATTTTTTAGCCAATTCCCCTCAAAATTTATACATTATTTTGTGGGGAATGAGGGGGGGGGGGGGGTAATTTAATGCAAGAGTGGGTTGTAATGGGGGTAAATTTGGTGGGTAAATTGGTGCAAGAGCAGGGGGCAACGGGGGGGGGGGGGGTTAAAATGATGCAAGAGTTGGTAGGGTAATTATCTCACGTGGCCGTCCTAAACTTACATTGTTTTAGCCCCCATACTTGAAGATTGGCGATCTCGAATATGCAAACTCTGTACCCTGCGCCGGTTCTCCTTAGCCTCTCAACCATCAATGCTTGACCAATTCTTGACGTTCCATCTATACAAATCTACTCCCCATAATCTACCCCCACCCCCCTGAAATTACCCCCTAATCTTACATCTTTTTAGATGTTAATGATTTTTGAACTGGGTAATCTTACAAAATCTTACATCTTTTTGGGGGGCTATTTTTTGGGGACAAAATCTAAAAATTCTATTCCCCCTCCCTCCCCTCCATTACCCCTGCCCCGTTACCCCCTAATCTTACATCGTTTTACCCCCAATAAACAATTAGCCCTGCCCGTACATCAGTTTGGGGGCGGGGTAATTTCAAAAAAATTATTTAAAAAAACTTTTCTTATTTTCTCTCATACAATGTAATATATTATAAAATGCAAATGTTATGCACAGTCTTGATTGTAATGTATAACGATGTATTACATTTGATAGATGTTAGGTAACACATTTTCAGCTTGCTTTTAGTTCGGTTCACTTTAACTTCGACTTTATTTAGGTTCATCAAGCAAGTTATGTAAACCAAAGCAGAATTGTTTTAGCACTGCTGGACGCGTCATTGGTCTTCTTGGGTAAAAGTTTTAAGTCCTTTCAAGTGCTTTCTAGATTAAGAAATAATGATTAATTTGATCAATGACGTGTATTTTTTTAACTGCTCAGTGAATCGAAACCTGATAAACCTTTATAAGACATGCGCGATCTTGATATCTGTTGAAAAACTTGAAACATCATCCAGGGAACTTGAAATGCCAACATTGCGTGGTAAATTTTTATAAGATCTTTGTAGAATTTTAACAAGATAAACCCAAAACGTTCTGACAGCTCCTAACAAAATCTTTACAAGTTTTCATAACATTTTTTTCATCATTTCTGAACGCTGCTCGATGTTGTAGGATTGAATAATAGACGCAATTTGGGACTGAATAATTGCTGCATAGCCTCAAATGCTTATAACAAAAGAAATATATCTGAGTCAAGCGCTTTTAACAAAAGAAAAATATCTGTTTTAAGGGAAGAAAGAAAAGAATGTAAATTCAGTCTATTAGTATTGCATGCAAGCGGCGGTAATAAGTCGAGTCTAAATAAGTATAAACACTACAAATGGAAGTTTAGAGTAAAAGTTCAGGGTCATGCCCACTCTCGTAACGTTACCCCCACTAGTATTCCCAGGCGTAGTCCCACCGCTGGCGCTCCCCCCACTCGTCGTAGTAGAAGTCGTCTCCGGCCTCCGTCTAGGCGACCTCGACCGCGATCTTCTGACACTCCTCTTGGTTGCTTGCGGCCGCTGGACCGGGGGGACCGTAAACTGGGTGATTCGGCGGTTTTGCTCCGCTGAAGAGGCGACAGTCTCCACTGTGTTTGTCGATGGGGCTGTCGTCGCGCTACTTACTGGGGTTTCCGAGTCTCCGGAGCTGGAGCTTGATAATGATAAATTGTGAGCTTTTCGAGCTGTTTAAGGCATATGGAAAAGTAGGATAAAAGGAGGACTCTGAAGAATTCAAAATCACTTGTTTCGCACTTTTTGGAGCTTCAACAACGGACTTGGCCCTCTCTCCAGCTACCCTCTCCAAAAGACTTCAATTCAGCCTTCTAGCTGCAACTCTTTTTTTCTTCCTAGTCCAGTAGCCAACAGCAGAAGTGAGGTTGCACCCTTGCAGAGGAGAAGCACAGGAACCTGGGAGAATACCAGAAGAGCATGAGGCTCAGCAGAAGAACCTGCTCCCTAGAACGTGTTTGAGCGCGCGATAGGCAATCTTACAGTGGTGTTCCCAGAGAGGCAAGCTACTGTTAGGAAGAAGAAACCGAGTTTCAGCTTCAGATGGCACAACCGGGAGCTGAAGCGGGAGGAGGTGGCGGCGCTGCAGTGGCTCCAGCGGTAGGAGGCCCCCAAGCCCAAGTACCCAGCAAGTTCCCGTCGAAGTTCTCCAACTCTTTCGAACGTTGGGCGAGATACTTCCATGCTGTCTGTCAAGCGAATGGGTGGAATGACGCTCAGTCAAGAGGAATTCTGCCAACCTGCTTGAGTGGTCATTCAATTGACGAGTACTACATACTCCCGGCGTAGTTCCTGTTACACGAAGCAGGACACCCAGCACTAACACTCCAGATTCATCTTAATGAGTTGAGGAACAAGATCGGAAACTACTCAAACCTTAGGGCGGCCAGGGCAGAGTTCAAGAGTCTGCAACAAAGAGAGTCTGAGAAGATTTTGGACTTCTACCGACGAGTGAGGAAAGTTGGTGAATCGGCCAATGCGGCTCTAGCGGCAGATGCAAGGGACTTGGCTGCGAAAGAGACCGTGATAGAAGGATTGGTGGACCCAGACGTGAGGGGCACCTACTGCGGGAGGAACCCGCAACGCTGAATGCAGCATACCAGAGAGCACTAAATCTAGAAGCAGTTACCAAGGTTGAAGCTCAGAGGTGCCGCCGCCGTGGTGTTGGTGTACGATATGTGGACGTTGAGGGCACAAACTTGGGAAACAGTACTGCTCTAGATTCGATTCAATCTTCGCTTGTGCAGTCCCCTAAGATGCAGGAGGAAATGATGCAGGACAAGAAGAATGGTTTCCAGGCAATGAAACCTCAGCAACCAGAAAGGAGCGAAAGGGCAACGCAAGACATTGAGTGCTATGCGTGCCATGAGAAAGGGCACTATTCTCGAAACTGCCCAAATAAGAAGGAACATTTAAACGAGGATCGGCCGGGGTGAGAACATAATCCACCCAGGACTGCTCCGGCCAATAATGTGTCACCCGTTTTCGTCCTAAAACGACCCGGATCCTCGAAAGCAACGTCAGTGGGAGGAAGTAGCGGCCCATCGATACTAGTGAATGCCGATATTGGTGGAGCTGAAAGAAGAGCTGTAGTGGACACCGGCAGTGGGGTAAACCTCATGTCCAAGGAGATAGCAGAACAGTACCCCGTGCCACTACAGCAGTATGACGGGACAGTGTACCATGCGGAGGGCAAGCAGCTCCGACTCCTGGGTAAAAAGACCTTGCCAGATTGCATGGGCGGCAAGTTTGTGTGCGATGCAGACTATTTGGTAGCCCCGATGCTGCCAGTGGACATCATTCTTGGCACAGCTTTCCTTGAGCCCAATCGATGTTCGATCGACTTCCACAAGAGTCAATTTTCACCGGTAATACTGAATCGAGTGCTGTGGCATTTGACTCTGTATTCAAGACCGAAGTGATTGCCAACGCTATCGATCACGGGCCAGGTGAGATGAGCGGCTTCGAAGGGGGATTTTTGATAGCCAGATGCCTAAACGAAATAGAAATAGCACCCCACGGGAGACTATTTGTGGAGATCGAGATCTCGGAGAGCGGGGTAAACATGTCTCAAGGAAACTTTCTGGTCTCGGAAATGAACTGACCCAAGAAGTCATTACTGGCTATTTCTGCAATTTACTCATGTGATGTCGGGGACCAAGGCAAAACAGTCATTGAAAACCATGCAGAAACACGTTTGAAGATCGAAACGGGTGCCCTAATCGCCAAAGTTAGGAAAACTGCATGGCCAAAGAACCGAGAGGAGCTAGAAGACACTAACAGGCTCTTCGAGCAATTTTACGAATTCTAGAGTCCCACCCCCAATCGGTTAGCGTACGAAAACCGTGATTAAGTTTCTGAACATCGCCGCATAATGCCAATGGTGAAACTGATGCCCATTTCGCCCGAAACAGAGAAAAAATTAGTAGAAAATGACAACGCACTTAGACTCCGTTTCAAATTATTCGGAAAACGATCAGGGGCAGTTTGTCATTGGGACAAGGGGTTTAATACATGTTATTACATTAACCCTTGGTTTCAGCAGGGAGAGAAAGTACTGTACACAGATCATTGGTGCTTGTTTTCAAACCTTCGAACCAATGCCGAACGATACCACACAATGGAGCTCAGAATTGATGAGAAGGACCTTAAGCTCTTTGGATTAAACATGGAGATCGTATACGATTTCATCAACAGAAGATTTCATCAACGGAGGCACTCCTTGCGAACGCAAAAGGGGCCAACATCCAACAGAAAAACGTAGTGGAGCAGATTGTCTACAATTTTAGAGCCAATTTTGCAAAAGATGACAATGAGTTGGGTCTGACCAACCTAATTGAGCAGAACAATGACACCAGCGACAGCGCTCCAATCAAGCTACCGGCTTACAAGACCACCCCGGCTAAGCTGGCAGATATTAAGAAACAAGTGCAGCAGATGCTCGATTTGGACATCATCCAACCGTCAAAAAGCGATTGGAGTGCTCCAGTAGTCTTAGTGGGAAAGAAGGATGGCACTTCACGTTTCTGTGTAGGTTTCCGCAAACTCAACGCGATCACCAAAAAGGACGCATTTCCATTGCCATTAATTCATCAGATCTTGGATTGCTTGGAAGGAGCCCAATTTTACAGCTCCTTAGACCTAGCAGCGGGCTACTGGCAAGTACCAATCACTGAGAGTGCTAGTCCGAAAACAGTCTTCTCAACGCCAGATGGGTTTCACTATGAGTACAAGCGGCTACCCTTCGGACTGTGCAATGCGCCTGCAATTTTCCAGCGCCTCATGAATCAATTGTTCGAAAAAGAGTTGTATGATTTGTGACCATCTTTCTTGATGATGTCCTCATCTACAGCCAGAACCTTGAAGAGCACCTACAACACCTCAAAAGTGTCATGGAGAGACTAGCGTCAGCCGGATTGAAACTGAAGCCCTCGAATTGCAAGCTCATTCAAACAGCAGTGTCTTACCTTGGATATCACATTGCAGCGGATGGAATATGGCCAGATGAGGGGAAACTGAACGCCCTAACGGCCTGAACCCACTAATACAAGGGAGGTACGGTCATTTGTTGGCTTTTGTAGCTACTACAGACGATTTGTTAAAGACTTTGCGGGTATGGCGAAGCCCCTACATGAGCTTAGAAAATCTAAAGAACAGACTCATCGAAGCACCATTTTTGAGCCATCCAATTTACGACCGACCTTTTGTTTTCGACACTGACGCTAGTAACAAAAGCATTGCGGCTGTTCTATCGAATCTAGACTGCAATATGTAGAATCCAATTGCTTTCGCTAGTCGCGTGCTGACTCGAACAGAAGTAAACTACAGAACAACGAAAAGGTAAGCGTTGGCGGTTGTTCAAGCAGTAAAGTGATTCCGCTCCAATTTGCTGGGTATCCCCTTTATACTTCGGACAGACCATGCAACTTTACGATGGCTCTTTCGTCATAATGCTGACGGAATAACATATAGAATGATCGAGGTGTTGCAAGAGTTTGACTTCCAAGTAGTTCACCGGCCTGGTGAGAAACATGGCAATGCAGACGCTATTTCTTGGCAAACAACAAGGGAACCTGAGTGGCAGGAGGGCGAGGAGGAGCACTGAATGCGGTCAAATTACATAAATTCACAGCTTAACCTATTGGTGAAATGACATAAACTCACCGCTTAGAAAAGGTGTAAAAATTGTGTGAGATCAGCAGTGAATGCGATGAAATCACACAATTTCACCGCTTAAAATTTGGTGAAATATCATGAAGTCAGCGCTTAGAAAACACATGGAAATGTCTTTTTGTCTTTTGTCCAACGAAAATAGGATAATTTTATTTAAAAAAGCTCGGAAAATTTACCCAAAAATAATCAAACATCTTTTGAAACTGTTTTTAAACAGTGAATTTAATCAATTTCACCATTAAGTGGTGAACTTACAAAAAATCACCACATTTCAACGTTAAAATTGTAATTACACCAATAATCTTTTAAAATTTCAACGCGTATGTTTTACAAAGAGCAGAGGGATTTTGATTTAAATTCAAAACAAATATGCTAGATGGTAGTGAGAAGTGGCGCAGTGGAAGAAGAAGTGGCTGACAACCATGGGGTGAGAGGTTTGAATCCGTGCAAGGACATTAACTTGTAGTAAGAGTTGATATGTGAAGCATTTTTGTAAGTTCACCGCTTACTCTAGCGATGAACTTACATAATTTTACCGCATTCACCGTATTTCACCGCAAAATTATGTACAAAATTTCCGCTGAATAAAAAACAACTTTTCAACGCTTGCTTATCTTACATATATTGTCATTTTTTCTCGACCCGGGAGGGTACTCTTACAAGTTTGTTTCGTTCTGCAAGCTGAAAAGCAAGCTGAAAAGCAAGCCAGCCCAACTTACGAACCAAATTCAAGTAAACAGAAAACATTTGAGATAGCTGTATTATGAATGGTCTCAGATGGCCCAAAGTTCTTGGCCATAACAAGATATCTACTCGTGTCGAGTTAATTTTTACCCTAAAAGATGTCAGATTAGGGGGTAATCGGGGGATTTTTTAGCCAATTCCCCTCAAAATTTATACATTATTTTGTGGGGAATGAGGGGGGGGGGGGTAATTTAATGCAAGAGTGGGTTGTAATGGGGGTAAATTTGGTGGGTAAATTGGTGCAAGAGCAGGGGGCAACGGGGGGGGGGGTTAAAATGATGCAAGAGTTGGTAGGGTAATTATCTCACGTGGCCGTCCTAAACTTACATTGTTTTAGCCCCCATACTTGAAGATTGGCGATCTCGAATATGCAAACTCTGTACCCTGCGCCGGTTCTCCTTAGCCTCTCAACCATCAATGCTTGACCAATTCTTGACGTTCCATCTATACAAATCTACTCCCCATAATCTACCCCCACCCCCCTGAAATTACCCCCTAATCTTACATCTTTTTAGATGTTAATGATTTTTGAACTGGGTAATCTTACAAAATCTTACATCTTTTTGGGGGGCTATTTTTTGGGGACAAAATCTAAAAATTCTATTCCCCCTCCCTCCCCTCCATTACCCCTGCCCCGTTACCCCCTAATCTTACATCGTTTTACCCCCAATAAACAATTAGCCCTGCCCGTACATCAGTTTGGGGGCGGGGTAATTTCAAAAAAATTATTTAAAAAAACTTTTCTTATTTTCTCTCATACAATGTAATATATTATAAAATGCAAATGTTATGCACAGTCTTGATTGTAATGTATAACGATGTATTACATTTGATAGATGTTAGGTAACACATTTTCAGCTTGCTTTTAGTTCGGTTCACTTTAACTTCGACTTTATTTAGGTTCATCAAGCAAGTTATGTAAACCAAAGCAGAATTGTTTTAGCACTGCTGGACGCGTCATTGGTCTTCTTGGGTAAAAGTTTTAAGTCCTTTCAAGTGCTTTCTAGATTAAGAAATAATGATTAATTTGATCAATGACGTGTATTTTTTTAACTGCTCAGAGAATCGAAACCTGATAAACCTTTATAAGACATGCGCGATCTTGATATCTGTTGAAAAACTTGAAACATCATCCAGGGAACTTGAAATGCCAACATTGCGTGGTAAATTTTTATAAGATCTTTGTAGAATTTTAACAAGATAAACCCAAAACGTTCTGACAGCTCCTAACAAAATCTTTACAAGTTTTCATAACATTTTTTTCATCATTTCTGAACGCTGCTCGATGTTGTAGGATTGAATAATAGACGCAATTTGGGACTGAATAATTGCTGCATAGCCTCAAATGCTTATAACAAAAGAAATATATCTGAGTCAAGCGCTTTTAACAAAAGAAAAATATCTGTTTTAAGGGAAGAAAGAAAAGAATGTAAATTCAGTCTATTAGTATTACATGCAAGCGGCGGTAATAAGTCGAGTCTAAATAAGTATAAACACTACAAATGGAAGTTTAGAGTAAAAGTTCAGGGTCATGCCCACTCTCGTAACGTTACCCCCACTAGTATTCCCAGGCGTAGTCCCACCGCTGGCGCTCCCCCCACTCGTCGTAGTAGAAGTCGTCTCCGGCCTCCGTCTAGGCGACCTCGACCGCGATCTTCTGACACTCCTCTTGGTTGCTTGCGGCCGCTGGACCGGGGGGACCGTAAACTGGGTGATTCGGCGGTTTTGCTCCGCTGAAGAGGCGACAGTCTCCACTGTGTTTGTCGATGGGGCTGTCGTCGCGCTACTTACTGGGGTTTCCGAGTCTCCGGAGCTGGAGCTTGATAATGATAAATTGTGAGCTTTTCGAGCTGTTTAAGGCATATGGAAAAGTAGGATAAAAGGAGGACTCTGAAGAATTCAAAATCAGTTGTTTCGCACTTTTTGGAGCTTCAACAACGGACTTGGCCCTCTCTCCAGCTACCCTCTCCAAAAGACTTCAATTCAGCCTTCTAGCTGCAACTCTTTTTTTCTTCCTAGTCCAGTAGCCAACAGCAGAAGTGAGGTTGCACCCTTGCAGAGGAGAAGCACAGGAACCTGGGAGAATACCAGAAGAGCATGAGGCTCAGCAGAAGAACCTGCTCCCTAGAACGTGTTTGAGCGCGCGATAGGCAATCTTACAGTGGTGTTCCCAGAGAGGCAAGCTACTGTTAGGAAGAAGAAACCGAGTTTCAGCTTCAGATGGCACAACCGGGAGCTGAAGCGGGAGGAGGTGGCGGCGCTGCAGTGGCTCCAGCGGTAGGAGGCCCCCAAGCCCAAGTACCCAGCAAGTTCCCGTCGAAGTTCTCCAACTCTTTCGAACGTTGGGCGAGATACTTCCATGCTGTCTGTCAAGCGAATGGGTGGAATGACGCTCAGTCAAGAGGAATTCTGCCAACCTGCTTGAGTGGTCATTCAATTGACGAGTACTACATACTCCCGGCGTAGTTCCTGTTACACGAAGCAGGACACCCAGCACTAACACTCCAGATTCATCTTAATGAGTTGAGGAACAAGATCGGAAACTACTCAAACCTTAGGGCGGCCAGGGCAGAGTTCAAGAGTCTGCAACAAAGAGAGTCTGAGAAGATTTTGGACTTCTACCGACGAGTGAGGAAAGTTGGTGAATCGGCCAATGCGGCTCTAGCGGCAGATGCAAGGGACTTGGCTGCGAAAGAGACCGTGATAGAAGGATTGGTGGACCCAGACGTGAGGGGCACCTACTGCGGGAGGAACCCGCAACGCTGAATGCAGCATACCAGAGAGCACTAAATCTAGAAGCAGTTACCAAGGTTGAAGCTCAGAGGTGCCGCCGCCGTGGTGTTGGTGTACGATATGTGGACGTTGAGGGCACAAACTTGGGAAACAGTACTGCTCTAGATTCGATCCAATCTTCGCTTGTGCAGTCCCCTAAGATGCAGGAGGAAATGATGCAGGACAAGAAGAATGGTTTCCAGGCAATGAAACCTCAGCAACCAGAAAGGAGCGAAAGGGCAACGCAAGACATTGAGTGCTATGCGTGCCATGAGAAAGGGCACTATTCTCGAAACTGCCCAAATAAGAAGGAACATTTAAACGAGGATCGGCCGGGGTGAGAACATAATCCACCCAGGACTGCTCCGGCCAATAATGTGTCACCCGTTTTCGTCCTAAAACGACCCGGATCCTCGAAAGCAACGTCAGTGGGAGGAAGTAGCGGCCCATCGATACTAGTGAATGCCGATATTGGTGGAGCTGAAAGAAGAGCTGTAGTGGACACCGGCAGTGGGGTAAACCTCATGTCCAAGGAGATAGCAGAACAGTACCCCGTGCCACTACAGCAGTATGACGGGACAGTGTACCATGCGGAGGGCAAGCAGCTCCGACTCCTGGGTAAAAAGACCTTGCCAGATTGCATGGGCGGCAAGTTTGTGTGCGATGCAGACTATTTGGTAGCCCCGATGCTGCCAGTGGACATCATTCTTGGCACAGCTTTCCTTGAGCCCAATCGATGTTCGATCGACTTCCACAAGAGTCAATTTTCACCGGTAATACTGAATCGAGTGCTGTGGCATTTGACTCTGTATTCAAGACCGAAGTGATTGCCAACGCTATCGATCACGGGCCAGGTGAGATGAGCGGCTTCGAAGGGGGATTTTTGATAGCCAGATGCCTAAACGAAATAGAAATAGCACCCCACGGGAGACTATTTGTGGAGATCGAGATCTCGGAGAGCGGGGTAAACATGTCTCAAGGAAACTTTCTGGTCTCGGAAATGAACTGACCCAAGAAGTCATTACTGGCTATTTCTGCAATTTACTCATGTGATGTCGGGGACCAAGGCAAAACAGTCATTGAAAACCATGCAGAAACACGTTTGAAGATCGAAACGGGTGCCCTAATCGCCAAAGTTAGGAAAACTGCATGGCCAAAGAACCGAGAGGAGCTAGAAGACACTAACAGGCTCTTCGAGCAATTTTACGAATTCTAGAGTCCCACCCCCAATCGGTTAGCGTACGAAAACCGTGATTAAGTTTCTGAACATCGCCGCATAATGCCAATGGTGAAACTGATGCCCATTTCGCCCGAAACAGAGAAAAAATTAGTAGAAAATGACAACGCACTTAGACTCCGTTTCAAATTATTCGGAAAACGATCAGGGGCAGTTTGTCATTGGGACAAGGGGTTTAATACATGTTATTACATTAACCCTTGGTTTCAGCAGGGAGAGAAAGTACTGTACACAGATCATTGGTGCTTGTTTTCAAACCTTCGAACCAATGCCGAACGATACCACACAATGGAGCTCAGAATTGATGAGAAGGACCTTAAGCACTTTGGATTAAACATGGAGATCGTATACGATTTCATCAACAGAAGATTTCATCAACGGAGGCACTCCTTGCGAACGCAAAAGGGGCCAACATCCAACAGAAAAACGTAGTGGAGCAGATTGTCTACAATTTTAGAGCCAATTTTGCAAAAGATGACAATGAGTTGGGTCTGACCAACCTAATTGAGCAGAACAATGACACCAGCGACAGCGCTCCAATCAAGCTACCGGCTTACAAGACCACCCCGGCTAAGCTGGCAGATATTAAGAAACAAGTGCAGCAGATGCTCGATTTGGACATCATCCAACCGTCAAAAAGCGATTGGAGTGCTCCAGTAGTCTTAGTGGGAAAGAAGGATGGCACTTCACGTTTCTGTGTAGGTTTCCGCAAACTCAACGCGATCACCAAAAAGGACGCATTTCCATTGCCATTAATTCATCAGATCTTGGATTGCTTGGAAGGAGCCCAATTTTACAGCTCCTTAGACCTAGCAGCGGGCTACTGGCAAGTACCAATCACTGAGAGTGCTAGTCCGAAAACAGTCTTCTCAACGCCAGATGGGTTTCACTATGAGTACAAGCGGCTACCCTTCGGACTGTGCAATGCGCCTGCAATTTTCCAGCGCCTCATGAATCAATTGTTCGAAAAAGAGTTGTATGATTTGTGACCATCTTTCTTGATGATGTCCTCATCTACAGCCAGAACCTTGAAGAGCACCTACAACACCTCAAAAGTGTCATGGAGAGACTAGCGTCAGCCGGATTGAAACTGAAGCCCTCGAATTGCAAGCTCATTCAAACAGCAGTGTCTTACCTTGGATATCACATTGCAGCGGATGGAATATGGCCAGATGAGGGGAAACTGAACGCCCTAACGGCCTGAACCCACTAATACAAGGGAGGTACGGTCATTTGTTGGCTTTTGTAGCTACTACAGACGATTTGTTAAAGACTTTGCGGGTATGGCGAAGCCCCTACATGAGCTTAGAAAATCTAAAGAACAGACTCATCGAAGCACCATTTTTGAGCCATCCAATTTACGACCGACCTTTTGTTTTCGACACTGACGCTAGTAACAAAAGCATTGCGGCTGTTCTGTCGAATCTAGACTGCAATATGTAGAATCCAATTGCTTTCGCTAGTCGCGTGCTGACTCGAACAGAAGTAAACTACAGAACAACGAAAAGGTAAGCGTTGGCGGTTGTTCAAGCAGTAAAGTGATTCCGCTCCAATTTGCTGGGTATCCCCTTTATACTTCGGACAGACCATGCAACTTTACGATGGCTCTTTCGTCATAATGCTGACGGAATAACATATAGAATGATCGAGGTGTTGCAAGAGTTTGACTTCCAAGTAGTTCACCGGCCTGGTGAGAAACATGGCAATGCAGACGCTATTTCTTGGCAAACAACAAGGGAACCTGAGTGGCAGGAGGGCGAGGAGGAGGCAACAACTGGATCTTGTCCGGAACCCATGAACTTGGAGACAGCAATATCTAAATTACCAGAACAAAAGGTTTTTCTTTTGTCGATAACGGAGCATTCGAAGAAAACTTGGCCCCAGTGGAACTCAAAGCTAGCAGTGATGAAGTCAGGGCAAAACATAGGGAAGACCCAGCTATTGCCACGATTCTGCAAAAAGCTACGCTACCTTTGAATGACAGACAGTAAAACTGCAGTACTTTTGGAGTAAACCCAATGACGAGGGAACAGGCTCAGAAGCTGGGACCTGAAGTCCTCGGGTTAAGGAATAATTGGGAGCAATTCAAGATGAAGGATGGTATACCCATACGAAAGTGGTATACCCCTGGCAAGGACGGCTATCAAGAACTTTTCGTTGTACCACAAGTTGCAAAGCGCAGCGTACTAGAACAACTGCACGACTCCAAGGTAACAGGGGGGCACTTTGCATTTCATAAGACACTCAATAGAACTCGACAACGGTTCCAATGGCCCATGATGAGAAGAAGCATTTGTAAATGGATCAAAAGTTGCAAACCATGTGCAGCGCGATCGATAGCTGGCAGAAATTTGAAAGCCAATTTGCAACCAATCACAGTGGGAGTACGGTTCGCGAAAGTGGCTGCCGACATCCGGGAACCAGTAACGCGTAACCGAGACACGGGAAACAAAAACATCTTGGTCATAACTAATTATTTTACGAAATACGCAATCACTGTCCATCTTCAACAATAACAGCGGCAGATGTGGCAACGGCATTCGTTGAGAAGTGGGTTTTGTGGTTTGGAGCCCCCGATTCGTTGCATGCAGACCAAGGAACCAGTTTCTGCAGCAAACTCATGATTGAAGTGTGCACCCTTCCAAACATAGAAAGATCCCGGACATATCCATATCACCCACAAGGAAATGGGCAAGTAGAGCGCCACAAAAGAGTTCTGGCAGATGTGATCAGCAAATACTGCTCAGAAAGTCCAAGGGAATGGGAGTCAATCCTCTTATACGTAGAGTTCGTTTACAACACAACTGTCCATAAGTCGACAGAAGAAACCCCTTTCTCGCTAGTGTTTGGAGATGAAGCCGTCTACCCGATTGACTTAATTTTCTCCAGGCCAACAGACACAGAACTTAAAGTACACGAGTACACTCAACTTTTTGACGAGAAGTTTCGGGAAGCCCACATCTGTGCTCGTGAGACCCTAGGCGCAGTACAACAAAGACAGAAGGATAAATTTTTCAAGAGAACATACGGAAAACCGTATCAGAAAGACGACAAGGTGTGGCTCCTTTCGCGTCAATTAGCAAAGTCAAAGAAGTTCTACCTATCATGGACTCGCCCATATACCGTTGTACGGAACATTAATGAAGTCAATTACCAAATTTGTTCCGAGAAGAACAAAAAGAAAAATCAGATTGTGCACTATAACAGACTGAAACCCTTCAACGCACGATCAGAAAATGATGAACCGCATCTGCGTCGATCCACGCGAATTGCAGAAAGACTAACAACTGAACGTTATGAAGCGGACCATTTGCCAAGTAACGACGATGAAGATGATGCATTGCTGCAGCGTAATCGGAGGATCCACAGGAGAGTTAGGGAGCCTGTATATGACATGTGCGACGACGATAACGTTGGTGGGGACATACATGATATTTTCGCTAAAACACCCCAATTTATGAGATCAGAAATCAATGACGATGAAGATCCAGCAACTAACGAAATTGAGCCCTAGCGGGAAGTAACAATTGATGAAACGGAAGAGCAATCGGTGATTGTTGCGGACGAAGCGAACAACATTGACGATGATGAACAGTTCCGATATCCGAGAAAAATACGACGACTAGTAGACAGAATGGGAATGTAAAACTTTTATGTTGCATGATAAATTATTATGATTACAATATCAATGCAGAAATAACGAATGCGAATATGATACTAATTTTATATAGTGTAATCAATCTACAGAGGAAAACAATTTAAAGGCATGAAGTAGTTTTATACAATGTGCTAGGACAAAGTAACCAACCAATCACAAACAGTACCAATCCTATTGGTTAGTTTTCAACTTGAATAACATAAATAGCGGGCCTTTGAATTTCAAAATCATTTTCTGGGTTACTTTGTCTTGGCTTTACTTCTTATCCTGCTCGATAAAACTTTGTGAGTGCTAAAATGCTGCGAAATCTTCTCATATACTGGCTGATTCTCCTCAAACCTGATGACTTCATTCAAGACGATTGGTTAGAATCGGGAGTGGTGTTCATCCCAGATACGACGGTGTTTGTGGCCTCTTCTTTCAAGACGATGAGATTGTTTGTAACTTTTCCAGAGCTCCCAAGCATCGACGTTACCCAACTACAGCTCGCATGATACAGCCTCGCGCAGGATGTGACTCAACAATGGGACGGAAACTACAAAGGACGCATTTGCTCTTCCACTGTTGTCACGGAGAGTTACGGAAACTTGACTGCTAGTGCTGTTTTTGAACTAGAAAACGAATATCAACGAATCCAACAGGATTATCAGCTATTCAAGGACCGGATGGCATTCTTTAGCAACCATTCTAATGTGGTACATGAGGAAACCAGGCAAAAGAGACAAGTCAACTTGCAATTGGCGGCAGGAGTGGCACTCATCCTGGGTTCGAAGCTGGAGGCAGTAGGCTGTAAACTCTTCTCTACATTCGGTTTATGCATATCAAAGGAAGCAAGGCACATAGAGAAACTGCATGAAGAAAACCAGAGAAACAAGTGGAACGTGAACTGGCTAAACACTCAAACGGGAGGTGCAGTCAAAATTCTGAGTGCTGAGGAGCTCGCTACGCGCACTCGTGTCGAGACTATCGGGAACAATACCGACAGAAACTTAGACTTGCTTGTCACCCAAATCAATGAGATGGGGAAAGAATGGGAACGTATGAGTGGTTGGGGGTGCAAGATAACCCAAGCGTATCGAGATGGGCTGAAAGTCAACTTGCATTTCAAGAATCTGCTAAGAATTATATCCGAACTACATGGGCAAGTTCTCTTTGCACGTGCCATTGTGATCAACCTGGGATATGTGCTAAGCGATGCCCTAGTTTCTCTAACCAAAGGACTCTTGCCGGCCAGCTTGATACCGCCACCACAAATAAGGGACATTGTGTCAAAGATTGAACAAACGGGATGGTTCCCTGCAATCAGCAAGAGCAAGATATCTGCATATTACGAATTCGAACTTTCAAAAAGCGCCAAAATAACATCCAAAGGACTCCATATTGAACTCGAAATCTCATTTCATTACACCTACGCAAGTCTATCGGACTGTGGCGGTTCCACAACCACTGAACAGCGGAAAGAATGCAACAGTTTACGATTTTCAGAAAGAGTCTCCCCACGGCAAGAATTCTTTGGGGAATTGGACAGATCTGAATTAGTCAAATCCCATGGCACTGACCGTCTTCGGTTCTTCAAAAATCCGTTTTCTCTAACAAGATCAGCGAAGAGCTCGTTTCTTAGCAGCCTGTTTTTTGACCAAAAGACAGACGCGATGAAATTGTGTCCACAAAAAATAATCCCGATGCCGGCCAACCGGTCAGCCTAATACCTGAAGCAGTCTATGTTTCTTCTTGAGTCGGAACACAACAATTATCATCTTCTTAACGTAACAATGGACACCCGAGCAGGCCAAATACTAGGCTGTAGAGTTTGCTTGGTGCAACCACCCTGCAATGGCGATCTAGAACTCCCTAGTGGTCGTCTTATCCTTCATCCGGAACCCGAGGTGTGCAGTTGACACTGTAAAGATAACAAACATTCAACTACCTGGGATCCTGCAGAAAGTGTTTGATCACGTGGAGAAACAGTTCACATTGGCGCCAGCCCCCGAAAGAGGTCATATGAAATCGGAGATCTTCAAAGCCGTCCAATTGACACTAAACCATCTATCGGACGAAAATGTTGATGCCGAAAAACTACTTCAATTGGCAGGACCCTTCAAACAGCATCAAAAGATGCGACGTCAGGTCTACAGCGAGAAACTTATGCAACACGGGATAGTTCCCTTCAACAGTTTTATACTCCTCACTATTCTGTTGGCAGTTGGTTCGGGAATTGCTTGTGGTCACTGGAAGCTGCTGGGAAGACTTCGGCTTCTTCTTCCGAATAAGTTTAAACAAGAGTCACTGGCATTAGAAAGAGTCATATTTACCAAAAGTAATGAGAAGGAAGAACTTGTAGTTGAACCGCCTGCAGGGAAGCTAGACTTCTACCCAAAGATCTAAACTTTTACAATGGCTCAATTTAAATTTGCTTGATTACTGCTATTCAGGACAATAGAAAGACTAGATGAGGGGTATGTAAGACTGAATAATAGCCGCAATTTAGGACTAAATAATTGTTGCATAGCCTCAAATGCTCATAACAAAAGAAATATACCTGAGTCAAGCGCTATTCGCTTGATTAAGGGAAGAAAAAAAAGAATGTAAATTCAGTCTATTAGCATTACATGCAAGTGGCCGTAATAAGTCGAGTCTAAATAAATATATACACTACAAAAAGAAGTTTAGGGAAACATTCCCGTAAAAGTTCAGGGTCATGCCCCCACTCGAAACGTTACCCCCACTAGTATTCCCAGGCGTAGTCCCACCGCTGGCACTCCGCCCACTCGTCGTAGTAGAAGTCGTGTCCGGCCACCGTCTAGGCGACCTCGACCGCAATCTTCTGACGCTCCTCTCGGTTGCTTGCGGCCGCTGGACCGGGGGGACGGTAAACTGGGTGATTCGGCGGTTTTGCCCCGCTGAAGAGGCGACAGTCTCCACTGTGTTTGTCGATGGGGCTGTCGTCGCGCTACTTACTGGGGTTTCCGAGTCTCCGGAGCTGGAGCTTGATGATGATAAATTGTGAGCTTTTCGAGCTGCCATTTTTTTGAATCAAACAAGTTCTGGTTTATAAGAGTGTTGAATAACGCTTGCTGTATTGGAGTGGACTAAAAAGATGGAAAGTTAGCAAGGAAGCGATGCTCAGGTGGTTGATTACACCGTAAAACAAATTATAATACCCTTTTTAATGAAGTACAAATTTCATACCCCTCATTTAGTATAGACACATATGTGCAATTTATTAAAAAGTACTTTACTTGAAATATAGGTATGTGATTCTGATTGAAATTTGTATGGATGAACAAAATAGGGAAGGATGATGAGGAGAGGGTTGGTAATTCCAAGTTCATGCTCCATGCGGTACGTATTACCGAAAGAAAAGAAGCAGAGTTCTAACGTCAATGTTTTTGATTGGCTAAACTCAAGGCATATGGAAAAGTAAGATAAAAGGAGGACTCTGAAGAATTCAAAATCAGTTGTTTTGGACTTTTTGGAGCTTCAACAACGGACTTGGCCCTCTCTCCAGCTACTCTCTCCAGAAGACTTCAATTCAATCTTCTAGCTGCAACTCTTTTCTTCTTCCTAGTCTATAAGCCAACAGCAGAAGTGAGGTTGCCCCCCTTGCAGAGGAGAAGCACAGGAACCCAGGAGAATACCAGAAGAGCGCGAAGCTCAGCAGAGGTACTTGCTCCCGAGAACGTGTTTTAGCACGCGATAGGCAATCTTACAGATTTATATTGTCCCCGAAAAAGAAAACAAAAATATCTTGTGAACTCAAAGTACAAAATGAGGGTAAAGGGATTCTATAGCAACTTTCAACCTGGAAAAGTTTTTACCAAGTATTCTTGTTTCTTATCAAGATGTATCAAGTATCGAATCACAGGGAATCAACTGACCTGTTTTCAACGACCAGATTGTTTTCTTTTTTAAAATTATGTTTAAGAAAGTCGTGATGAGAAATTAAAATGATGCAAACATTTTTAACAGCATCCACCTCATATCGTCCTCGACTACAATTGAAATTATCTAACTTTATAGAATTATTGTGAAAATGTGGATCCTGCTTACCAAAAAAGTTGCGCTGAATGCTGTGAACAATTTTTTGTAGAGATGCTTCGTATAGAGTTTATGCAAGAACTGTGGTACATTTAAGGGTAGCTCAGTGTAATAACCGCGTTTTTCTGCGTTGAAGTTTTTTCACAGGGGAAAGTCTCACAGGATGAAGTCCGCGACCCAAGACAGGTATTGGCCAGACCGGCTTGGGCCGCGGACAGGGGGGTCCGGTGCGACCGTCCACAATGGTCTGGAAAAAATTTGGGTCGCGCCTTCCGTCTGGCCAATGGCAATTTTAGTCTGTTCGGTCTGGCGAATACCCATATTTTGGTCTGTTCGGTCTGGCCGATACCCATATTTCGGTCTTATCCGTCTGGCCAATACCCAAATTCGTATAGAGTTTATGCAAGAACTGTGGTACATTTAAGGGTAGCTCAGTGTAATAACCGCGTTTTTCTGCGTTGAAATTTTTTCACAGGGCACAGTCTTCCATTAGTTCGACGTAAATCTCACCTTACAATTTTTGGAGCCGTTTTTACCACTGACATCTCAAACCGGGCCTTGAAAAAACGATTAATAGTTCTATCTTTTAGGGTAGTTGCATATGACACAAGCGCAGACTGCAGCCAATTCTCGATGATCTTTGAAGGCGTGGAAGAGTTTATGTATGCTAGGGTTACCCGTGTCAGTGGAAACGAGGCATTTAAGTGGGACCATGTATGAAATCTATATGTATATCAGATTCTGGCCAGGGCCGAGGTGTCCACCCCTAATGCACCGTTATTAAGCGAGATTAGGGTGTAAAGCGTTTTCCACTCTTAAATAACAGGGAAAAGAGTGTAAGAGTGTAATTTTAAGAAAATTACACTCTTCTTACACTCTTTACACTCTTCAATCCACTCTTTTTACACTCTTAAAAATTACACTCTTTCGTCCAATATTTAGTGGGGAAAAGAGTGAAAAGTGTAATTTTGAAGCGATTACACTCTTAGAAATACACCGCAACTTTGAAGATAATTATTGCACATAATTATGGCCCGGGCAATAATTATGTGCATCTACAACCACTTTTTTAATGTATTGCGACAATTAACG
>NC_134473.1:16714219-16739219 GCF_964194025.1 Convolutriloba macropyga | reverse complement strand
TAGAATTTTGGCTTAGATCTTACAAATTTAAGGTTGAATTTTTTGAATTCCATTTCAGACCACTTTATGATTTCAAAAGTTTTTCAAGTTTTTTTTTCAAAAAATCAATTTCAATGTTTCGACCCCTATACTCCAAAGGTGAGTAACAAGAAGTCAGAAAAAATCTTTCAGACCATTTGAAGATTTCAAATTTTTCAAGTTTTTTTTCGAAAAAATAATTTTTTTACTGTTTCGACCCCTATACTGTACAATTGAGAAAAATGAAGTCAGCAAAAAATAACCATTTGCTCTGTTATGGTGCAAAAACCATTTCAGACCATTTTACGAATTCAAGTTTCTGTCAAAGCTTAAAAAAAATTTTTATATTTTTCCCAGTACTTCTCACATGATAAATGCGTTGAATACGTTGAAATTAGGTGAGATCTCGGCTAAATTCAACCAAATATATGCAAGTTCTACGCTAAATTCAATGCAAAATATGTAAGATCTACGCTAAATTCAACGCAAAATATGTAAGATCTACGCTTTATAAGGATTGCGGCTCTAAAGGAAACCAAGGTACGGTGGCGCAATGGTAGAAGAGGCGACAAATGAACACGAGGTCAGTGGTTCGAGTTCCATACCCAGAATTCTACGCGTTGATTTTTTGTAAGATCAACGCTAAATTCAACGCAAAAATATGTAAGATCTACGCTAAATTCAACGCTAAATATGTAAGATCTACGCTAAATTCAATGCTAAATATGTAAGATCTACGCAAAATTCAACGCTAAATATGTAAGATCAGCGGCAACTAGCGTTGACAAGTTGGAAAATTCACTGCAATTTCTTACATAATTTTGCGCTGAGTGCGTTGAATTTTTTCTTTAAATTCAACGCATTCAACCCAAAATTATGTAAGAAAATTGCGGTGAATTTTCCGACTTGTCAACGCTAGTTGCCGCTGATCTTACATAATTTTGGCCAAATTCCTCGGCCCGGGATACATACATACATACATACATACATACAAACATACATACATACATACATACATACATACATACATACATACATACATACATACATACATACATACATACATACATACATACATACATACATACATACATACATACATACATACATACATACATACATACATACATACATACATACATACATACATACATACATACATACATACATACATACATACATACATACATACATACATACATACATACATACATACATACATACATACATACATACATACATACATACATACATACATACATACATACATACATACATACATACATACATACATACATGCATACTTTCATATATTTATACATACATACATACATACATACATACATACATACATACATACATACATACATACATACATACATACATACATACATACATACATACATACATACATACATACATACATACATACATACATACATACATACATACATACATACATACATACATACATACATACATACATACATACATACATACATACATACATACATACATACATACATACATACATACATACATACATACATACATACATACATACATACATACATACATACATACATACATACATACATACATACATACATACATACATACATACATACATACATACATACATACATACATACATACATACATACATACATACATACATACATACATTCATACATACATACATACATACATACATACATGCATACTTTCATATATTTATACATACATACATACATACATACATACATACATACATACATACATACATACATACATACATACATACATACATACATACTTACATACATACATACATACATACATACATACATACATACATACATACATACATACATACATACATACATACATACATACATACATACATACATACTTACGTACATACATACATACATACATACATACATACATACATACATACATACATACATACATACATACATACATACATACATACATACATACATACATACATACATACATACATACATACATAGATACTTTCATACATGATTTTTTAAACGATTTCTAGTTAGATTTTGATCTTTGTGCCCCATAATTATCATTTAATTGTTTTCACATATCGCCATATCTTGTAAATTCTTGTTGATTATCCTGAAATAATCTGGTGTCTCGATTCTTGACAAGAAATTGATTTGTAGAGGGCTGGTGTCCTTCTTGACGACACAAAAAGGCGTTATGATGTTATTGCAATTTTTGGCCCATTGCATCTCCTATTGTATATTTTTGCAATTTTCTAGTGTTCTAATTTTGTTTGTAGTCAAGTAACATTATATGAACTGTGGAACAGCAAAACTGTGCTGTGAAATTACATACCTTGTTCGCCCTACTCACCGCAAAGATGTAAAATTTTTGCTATTTAAAGAAAACAACTTCTCCTGGCGTATATTCTTTTTACCGAAACTTTTTTTTCTCTGTTACCCAGAAAATTTCAATTGGCTGTTTCAGATCAATATAACAATCAACAATATGATGAAGACAATGTATGGAGGGGGAGAAATATCCAGCAAGCAGGATAGCATTGACGTCGAGTACCAGGAAACATTCATGCTAGAACCATACTGGGGAGAGAAGGAAAAACCGATGATCTTCAATTAAAAAAGCACTTCACCAGAGACCCAAGCTGAAGTTCCATACCTAAATCAAAACTGTCCAGACCATCCCAGGCGGAAAAATCCTTTAAAGTAATAAACGTGAATTTAACCAAGTTTGATTATAGCAAACTTCAAAGACTCGTTTTGACGTGAGAGAAACCCTTGTGCGTTCATCTTCTGTCTGGGCATACTTGATTCCGGTCTGGGATCTCTGCTCGTGAAGATATAAAAGTCCTTCATATATATAGTCAACTCCTTCATATATGATGGCTGGGTGGGTTTAGGTGGCGGTCGTGGCAGAAAAAACAAATTTGAGCTAACCTAACAATTGTTGACGCAATATTCGCTTTTTCCCATGAGCAGATAGCCGAAACCAGATAATAGTTGCGCAAGGTCTATTAGTATACTTAATTTACTGAAATTTACTTAGACACTAAATAAAGTTCAGGTAAGTTTACCTGAAAAATGAACAACCGAACTTACCTTAAACGTTCAGGCAAATTGTTCCCACTTGAACTACACCTAAAAATACCTGAAATTCATCTGAAACTGAAAAGTATCTGAAAAAATCAAGCGCCACCGGCTAATTTTTTACCTGGACCTGCCTGAAAATTACCTGAAAAAGGCCCCTGAAACATTCAGGTAGTTTTCTGGATCAGTTCATTTTAAACTGATTATCTCCTGAAACTTTCAGATAAAAAACGTGAAATTTTCAAGTGATACTTAGAAGTTCTGAGTGGCGTGATGGCCTAGAGGTAAGGTGTGTGATTCACACGCCAATGATTGAGAGATCAATCCTCTGCCTCCGTGAGGCTGTCTGTGTAAGGATGAGCTCTTACTTAAACATAGCTCCAGGTTGACCAATGTTGGTTGCAATGATGGTACCATGTGAAAGTCTCAGACGCAAAAAAAGTGGCTATGGTCACCAAAAAAGAGCATTCATGCTCACTAAATGAACAGTCTCAGATGTGGGGAATAATAGAAAAATGACAGCTGAGAACAGGCTACTGTTAATGCAGAATGCAAAGCCTAATGCTGCTCCGCTGCGATTACGCAGAAACACATTTATTTATTTATTTATGTTCTTACCTAAAAATCACTTGAAAATTTCAGGCCTTGTACCGGAAATTTTTAGGTGATGTTCAGGTCCTTTTACTTGAATATCATCTGACAAATTTAGTTTTCTCACCTCGGAAAACTTCATCAGGCAAGTTTGAGCCAGCAAAATACAGCCTAAAGCGCTCATAAACTAGAAAGCACTAATAGCAGGCACAGCACTAAATCCTTATGTTTAATAACGGCAGTTCAGGTGCCGTTCAGGCAACTTTACACCTGAATTTCATCTGAATCTGCAATTTCCTGAACAGAGATCAAGGCAATTATACGTCTTATAAGTGTGAAACGCGAGAGGTAATGCTGCACGGATGATTAATTTGTTGTCACGTTTGTTTTATCTGCTAAATTTAACTTTCATCTTTCTTTCTCTCTCTACCTTTCTAAGATAGCTGTTGCCTGAAATTGAGGTAGGTTCAAACAAAACTCATTTTTGATCTGTTTACCAACTTTCTACGTGAGAAACTTTTTTTTCTATGAAAAAAGCAAACTGCAAGAATTCTCCAATTTCAGACCCAAAATTGTGGGTTGAATATCAGATCAAGAAACACAAAGTCAAGTTTCACCATTGCATTTTGCCCTGGAGATATGAAAATGTTTCCACAATCTTTTGAAGTTTCATTTTACATTATCGAGAAAGTATACTAAATTTTGTCGTTTTTTTCACGACCCATTTTTTAAGACTAGAGTTTTAAACGTAAGGAAACAAGTGACAATATTACGATTTAGTCCAAATAAGATTGAAAATTGCTTTACCTGCGCTCAATTTTCATAAAGCGTGTTTTTGTGGCTAGCTTGAGAACGTGGGACAACCTTTCGTTGCTCATTTCCACGCCATAAGTCCCTAGTTTCCACTATTTTCCACGTCAGACCTTTGCCACGGGTACACGAATCCAATTACCGAAATGGAAGAAAACCTAATTGGTAAATAATTTAAGAAATGTCTCTATCGAAACTACTAGTGGATCACAATAAGTGGTTTTACAACTACCCATAGCACCATTCGCGAGAGCAATTGAGTCTGTGAATTTTGTCTCAATTAATGATAAAAAACTGCGCAAAAAATTTTTAGATTAATTACATGCTCAAAATGGTGTAATTGGGTTTCTTTTATCCGTGAATACTCGTGGCAAAGCGTAAGATGATTGTCAAAAGTGGTATATGAATCGTGAAAAATGAGAAATGTTTTGGTCAGTCGATTCCATAAAACACAAAGTTCGTCAAAATTTGCCTTTTGGGACATTGACCACGTAAATCAACTGATCCGTTTATTTTGAGTATTTCATAATGCAATCATTTGAAACAATCATAAACCTTAAGGTTATAATATTTCACCAGACATTCAAAAAAATTACAGACATTTTTTATTTATGCCCGGGGCGAGGTTTGGCGGTGAATTTTCATAAGAAATGCGGTGAAATGCGGTGAAAAAAAAATAATTTTCACCGCGTATTTCTTACATCTTTTTGCGGTGAATGCGGTGAATCGCGGTGAATTATTTATTTTCACCGCGGTCTTTGTATTCTTACAAAAAAGAATCTAAGGTGTGAACTATTTGACTTATTGGGGAAAACTAACGTCTACATGAAACTTACAGCTTATTATTGAGAAAATAACGCTTATTTTTTAAAACTATTTCCGTCTGCTGTTCTGATCGCATCTTGCAGCATGTACCTCATCTGACCATCATATCACTCTATCAACTCCGAATGCTAAACGAGTATAATATGTGGTTTCTCCTCACAGGCTGCAGTTTTCCTCTATTTTCATTAGCGGATCTCGCCAGCAATTCCTTTTCACCTTGTCTTTTCAATCTTTAGATTGTTCATTACAGAAGCTTTTTGAGTATAAGCCATGTAAACACGTCGGCCAACACGCAGGTGCCCATTGGAGGTAAATTGGGTAACTGTTGTCAAATTTGAAAAAAAATAAGCATGAAAGTACCTAATACATAAATCCTACATAATATTAAAGCTAAGAGAATTCAAATTAAGTCAATTTTTTTTGCTTTCAATGCTTTCATTGCCTCCAGGAGCAAACTTAAAGGTAATGACGACAAACTATCTTATAACGCAGATAAATCAGTTGTCTCATTGATCTGTCGGCGTGAAATAAGTTTTGTATTTAACAACCCGGGCCGAGGAATTTGGCTAAAATTATGTAAGATCAACGGCAACTAGCGTTCACAAGTTGGAAATTTCAACGCAATTTTCCTACATAAGTTTGCGTTGAATGCGTTGAATTTCAAGGCAAAAATTCAACGCATTCAACGCAAAATTATGTAAGAAAAGGGTGCGAAATTTCCAACTTGTCAACGCTAGTTGCCGCTGATCTTACATAATTAGCGTTGAATTTAGCGTAGATCTTACATATTTTTGCGTTGAATTTAGCGTTGATCTTACATAAAATCAAAGCGTTCACTTGAACTATTATTCTCCAATTGCGTATGGGACTCGAACTACTGACCTCCTTCTTGCTTGGGAAAAGGCGTACTGAGGCGTACTGGGACAAATTTAATTTTTTTCGAAGTTTTGAAAAAAAAATTTGAATTCCTAAAATGGTCTGAAATGCTTTTTGCACCGTAATAGACGCTCAAACATTCAATGCACATTATGTAAGTTCTACGCTAAATTCAACGCTAAATATGTAAGGTCTATGCTAAATTCGACGAAAAAAATGTCAGATCTACGCTATATTAAACGCAAAATATGTAAGATCTACGCTAAAATTAAACGCTAAATATGTAAGATCTACGCCAAAATTCAACGCAAAATAGGTAAGATTGGCGTTGAACGCGTTCAATTTATGTAAGATCTACGCTCAAACGCATTCAACGCCAATCTGACATAATTTTGCGTTTTTTAGCGTTGACACCTTGGCCCGGGAAAGTGTTAATTTCATATCAGACGTGTCGACAATCGAGACTAAAATGCTGTGGTAGAGATATATGTAAAAACAGTTGCAAAGATACAGATAGATAAAGTACAGCTCGTCAACTTCGTCTACTATTCTGTGAGGTCCAGTAAATTTTTCTGTGAGACCTACTGATTCACGTGAAAACAAGTCATGATACTTCTCATTTTTGAACTGTTTGATACTGCTTCGACATTGCGCCCAATACCAAATCGGTCGACCAAATTTGTAGAATTTTAAAATCAAAGTTTCTTCCTTTCTTGATTGCGCGCGGCCGCAGTCTTATCTGTCTTTTGGCTATGTCAATGGCGTTTCTTTGTTTATTTGCTTTATTTAGATGCCCTTTATCATCATTGATAACGAATTTTTCTAGTTGTTCTGTTGCAGTTTGGTTTTGCTTTGTGTTTTCAGTCGTATCATCTTCCTCGGACTTGGGGATTTTGGGATGATTTCTGATCCCTCCGCTTGTCCAGGCGATCACATAAATCAGTTTAGTATGTTGTGTGTCCTCTGTTTGTTCCAATTAATGTCTCGTGTTCTCTCCATAGTCCTTGTTGTCGTTGCTAATTCGGCCTTGGTTGGATGCTGATTATGGGCTCATTCGTATCCCTGTTGCTGTGTCTCTTGCCTGTATCGGGTCCCCGGGCAGTGGTGTCAACGCTAAAAAATGCAAAAGATTGGCGTTGAACGCGTTCAAATTATGTAAGATCTACGCTCAAACGTATTCAACGCCACTCTGACATAATTTTGCGTTTTTTAGCTTTGACACCTTGGCCCGAGAATGTGTTAATTTCATATCAGACGTGTCGGCAATCGAGACTAAAATGCTGTGTGGTAGAGATATATGTAAGAACAGTAGCAAAGAAACAAATAAATAAAGTACAGCTAATCAACTTCGTCTACTACTCTGTGAGGTCCAGTGAATTATTCTGTGAGGCCTACTGATTCAAGTAAAAACCAGTCCTGATACTTCTCATTTTTGAACTGTTCGATACTGCTTCGACATTGCGCCCAATGCCAACTTGGTCAGCCAAATTTGTTTATTTTTAAAATCAAAGTTTCTTCCTTTGTTGATGGTGCGCGGCCGCAGTCTTATTTGTCTTTTGGCTATGTCAATGGCGTGTCTTTGTTTATTTGCTTTCTTTAGATGCCCTTTATCATCATTGCTCAGGAATATCTCTAGTTGTTCTGTTGCAGTTTGGTTTTGCTTTGTGTTTTCAGTCGTATCATCCTCCTCGGACTTGGGGATTTTGGGATGACTTCTGATCACTCCTTTTGTCCAGGCGATCACATGAATCAGTTTAGTATTTCCTGTGTGCTTTGTTTGTTCCAATTAATGTCTTGTGTTCTCTCCATAGTCCTTGTTGTCATTGCTAAATCGGCCTTGGTTGGATGCTGATTATGGGCTCATTCTTATCCCTGTTGTTCTATCTCTTGCCTGTATGGGGGTCCCCTGGCCGAGGTGTCAACGCTAAAAAACGCAAAAGATTGGCGTTGAACGCGTTCAATTTATGTAAGATCTACGCTCAAACGCATTCAACGCCAATCTGACATAATTTTGCGTTTTTAGTGTTGACACCTCGTCCCGGGAATGTGTTAATTTCATATCAGACGTGTCGGCAGTCGAGACTAAAATGCTGTGTGGTAGAGATATATTTAAAAACAGTAGGAAAGAAACAAATAAATAAAGTACAGCTCGTCAACTTCGTCTACTATTCATTGAGGTTCAGGGAATTAATCTGTGAGGCCTACTGATTCACGTAAAAACCAGCCATGATACTTCTCAGTTTTGAATTGTTTGATACTGCTTCGACATTGCGCCCAATTCCAAATTGATCCGCCAAAATTGTTTAATATTAAAATCAAAGTTTCTTTTGTTGATGGTGCGCGGCCGCAGTCTTATCTGTCTTTTGGCTATGTCAATTGCGTGTCTTTGTTTATTTGCTTTCTTTAGATGCCCTTTATCATCATTGCTCACGAATATCTCTAGTTGTTCTGTTGCAGTTTGGTTTTGCTTTGTCTTTTCAGTCGTATCATCCTCCTCGGACTTGGGGATTTTGGGATGATTTCTGATCCCTCCGCTTGTCCAGGCGATCACATAAATCAGTTTAGTATGTTGTGTGTCCTCTGTTTGTTCCAATTAATGTCTTGTGTTCTCCCCATAGTCCTTGTTGTGGTTGCTAATTCGGCCTTGGTTGGTTGCTGATTATGGGCTCATTCTTATCCCTGTTGCTGTGTTTCTTGCCTGTATGGGGGTGCCGGGCCGAGGTGTCAACGCTAAAAAAACGCAAAAGATTGGCGTTGAACGCGTTCACTTTATGTAAGATCTACGCTCAAACGCATCCAACGCCAATCTGACATAATTTTGCGTTTTTTAGCGTTGACACCTCGTCCCGGGAATGTGTTAATTTCATATCAGACGTGTCGGCAGTCGAGACTAAAATGCTGTGTGGTAGAGATATATGTAAAAACAGTAGGAAAGAAACAAATAAATAAACTACAGCTCGTCAACTTCGTCTACTATTCATTGAGGTTCAGGGAATTATTCTGTGAGGCCTACTGATTCACGTAAAAACCAGTCATGATACTTCTCAGTTTTGAATTGTTTGATACTGCTTCGACATTGCGCCCAATTCCAAATTGATCCGCCAAAATTGTTTACTATTAAAATCAAAGTTTCTTTTGTTGATGGTGCGCGGCTGCAGTCTTATATGTCTTTTGGCTATGTCAATCGCGTGTCTTTGTTTACTTGCTTTCTTTAGATGCCCTTTATCATCATTGCTCACGAATATCTCTAGTTGTTCTGTTGCAGTTTGGTTTTGCTTTGTCTTTTCAGTCGTATCATCCTCCTCGGACTTGGGGATTTTGGGATGATTTCTGATCCCTCCGCTTGTCCAGGCGATCACATAAATCAGTTTAGTATGTTGTGTGTCCTCTGTTTGTTCCAATTAATGTCTTGTGTTCTCTCCATAGTCCTTGTTGTGGTTGCTAATTCGGCCTTGGTTGGATGCTGATTATGGGCTCATTCTTATCCCTGTTGCTGTTTCTCTTGCCCGAATGGGGGTGCCGGGCCGAGGTGTCAACGCTAAAAAAACGCAAAAGATTGGCGTTGAACGCGATCACTTTATGTAAGATCTACGCTCATACGCATCCAACGCCAATCTGACATAATTTTGCGTTCTTTAGCGTTGACACCTCGGCCCGGGAATGTGTTAATGTCATATCAGACGTGTCGGCAATCGAGACTAAAATGCCTTGTGGTAGAGATATATGTAAAAACAGTAGCAAAGAAACAAAAAAATAAAGTACAGCTCGTCAACTTCGTCTACTCTTCTGTGAGGTCCAGTGAATTTTTCTGTGAGACCTACTGATTCACGTGAAAACCAGTCATGATACTTCTCATTTCTGAACTATTTGATACTGCTTCGACATTGCGCCCAATACAAAATCGGTCGACCAAGTTTGTAGAATTTCAAAATCAAAGTTTCTTCCTTTCTTGATGGCGCGCGGCCGCAGTCTTATCTGTCTTTTGGCTATGTCAATGGTGTGTCTTTGTTTATTTGCTTTCTTTAGATGCCCTTTTTCATCATTGATCAGGAATTTTTCTAGTTGTTCTGTTGTTTTTTGGTTTTGCTTTGTGTTTTCAGTCGTATCATTCTCTTCGGTCTTGGGGATTTTGGGATGATTTCTAATCCCTCCGCTTTTCCAGGCGATCACATGAATCAGTTTAGTATGTTGTGTGTGCTTTGTTTGTTTCAATTAATTTCTTGTGTTCTCTCCATAGTCCTTGTTGTGGTTGTTAATTCGGCCTTGGTTGGATGCTGATTATGGGCTCATGCTTATCCCTGTTGCTGCGTCTCTTGCATATAGGGGGGTCCACGAGCCGAGTTGTCAACGCTAAAAAACAAAAAAGATTGGCTTTGAATGCGTTGAATTTATGTAAGATCAACGCTTGAGGGTAAATCTTAAATAAATTCAACTCATTCAAAGCAAATCTTATATATATATTTATTGTAATGAATATAGCGTAGATTTTACATATTTTGCGTCAAATTTAGAGTTGATCTTAGGTAAATTCAACGCACTCAACGCCAATCTTACATAATTTTGCGTTGAATTTAGCGTAGATCTTTTTTATTTTGCGTTGAATTTAGCGTAGGTCTTAACGATTTTGCTTTGAATTTCGCGAAGATCTTACAAATTTTGCATTGAGGTTATTCTTCCTTTTTCGCGTTGAACTTAGCGTAGATCTTAACGTAGGTGTTGTGATAAACCTATTATTAAATAGTTTGTTAGATAGTTTCAGATATAATTGAACGTCAGGGTAGCCATGGTTGCCTTTTTGAAATGTTGATAGTTGGAACTAGCTCATTGCCTCATTCTCTGGAGAAGTCGTATAACAAACGAAGACGACTCAAAGGGAATATCATCTCGAAACCAGGATAAAATCTACATCCAAACGCTAAAGATAAGTACAAGAGAGTTCAAAATACGTCAAAATTAATACCAAAATTATATTGTGGCACGATGTTATCAATAACTCAGCAACCAGCCTGAAAAGCGATAATAGAACACCCCTCAATGGAGATCGATTAAAAGTTCAAAACGAACGTCTACAACAAAAAGTAGACAGATTTGGAATTGTTTATTGTGTCAGAGAAGGAGCCCATGACGTCTATAACAAATTGAAAGGAACTGAGATACCAGTGTTGCATCTTGTCAAGAATCGTTTATCTCGCCGAAAACAAACGGATAAGTTTGAAAAGGTGCAGTAAGTTTCACTTGGATTGATTTACCGAACTGAAAACGCTGTTCACAATCGTATGGAACAAAGATGATTTGAAGCGAATTTGCAAAAAGAAGAATAGCACACCCAAAAAACAAGGAAAAAAGCAAAATTCTGCCAACAAATAATGATCTTTGTGGTTAGTTCAAGTTCTGTGAAGTTCCCAGCTGTTAAAATTCTTCGTCCGGATCAGAAGTTTTAACCTAAACTCCCAGTCGTTAAAGCTGTTTGTGAGAAATTCCTAGCAATTATGTTCCTTGGTTTTGCTCAAAAATGGGGAAAAAATGAGGAACTTGCAAGAAGGCGGATAACAAAAACGAAAATACTTTTACCTGTGTGGCATGTAATTGTTACATGCATCTGGCACCTGAATATACAGCTCCTTCGTCAGCTTCTGTTACTGGCATTGAAGAGCTTGCTATGACTCCCATGCTACTCAGCAGTAATTATGTTGAACAGAATGAAAGGGATAACTTTATTCGTTGTTGAACCCTGGCAAAAATTGCTGAAAAAATCATTGGCTTGGGTGTTGGCGAAAAATTGGAGAAAATAGAAAGGCGACTAATGAACTTTGTGGATGAGAAAATTGGGAATGATACACATGCGACGTGTGACAATGTTGAAAAAACATATGCTGCCGTTGTTGATGTTGAAACTACTACAGGAAAAATTAAAGGAGATAAAATTGATGAAAACTCGAAAAGTCATAATATCAATAAATGTATAAGAATACAAGGGATACCTGAGGATCCTAACATAACGAAAGGGGAAATTTTGTCCCAACAATCGATGAAGTTAACGATCTGCTTGATTCGATAGGTGCGAATGCACATCTCACGGAAATACATAGACTTGGAAAAGGAACACGAAGCAAGAATCACCCTTGCAAAGTCAAAAATACAGAAATAATTTGTTCGAAGGAAGCATTTTCATCCTGCCAGCAATGACGAGGGATGACGCACTGAAGGAAAGTCAAATGTTATAAAAGCGAAGGGAGCTGCTTGACGGAGGTGTACCGGAGAAGAATTTGAAGTTTCGAAATCTAGAACTTTATTTTGATGGAGACATAGTGCAGTTGGATATACAGAACGCCCTTGCCCACTGACTAGGCTTTCGCCATATCCTCCAACTAAAAACATGGAGCTCAGTAAGTTTCAAAAGAAGATCAAAATTCATAGAAGCAGTAACTAACTCAAATTATAAAAATCTGTGTCTTTGCCAAATATGGTTGAAAGATAACATCAATGACTCCTCTTTCTTAACGATTACAGTAATTATACAAGTGATCGGTCTACGATTGGAGATACAAATGCGCATTGATGTACCCTCATTGCTGTAAAAAAAGCTATGATATCTGAACAAATGAATTGCATTTTATCCAATTCATCTATAGCTTCTAAAATTAGTTGTAATGATACTCAAGTTTTACTATATGCGTTCTACAATCGACCCATATCAAGCTCGTATCGGCGTATCGATACACGATAAAGGGTTTCAATTTTCTCCTGAGAAACATTCCTAAAAACAAACCAATTGTCATCTGTGGAGACCTTAATTTCCAAGAAGCAAAACAGGAAGACACTTAAAACTTTCAACGAGACTGAAGAGAAAGTCATCAAAATGTTTTAAGAAAAATTGTTTTGCCTAAATATCGACTTCCCAACTTGTGAAAACAACATCTTGGATGCCGCCTTCTGTCAAAATTGTCTTATATACGCTGAATTAAACAAATCTTCTGCAATTATCTATGATCTAACTGACCATGAAGCCATTCGTTTGTCCTTAGAAAGCCCAGTTACTGAACCAACACTATTAATACAGAACCTTAAAGTTTTGGAAATGCTAACTATGACACTAAAAACGAGTATCTTTTTGAAAAAGCGTCCCAGGCAATTTGTTACACCAACATCAGCAAAATGAACGAAGAGTTCACAAGATATCTCAACACAATTATCAATATATATGCCCCGAAAGAACAATGAACATAAAGTCACTGCCACCTTGGATTTCCTGCGGTACTTCAAATATGATTTGTAAGCTCAGGACACTGAAACGTTTATTAGAGAATAAACCAACATCCTACAAAAAACAGATGGTTTTAAACCTGAACAACCAAATCACTGATTCAGCTGAAGAAGACAATCTTTTGTACCAAGAAAAATTTCTAGGATCGACAAATACAGACAGAATTTTTAAAAATCTGCAAAGCCTAAACAAATCTGCTTGCCTGCCAAAAATCTTGATGAATAGAACCAAGCAAAGTTCACTTCGATGCGAACAAGTAAATATGTCGAATGAATTCTTCTTTCTCTCCGTATTCTCCTCAAAAACCATGTTCAGTTTGAAAGATTTCATTGTACAGAAATCATCTCTTACAAATTTTGACATCTAGAAGAAGACAATCAGAAATATAATATATGATATTGATGCCATAAAAACCATAGGGCCGAACTGTATACCTCCGGGTTTTTACGTAAAGAATAGCAAGAGTCTCTGCAACACCATGCATTTGTTCCTTTGGAATATAAAGAACGTGCAAAAATTACCGGACAGCTAAAAAGTTGCTGCCAAAATGCCAGTTTTCAAAATAAGGTGACCAGAGAAAAATTGAAAGATACCGGCCTGTCTCATCATTAAACATTGATAGCAAGATTCATCAAAATTAAATATACATTGCATTGTACAATCGTTTTTGAAATTTCCTAATTAAAAGTCAACATGGTTTTGGATGCGTGTGGACAATACCAGTTCGAAGATATTCGATACAAGTGGGGTACACAGGGGTCACGGCTAGGCCCATTACTGTTGTGTATAATTAATAAATATCTTCCAGATCTCCTGATGTTTTCTGAGCCTTTTAATTGCACTGAAGATCTTAAAATTTTGGCTGTGCAAAGAAGATACTGGGAAGTTAAAGTCAATCTACATGGGATTGAGAACTGGGTAATCCAGAATGAAATGGAGCTGCCAATAGACAAGTGTGCATATCTGAAATTCGGAGACAGAGATCAACAGTACAAATTGATACGAAAAGATTTGGCAAAATCCACAACTTTCGCAGATTTTTGAAAATTCACGTGGAGTCTGATGTATGGTGGAACAAGCATATTGAAGAAAAAAGGAAGAAAGCAAATAAAGTTTTCTACATGCTTAAGCGAAAATTTGCAATTAAAGTAAACATATTTGTGAAATTGGGATCATATAAGTCCATAATTTTGCCGGCACTGCTGTATGGTTTCACGTTTTTGATTGCAGGAAGAACTGAAATTCAAATTCTGGAAAAATTTCAAAAAGAGGAAGTCAAATGGATAACGGGAATTAAAGATACAAAATACAGCATCGACTATTAAACATAATGCCACTAACAATTTTTATCCAGCTCAACGATCTAATACTAGTTTTAAAGGCTCCGAGTGAGGAGAATAGCGGCATCGATCTACCAGTAGTACATACTAAAGAAACAAGGAACAGCAAAAATTTCAAAGTTACAAAAACTCAAACAGAGAAACCGCGCAGCTTTTAAAACCTGCCGAGTTTAAGAGAACTTTAAAACCTGCCGAATTGCAAATAGCCTGGAAAAATTAATAAATTTCCGAAAAGCAGTTTAACTAAAAAACCGAACATTACGTACAATGTGGAATTTTATTCAGAAGAAATGTTCTGAGCGAAGTATTTGCACTTGGCAATTATTCAGCGATTGTCAAAACTGTAGAAACCATTCGACATTATTTTATTTTGATTGCTGGACCTTAGACCGTTCAGCACAGCTGTAAATCAATAACAAAAACAACAACAACAAAAATTTGCGTTGAAGTTAGATTAAATCTTACTAAGTTTTTGTTGAATTTAGCGTAGATCATATATGTTTTGCGTTGAATTTAGCGTATATATTACATATTTTGCGTTGAATTTAGCGTAATTCTTACATATGCGTTGAAATTAGCGTAGCAGTTACATATTGTTTGTTGAATTTAACAAAGATCTTACATAGATTCAACGCGTTCAACACCAATCTTACATACCTTGCGTTGAATTAGCGTAGATCTTAAATATTTGGCGTTGAATTCAGCGTAGATCTTACATTTTTTGCGTTAAATTTAGCGTAGATATTACATAAATTGCGTTTAATTTGGCGTAGATCATACATAGAGTCAACGCATAAACGCCAATCTTTTTTTGGTGAATTTTAAGTAGATCTTATATACTTTGCGTCGAATTTACCGTAGATCTTACGTGTTTTGCGTTGAATTTAGCGTAAAGATTACATATTGGGCGTTGAATTTAGCTTAGATCTTACAAAAATTTAACTTATTCAACGCCAATCTTACATAATTTGCGTTGAATATAGCATAGATCTTACATATTTTGCGTTGAATTTAGCGTAGATCATTCATAAAGTCAACGCATTCACAGCCAATCTTATATATTTTGCGTTGAATTTAGCGTAGATCTTACATATTTTGCGTCGAATTTACCGTAGATCTTACGTATTTTGAGTTGAATTCAGCGTAGATCTTACAAATTTTGCGTTGAATTTAGCGTAGATATTACATAATTTGCGTATAATTCGGCGTAGATCATACATAGAGTCAACGCATCAACGCACATCTATTTTTTGAAATTTGCGTAGATGTTACATATTTTGCATAGAATGAAGCGTAGATCTTATATATTTTGTGCTGAATTTAGCGTAGATCTTACATAATTTGCGTCGAGATTAGCGTAGATCATACATAAAATCAACGCAGGCAACGCAAATCATTTATAATTTGCTTTGAATTTTGCGTAGATCTTACATATTTTGCTTCGAATTTTCCGTAGATCTTACATAATATCAGTTGAATTTAGCGTAGAATATACATTTTGGGCGTTGAATTTAGCATTGATTCTACATAAAGTCAACGCATTAAACGCCGATCTTACATATTTTGCGTTGAATTTGGCGTAGATCTTATATATTTTGCGCTGAATTAAGCGTAGATCTTACTTTTTTTGCGTTGAATTTAGTATAGATCTTACATAATTTAATTCAACGCTTTCAACGCCAATCTTACATAATTTGGGTCGGATTTTTGGTAGATCTTACATATTTTGCGTTATTTTTAGCATAGATCTTACCTATTTTGCGCCGAATTTAGCGTAGATCATTCATAAAGTCAACGCATTCCCAGCCAATCTTATATATTTTGCGTTGACTTTAGCGTAGATCTTACTTATAATGCGTCGAATTTAGCGTAGATCTTACATATTTAGCGTTGAATTTAGCGTAGAACTTACATTTTGTGTGTTGAATTTAGCAAAGATCGTACATAAATTTAACACATTCAACGCCAATATTACATATTTTGCGTTGAATTTAGCGTATATCTCACATATTTTGCGTTGAATTTAGCGTAGATCATTCATAAAAACAACGCATTCCCAGCCAATTTTATAAATTTTGCGTTGAATTTAGCGTAGATCTTACTTATATTGCGTCAAATTTAGCGTAGAACTTACATATTGTGCGTTGAATTGAGTATAGATCTTAAATAAATTATTTCAACGCTTTCAACGCCAATCTTTTTTATTTTGCATTATTTATTATCCATTATCTAACTGACCATGACGTCATTCGTCTATCACTAGAAAGCCCAGTTACTGAAACAAAACCATTAATACAGAACTTAGAACTTTTGGAAAAGCAGACGATGACGCAATATACGAGTATCTTATTGAAAAGAAGTTCCAGGCAATTTGTTACACCAACTTCAACAAAAATGAGCAAAAAATTCACCAGATATCTTGACCCAATTTTCGATTTATATGTCCCAAAAAGAACAAGACCTAGACAAACACTGCCATCCTGCTGTACTTCAAATTTGATTAATAAACTTAGGACGCAGAAACCTTTATTCGAGAATAAACCAACATCTTACAGAAAACAGATTTTTTTAAAACTGGAAAACCAAATTACTGATTCACATGACAAAAAATTGAACAGAGAAACCGCGCAGCGAACTCACTTTTAAAACTTGCCAAATAGAAAATAGCCTAGAAAATTTAATAAACATAAGATGACCAGTTGGACTGAAAAAACGAATATTTTTGTACAAGTGGATTTTTTTCCAAAAGAATTGTTTTGAGCAAAAATTTGCAATTGGCAATTATTCAGCGATTGATTGTGAAAACTGTGGAGACAATTGCACATTATTCCATTTGTTTCCTGGGACTTTAGACCGTTCAGCACAGCTGTAAATCAATAACAACAGCAAGAACATAAATTTGCGTTGAGTTTAGCGTAGATCTTACCCATTTTGCGTTGAATTTAGAGTAGATTTTACATGCTTGCGTTGAGTTCAGCCTATATCCTTCATATTTTGCGTTGAATTTAGCGTAGATCTTAAATTTTTTGCGTTGAATTAAGCGTAGAACTTTCATATTGTGCGTTGAATTTAGCTTAGATCTTACAAAAATTCAAATTATTCAACGCCAATCTTTAATATTTTGCGTTGAATTTAGCGTAGATGTTACATATTTTGCGTTGAATTTAGCGTAGATCTTACATATTTAGCGTTGAATTTAGCGTAGAACTTACATTTTGTGTGTTGAATTTAGCAAAGATCGTACATAAATTTAACACATTCAACGCCAATACTACATATTTTGCGTTGAATTTAGCGTATATCTCACATATTTTGCGTTGAATTTAGCGTAGATCATTCATAAAAACAACGCATTCCCAGCCAATTTTATAAATTTTGCGTTGAATTTAGCGTAGATCTTACTTGTATTGCGTCAAATTTAGCGTAGAACTTACATATTGTGCGTTGAATTGAGTATAGATCTTAAATGAATTATTTCAACGCTTTCAACGCCAATCTTTTATATTTTGCATTATTTATTATCCATTATCTAACTGACCATGAAGTCATTCGTCTATCACTAGAAAGCCCAGTTACTGAAACAAAACCATTAATACAGAACTTAGAACTTTTGGAAAAGCAGACGATGACGCAATATACGAGTATCTTATTGAAAAGAAGTTCCAGGCAATTTGTTACACCAACTTCAACAAAAATGAGCGAAAAATTCACCAGATATCTTGACCCAATTTTCGATTTATATGTCCCAAAAAGAACAAGACCTAGACAAACACTGCCATCCTGCTGTACTTCAAATTTGATTAATAAACTTAGGACGCAGAAACCTTTATTCGAGAATAAACCAACATCTTACAGAAAACAGATTTTTTTTAAACTGGAAAACCAAATTACTGATTCACATGACAAAAAATTGAACAGAGAAACCGCGCAGCGAACTCACTTTTAAAACTTGCCAAATAGAAAATAGCCTAGAAAATTTAATAAACATAAGATGACCAGTTGGACTGAAAAAACGAATATTTTTGTACAAGTGGATTTTTTCCAAAAGAATTGTTTTGAGCAAAAATTTGCAATTGGCAATTATTCAGCGATTGATTGTGAAAACTGTAGAGACAATTGCACATTATTCCATTTGTTTCCTGTGACTTTAGACCGTTCAGCACAGCTGTAAATCAATAACAACAGCAAGAACATAAATTTGCGTTGAGTTTAGCGTAGATCTTACCCATTTTGCGTTGAATTTAGAGTAGATTTTACATGCTTGCGTTGGGTTCAGCCTATATCCTTCATATTTTGCGTTGAATTTAGCGTAGATCTTACATTTTTTGCGTTGAATTAAGCGTAGAACCTTCATATTGTGCGTTGAATTTAGCTTAGATCTTACAAAAATTCAAATTATTCAACGCCAATCTTTAATATTTTGCGTTGAATTTAGCGTAGATGTTACATATTTTGCGTTGAATTTAGCGTAGATCATACATAAAGTTAACGCAATCAACGCAAATCATTTATATTTTGCGTTGAATTTAGCGTAGATATTACATAATTTGCGTTTAATTTGGCGTAGATCATACATAGAGTCAACGCATAAACGCCAATCTTTGTTTGCTGAATTTTGCGTAGATCGTACATATTTTGCGTCGAATGAAGCGCAGAACTTATATATTTTGCGTCGAATTTACCGTAGATCTTACGTGTTTTGCGTTGAATTTAGCGTAAAGATTACATATTGGGCGTTGAATTTAGCTTAGATCTTACAAAAATTCAACTTATTCAACGGCAATCTTACATACTTTGCGTTGAATATAGCATAGATCTTACATATTTTGCGTTGAATTTAGCGTAGATCATTCATAAAGTCAACGCATTCACAGCCAATCTTATATATTTTGCGTTGAATTTAGCGTAGATCTTACATATTTTGCGTCGAATTTAACGTAGATCTTACGTATTTTGCGTTGAACTCAGCGTAGATATTACATAATTTGCGTATAATTTGGCGTAGATCATACATAGAGTCAACGCATCACCGCACATCTTTTTTTTGAAATTTGCGTAGATGTTACATATTTTGCGTCGAATGAAGCGTAGATCTTATATATTTTGTGCTGAATTTAGCGTAGATCTTACATAATTTGCGTCGAGATTAGCGTAGATCATACATAAAATCAACGCAGGCAACGCAAATAATTTATAATTTGCGCTGAATTTTGCGTAGATCTTACATATTTTGCTTCGAATTTTCCGTAGATCTTACATAATTTCAGTTGAATTTAGCGTAGAATATACATTTTGGGCGTTGAATTTAGCACTGATTCTACATAAACTCAACGCATTAAACGCCGATCTTACATATTTTGCGTTAAATTTGGCGTAGATCTTATATATTTTGCGTTGAATTAAGCGTAGATCTTACTTTTTTTGCGTTGAATTTAGTATAGATCTTACATAATTTAATTCAACGCTTTCAACGCCAATCTTACATAATTTGGGTCGGATTTTTGGTAGATCTTACATATTTCGCGTTAACTTTAGCATAGATGTTACCTATTTTGCGCCGAATTTAGCGTAGATCATTCATAAAGTCAACGCATTCCCAGCCAATCTTATATATTTTGCGTTGACTTTAGCGTAGGTCTTACTTATATTGCGTCGAATTTAGCGTAGATCTTACATATTTAGCGTTGAATTTAGCGTAGAACTTACATTTTGTGTGTTGAATTTAGCAAAGATCGTACATAAATTCAACACATTCAACGCCAATATTACATATTTTGCGTTGAATTTAGCGTATATCTTACATATTTTGCGTTGAATTTAGCGTAGATCATTCAAAAAGTCAACGCATTCCCCGCCAATCTTATAAATTTTGCGTTGAATTTAGCGTAGATCTTACTCATATTGCGTCAAATTTAGCGTAGAACTTACATTTTGTGCGTTGAATTGAGTATAGATCTTACATAAATTAATTCAACGCTTTCAACGCCAATCTTACATATTTTGCATTATTTATTATCCATTATCTAACTGACCATGAAGTCATTCGTCTATCACTAGAAAGCCCAGTTACTGAAACAAAACCATTAATACAAAACTTAGAACTTTTGGAAAAGCAGACGATGACGCAATAAACGAGCATCTTTTTGAAAAGAAGTTCCAGGCAATTTGTTACACCAACTTCAACAAAAATGAGCGAAAAATTCACCAGATATCTTGACCCAATTTTCGATTTATATGTCCCAAAAGGAACAAGACCTAGACAAACACTGCCATCCTGCTGTACTTCAAATTTGATTAATAAACTTAGGACGCAGAAACCTTTATTCGAGAATAAACCAACATCTTACAGAAAACAGATTTTTTTAAAACTGGAAAACCAAATTACTGATTCACATGACAAAAAATTGAACAGAGAAACCGCGCAGCGAACTCACTTTTAAAACTTGCCAAATAGAAAATAGCCTAGAAAATTTAATAAACATAAGATGACCAGTTGGACTGAAAAAACGAATATTTTTGTACAAGTGGATTTTTTCCAAAAGAAATGTTTTGAGCGAAAAATTTGCAATTGGCAATTATTCAGCGATTAATTGTGAAAACTGTAGAGACAATTGGACATTATTCCATTTGTTTCCTGGGACTTTAGACCGTTCAGCACAGCTGTAAATCAATAACAACAGCAAGAACATAAATTTGCGTTGAGTTTAGCGTAGATCTTACCCATTTTGCGTTGAATTTAGAGTAGATTTTACATGCTTGCGTTGAGTTCAGCCTATATCCTTCATATTTTGCGTTGAATTTAGCGTAGATCTTACATTTTTTGCGTTGAATTTAGCGCAGAACCTTCATATTGTGCGTTGAATTTAGCTTAGATCTTACAAAAATTCAAATTATTCAACGCCAATCGTTCATATTTTGCGTTGAATTTAGCGTAGATGTTACATATTTTGCGTTGAATTTAGGCTAGATCTCACATATTTTGCGTTGACTTTAGCGTAGATCATTCAAAAAGTCATCGCCTTCCCAGCCAATCTTATATATTTTGCGTTGAATTTAGCGTAGATCTTACTTATATTGCGTCGAATTTAGCGTAGATCTTACATATTTAGCGTTGAATTTAGCGTAGAACTTACATATTGTGCGTTGACTTTAGCAAAGATCTTACATAAATTCAACGTATTCAACGCCAATATTACATATTTTGCGTTGAATTTAGCGTAGAACTTACATATTGTGCGTTGAGTTTAGCAAAGATCTTACATAATTTTGCCTTCAATTGTGGCGTAGGATCTTACATATTCAGCATTCAATTTTGGCGTTGATCTTACATAAATACAACGCATTCAACGCTAATCTTACATAATTTTTGCGTTGAATTTTGACGTAGATCTTACATGTATAGCGTTGAATTTAGCGTATATCTTACATATCTTGCGTTGAATTTAGCGTAGATCTTACATACTTTGCGTCGAATTTAGCCTGGATCTTGATTAATTTGCGTTGAGTTTATTGTATATGTTACATATTTTGCGTTGAATTTAGCATAGATCTTAGATATTTTGCGTTTAATTTAGCGTAGATCTTAAATAAGATTGCGTTGAATTTAGCATAGATCTTACTTATTTTGCGTTGAGTTTGACGTATATGTTACATATTTTGCCTTGAATTTAGCATAGATCTTACATATTTTGCGTTGAATTTAGCTTAGATCTTACTTATTTTGCGTTGAATTTAACGTATATGTTACATATTTTGCGTTGAATTTAGCATAGATCTTACATATTTTGCGTTGAATTTAGCGTAGATCATTCATAAAGTCAACGCATTCACAGCAATCTTATAAATTTTGCGTTGAATTTAGCGTAGATCTTACTTATATCGAGTCGAATTTAGCGTAGATATTACATATTTAACGTTGAATATAGCGTAGAAACTACATTTTTAGTGTTGAATTTAGCAAAGATCGTACAAAAATTCAACGCTTTGAACGCCAATATTACATACTTTGCGTTGAATTTAGCGTATATCATACATATTTTGCCTTGAATTTAGCGTAGATTTTACATATATTGCGTCGAATTTAGCCTAGATCATACACAAAGTCAACCCATTCAACGCCAGTCCTACATATTTTGCGTTGAATTTCGCGTAGATCTTACATATTTTGCGTTGAATTTAGCGTAGATCTTACTTATATTGCGTCGAATTCAGCGTAGATCTTACATATTCAACGTTGAATTTAGCGTAGATCATTCATAAAGTCAACGCATTCACAGTCAATCTTATATATTTTGCGTTGAATTTAGCGTAGATCTTACTTATATTGCGTCGAATTTAGCGTAGAACTTACATATGGTGCGTTGATTTTAGCAAAGATCTTACATTAATTCAACGCATTCAAAGGCAATATTTTATATTTTGCGTTGAATTTAACGTATATCTTACATATTGTGCTTTGAATATAGCGCAGATCTTATATATTTTGCGTCCAATTTAGCCTAGATCATACATAAAGTCAACCCATTCAACGCCAATCCTACAAATTTTGCGTTGAGTTTAGCATAGATCTTACTTATTTTGCGTTGAATTTAACGTATATCTTACATATTTTGCTTTCAAATTAGCGTAGATCTTGCCTAAAGAAAAGTAGAGCAAAAATTGAACAAAATCAAATAATATCTGAGCTGAATTCAACGCAGAATTGTGTAAGGTCAACGCTAAATTCAATGCCAAATTATGTGAGATCTAAACATCGAAACGCCACAATCATCTACGCTTCGATCCGATCTACTCTTTGATCCGATTTGTGAAGGGTGAGGTTCCTAAGAAAAAGAAAAGTTCTGTGGCACAGTGGTAGGACAGGGGACAAGTAAGGAGGAGGTCAGCGAATCCAGTCCAATAGCAAGAGTACGCTTTGATTTTTTGTAAAATCAACGCTAAATTCAACGCAAAATATGTGATATCTACGCTAAATTCAACGCAACATTTAAAAGATCTACGCTAAATTCAACGCAAATTATGTATGATATACGCTAAATTCAACGCAAAGTATATAAGATTTACGCTAATTTCGAAGCAAAATATTTAAGATCTGCATTAAATTCAACGCAAAATAAGTAAGATCTACGCTAAATTCAACGAAAAATTATGTAAGATGTACGCTAAATTTAACGCAAAATTGCTGAGATTTACTCCCTATTCGACGCAAAATTATGAAAGAAAATTGTGGTGAATTTTCTGACTTGTCAACGCTAGTTACCGCTGATCTTACTTGAATTTGGCAAAATTCCTCGGCCCGGGTCTGTGAGCTTAACTTGGCTATCAATTCTCTCCAGGTCGGGGTGTCAACGCTAAGTATCGCTAAAAAACGTAAGATTTGCAGTGGATGCGATGAAAAGATGTAAGAATTGCAATTTTTAGCGTTGAATGCGGTGAATGCGCTGAAAAAACTCAGCTCTAAGAATCACAAATCTGACAAAAATTCACCGTTTAATTTACCAAGAATAGTAACCGCAGAAATCATTGCAGAAAGAGATGTATGAGCAGCGATGAATGCGGTGAATGCGGTGAAAAAATTTTACCGCTAAGAATAGCCAATCCTACAAAAATTCACCGCTGATTTTACCAGATACCGTCATCGCAGGAAACATTGCAAAAAATGTAAAAATAGTGGTGAATGCTGTAGAGTCGGTGAAAAAAAATAATGCTAAGAAACGCAATTCTTAGAAAATTTAACTGGTAAGTTGGCACATTTTTCTGGTAACTCAACTTTCTAATGAAACTGTGTAAAAATTGAGGTTAAGGCGTTCAAACTCTTAACTTCAATAACTCCAATGGCCAAGTTGAGGAGTGCATGATATCTTGCGATTTTAATTGTGTTCTTAAGTGTTTGAATTTATTTGTTTTCAATTGTGTTGGAGAGAGCGTTTTGAGCCAAAATTATCTATCTAGTGCTCTGCTCAACTCTCCAATAAATGTCTAATGTAACTCCGCCACTGCTGTTCCCAATCCCTGAATGAAAAAGGAGGAGGATGAAAAAACATATCAGACTGGAAAATCTGAAAAGTTGTTTCTTAACATGACTTTGAGACTTTTCCGACAATACGTTAGCTTTATTTTGGAGAGAAAGTTCTGCGCCAGGCGTTTTAACC
>NC_134473.1:16669219-16709219 GCF_964194025.1 Convolutriloba macropyga | reverse complement strand
ATGAAAATCTCGAGTGACTTCTTTTTTTTTTCAAATCAAACAAAACAACCTGATGGACTAAAAAACACTTGATTTGCGCAACAAATGTCAGTGTTTTAGGATCCTGATTTAGAGGTGAGTATCCCCAAATATAATTTGCTTATAAGTTTATGGAATTGAGATGGTCAAATTTGGCTCTGAATCCGGTCACCTCGCTTTTTTGGTCAATTAGCAATTTTGTTACGAGCTGATTGTTTCAGGATTAATATTTTCTTTCAATTTATTTTGATTTTTTACTTCAGTCACAGCCTTCAAAGAAAAAAAGCCGGTTAACCAAGAATATTTGCTACAGATATCTAAGCAAAATCTACATTTGCCGAGGAAAGAACTGGTTTCATCACATTGAGAAAGGAAATTAAGTTTGTACTTTTTCGAATTTCGCATTCAATTTCTGATCAAAACGAGTGATTTTTGTTACAATCTGCTTCTGTTAGGACGTTCTTCTCTGGAATGGCTAGTCACAGTCCTGAAGATATTCTTTAGAACAGTTATTCAATACGACAAGCATAGTCGTATTTTGTTGATTTTAAGTTCTTCTTGTCTACAATATGTAATTTTTTTCTTAAATCTTCCTGCTGAAAAGGTTATTGGGCTCTCCGTTTAAAAAAATTTTTAAAAAACTGTTGTTTAAAAATGATTTTAGTACTGATGCAGTTTTTCTTTCATTTGTAGTTTTGCTTCTGGCAATCTCTGATGTTTAGGTTTTTTTTGATCCATCAAAATTTTGGAATACTCAATTTTTGGAATTTCATTTGTCTTCATTTTCTAAAACTTATGAAAACCTCGAGTGACTTCTTTTTGGCAAATCATACAAAACAACCTGATGGACTATGCGGCGAGGTGGGATATTGTTCCTACTTCGTGGGAGAAACTTTCAGCGTCCAAAAAAAAACAGATTGTGCATGCTTTTAATCCTAAACTTCTCCTGAGGGCCATTTTATGTCGCTTTGCTATTTTTTATTTGGTATTTATAAATTAGTGCCAGAAAAATCGGAGCGTGCTTCACGTTTCTAGTCATTTCTTCTGAGCTACTGTGTCAATTACGACAAACATAGTCGCGTTTTATTGATTTTAAGTTCTTCTCGTCTACAATATTTAATTTGTTTCTTAAATCTTCCTGCTTAGGAAGTTATTGGGCTCTCCGTTTAAAAATTTTTTAAAAAACTGTTGTTTCAAAATGATTTTAGTATTGATGCAGTTTTTCTTTCATTTGTAGTATTGCTACTTGCAAACTGTGTTATTTTGGCTTTCTTTTGATCCATGAAAAATCTGGAATACCCAATTGTGGAATTTCATATGGCTTCCTTTTCTAAAACTTATGAAAACCTCGGGTGACTTCTTTTTTTGCAAATCATACAAATCAACCCAATGGTCTATGCGACGAGGTGAGATATTGTTCCTACTTCGAGGAAGAAGTTTTCAGCGTCCAGAAAGTAAAGATTGTGCTTGCTTTAAATCCTAAATTTCTTCTGAGGGCCGTTTTATGTCGCTTTGCTATATTTTGTTTGGTAATTATAAATTAGTGGCAGAAAAATCTGAGCGTGCTTCACGTTTCAAATGATTTCTTCTGAACTACTGTGTCCATTAAGACAAGCATAGTCGCATTTTATTGATTTTAAGTTCTTCTCGTCTACAATATATACTTTGTTTCTTAAATCTTCCTGCTTAGAAAGTTATTGGGCTCTCCGTTTAAAAAATTTTTAAAAAAACTTGTCTCAAAATGATTTTAGTATTGATGCAGTTTATCTTTTATTTGTAGTATTGCTACTTGTGAACTGTGTTATATTGGCTTTGTTTTGATCCATCCAATTTTTGGAATACTTATATTTTTGGAATTTCATATGCCTTCATTTTCTGAAACCTCTCGAACTATGAAAATCTCGAGTGACTTCTTTTTTTTTCAAATCAAACAAAACAACCTGATGGACTAAAAAACACTTGATTTGCGCAACAAATGTCAGTGTTTTAGGATCCTGATTTAGAGGTGTGTATCCCCAAATATAATTTGCTTATAAGTTTATGGAATTGAGATAGTCAAATTTGGCTCTGAATCCGGTCACCTCGCTTTTTTGGTCAATTAGCAATTTTGTTACGAGCTGATTGTTTCAGGATTAATATTTTCTTTAATTTATTTTGATTTTTTACTTCAGTCACAGCCTTCAAAGAAAAAAAGCCGGTTAACCAAGAATATTTGCTACAGATATCTAAGCAAAATCTACATTTGCCGAGGAAAGAACTGGTTTCATCACATTGAGAAAGGAAATTAAGTTTGTACTTTTTCGAATTTCGCATTCAATTTCTGATCAAAACGAGTGATTTTTGTTACAATCTGCTTCTGTTAGGACGTTCTTCTCTGGAATGGCTAGACACAGTCCTGAAGATATTCTTTAGAACAGTTATTCAATATTGAATGCGGAAAAAAAATGTTTTCTCAAATTTTATGGCTGAGTGGTGTTTTGCCCAATTGAACAAGTTTTTCGGCGTGCGTTTTGTGTTTTCTAGACACTATTCAAGTTGTTGAAAATAATTGTATCAATTAATGGGGTTAATTCAACAATTTTTCTTTTTTCACCATTTCATCAAATTTCTGTGGATGTTGTTTTATGTCGAGACACGTAAAACATCATAGCCTTCATGGTGAGGTGGGAAATTTTTTCCCACGTCATCATGAAGGTTCTCCGTGACATATGACATCGAAGTCGGCCAGAATTACACACTCAAAAATACGCCGGGAATGCTGTTTCACGTTGTTTTACGTCGGTTCCGGAGAATTTGGGCTTCGAGTTTAGACCAAAAAATGGGGTACAGAACAGTATTTGTTAATATCTTCTGAAGTACTGGACCAAATTGAACAGAAATAGTCGCATTTTGGTAGCAGTGGACCCTTCTTGCTTGCAGTATTTGGTTGGTTTCACAAATCGGCCTAATCAAAAATTTTTTATTGTTCAAAATTGAAATAGATCGAATTTTCGGGTTATTCTGGTTGACCCAAATTTCGGTAAAACAAAACACGGGATTTAACCAGCAAGTGTTAGTGTTTTAGAATTCCCAGTTAGTGGGGAGTCTCCCCATATATATTTTGTATGTAGTTTTCCGTAGTTCGGGTGGTGAATTTTAGCTAAACGTGACCCGTACTTGTCCTATTTGGTCGTTTGGTACGGTACATTTATGTTGGAATATTTCCCCGTATAGTGCACCGATTTCCGATCTGTTTGTTGATGTGAACTCAACTTGAGCCGTGCTTGAATCCCTGTAAATAGCGTTTTGTTTCTTTCAGCCCTTTTCGAGAAATTGGCCAGGACACATACCTCCATTTTGAACAATTCGAGTCCGGTACATTTCGTGTATGTACATGTTACACCATCAAAACTCGCTATTTTAGACTCGAAAGTTAGTTCGTTATATTCTTTCAATAATGGTGATTGTCGACATATATAATTTCCAGGCCAATTTATGTACTTCAGATGGTCAATTTTAGCTCTGAATATGGCGTATCTCTCTTCTGGTGTCATTTGGTACGGTACATTATTTTTGCTATAACTCCTTGAAGAATGCACCGATTGGGCTCATTTTTTAATGTGATCCGTATCTTAAGCTGTGCTACAAACGTAGGGGCGTTTTTGTTATCAGCCGTTTTTGAGAAATTGGCCTGGGAACTTGGCCCCGGTTTGACCTCCTGGGGAGAGAGACATCACCACTGAAGACCAACAATTCTTCTCCTTCAGATTGTTGTTAATGCTCCAATATTGTTAGCAAAGTTTGCCCTGACAATCTGGATTGTGTTTCAATTAGTTATTGTAAGTTTCTTGTTGAAGTAGAGGAAAATTTGCAGATCGAGCACATGAGTCTTGGGAAAAGGTGGTCAAATTGACTGAATGCTCATCGGCTTTGATTTTCTAAGTACTTATCAGAAGCAAGTCATGATATATATGGTTTTCAAGCCACTTTTACGGGCAATTCAATGAGCTATGTTTCGTTTTGATTGGTTTAGTATTTCAGAATTTATTAACAATTCCCAACCTCGAACATCCGAAAATGACCACATGCTCACTGCTCGATCTATAATTTTTCTTTAATCAGAGTGTTTATGTTGATAAACGGTTAATATGAGTTGCAATATCATCGCACCAGACTTTTAAGACTATGGCAAATTCTTTTGATGCACCCCTCGAGAAACTATAACCGAACGAGCGTTTGGTACCAATTGAAAAAACAGCATAGTGACTGAATGCTCATCGGCTTTGATTTCCTGAGTACTTATCGGAAACAAGTAATGGTATATATGGTATTAAAGCCCGTTTTATGGGGCGTTGAATGAGTTATGTGTCGTTTCGACTGGTTTAGTATTTTGGAAGTTTTTAACGATTTTCGACCTCAAACCTCCGAAAATGACCACATGCTCACTGCTCGATCTATAATTTTTCTTTAATCAGAGTGTTAATGTTGATAAACGGTTAATATGAGTTGCAATATCATCGCACCAGACTTTTAAGACTATGGCAAATTCTTTTGATGCACCCCTCGAGAAACTATAACCGAACGAGCGTTTGGTACCAATTGAAAAAACAGCATAGTGACTGAATGCTCATCGGCTTTGATTTCCTGAGTACTTATCGGAAACAAGTAATGGTATATATGGTATTAAAGCCCGTTTTACGGGGCGTTGAATGAGTTATGTCTCGTTTCGACTGGTTTAGTATTTTGGAAGTTTTTAACGATTTTCGACCTCAAACCTCCGAAAATGACCACATGCTCACTGCTCGATCTTTAATTTTTCTTTAATCAGAGTGTTTATGTTGATAACCGGTTAATATGGGTTGCGATATCATCGCGCCAAATGTTTAAAACTATGTTGGTTGAACGCTTTTGGTTTGCTCTTCGGGAAAATATAACCGAACGAAGGTTTGGTACCAATTGAAAAAAGTGCATGGTGACTGAATTCCCAGGTTGAGGTTGAGGTCCAGACCCAAGTTGATCCCCAGACCCAGATTGAGATCCAAATCCAGGCGGGCGCACACCCGTGTGTTCCCAGACCGAAATTACGGGGTCTGGGCGGAAGTTCGAGCGCACTAAGGTCTGGACCATGGTCTGATCACAACTCCTTCGATATTTCCAATAATTAATTTTTAAAAATAGGTCTTTTTCATCGGGTCAAGGAGTTGTTCAAATCGAACCAAACTCGTTATGGAGTATCCCATGGGTACCTAAAGTGTAAAACAAAAAGAATTTTTGCTATAGCTTGTCTAGGAAAAAAGTTAAGTTTTCATACGGAAATTTGCGAATTTCGCAAATAACGAATTTTAAAAATGGGTCTTTTTCATAGGGTCAAGGAGTTGTTCAAATCAAACTAAACTCGGTACGGAGTATCCCACGGGTACTTAAAGTGTAAAACAAAAAGAATTTTCGGTATAATGTGTCTAGGAAAAAAAGTTAGTTTTTCATACGCAAATTTGCGAATTTCGCGATTTGCGAATTCTAAATAATTTTGAAAAATAGGTCTTTTTGATTAGGTCATAAAGTTGTCCAAACTGAACCAAACTGGGTGTGGAGTATCCCATGGGTACCTAGATTGTAAAACAATAAGAATTTTTGCAATAGCTTGTCTAGGAAAAAAGTTAGGTTTTCATACGGAAATTTGCGAGTTTCGCGAACAACGAATTTTAAAAATAGGTCTTTTTCATCGGGTCAAGGAGTTGTTCAAATCAAACCAAACTCGGTATGGAGTATACAATGGGCACCTAGATTGTAACACAAAAAAGTTTTTGCTATAGTTTAACTAGGAAAAAGTTAGGTTTTCATACGGAAATTTTAGAATTTCGCGAATAACGAATTTTAAAACAGGTCTTTTCCATCGGGTCCAGGAGTTGTTCAAATCGAACCAAACGCGGAATGAGGTATTCCATGGTACTTAGATCGTAAAAGGAAAAGAATTTTTGGTATAGCTTGTCTAGGAAAAATGTTAGTTTTTCATACAGAAATTTGCGAATTTCGCGATTTGCGAATTTTAAATAATTTTGAATAATAGGTCTTTTTCATCGGGTCAAGGAGTTGTTCAAATCAAACCAAACTCGGTATGGAGTATTCCATGGGTACCTAGATCGTAAAAGAAAAAGAATTTTTGGTATAGCTTGCCTATGAAAAAAGTTAGTTTTTCATACAGAAATTTGCGAATTTCGCGATTTGCGAATTTTAAATAATTTTGAAAAATAGGTCTTTTTGATTAGGTCATAGAGTTGTCCAAATTAAACCAAACTTGCTATGGAGTATCCCCTGTATAGGTATTGTGCAAAACAAAAAAAAATTTGGCATAGCTTGCCTAGCAAATAAGTTAGTTTTTCATACGGAAATTTGCGATTATTTCAAATAAGTAATTTCAAAAAATAGGTTTTTTCGATGTCTTAAAGTTGTCCAAAGGGGACCAAACTCGGTGTGTAGTATCTCACATGTACCTAGATTGTAGAGCAAAAAGAGTTTTTCCTATAGGTTGCCTAGGAAAAAAGTTAGTTTTTCATACGGAAATTTCCTATAATTTCCGAAAAATTTTGAATAAGTATTTTTTTAAATAAGTCTTTTTCATCGGGTCAAGGAGTTGTCCAAATCAAACCAAAATTCGGCATGGAGTATCAACATTGTATTTAGAGGGTAAAACAACAAGATTTTTTGCTTTTGCTTGCCTAGCAAAAAAGTTAGATTTTCATACAATAATTTGCGATTATTTCAATTAAGTAATTTTAAAAATAAGTCTTTTTGATTAGGTCTTAAAGTTGTCCAAAGTGAACCGAATTCGGTATGGAGTATCCCATGGGTACCTAGATTGTAAAACAAAATGGTTTTTTTCTATAGGTTGACTAGGAAAAAATTTAGTTTTTCATACGGAAAATTCCTATAAATTCCGATTAATTTTGAATAAGAAATTTTTTAAATAAGTCTTTTTCATCGGGTCAAGGAGTTGTTCAAATCAAACCAAACTCAGCATGGAGTATCACCATTGTAATTAGAGGGTAAAACAGCAAGATTTTTTGCAATTGCTTGCCTAGCAAAAAAGTTAGGTTTTCATACGGAAGTTTGCGAGTTTCGCGAATAACGATTTTTAAAAATAGGTCTTTTTTATTGGTTCAAGGAGTTGTTCAAAGGGAACCAAACTCGGTATTGGGTATCCTTTGTGTATTTAGAGTCTACAACAAAAAGAATTTTTGGTAAAGCTTGCCTATCAAAAAGGTTAGTTTTTCATACGGAAATTTCCTATAAATTCCGATTAATTTTGAATAAGAAATTTTTTAAATAAGTCTTTTTCATCGGGTCAAGGAGTTGTTCAAATCAAACCAAACTCAGCATGGAGTATCACCATTGTAATTAGAGGGTAAAACAGCAAGATGTTTTGCAATTGCTTGCCTAGCAAAAAAGTTAGGTTTTCATACGGAAGTTTGCGAGTTTCGCGAATAACGATTTTTAAAAATAGGTCTTTTTTATTGGTTCAAGGAGTTGTTCAAAGGGAACCAAACTCGGTAGTGGGTATCCCTTGTGTATTTAGAGTCTACAACAAAAAGAATTTTTGGTAAAGCTTGCCTTTCAAAAAAGTTAGTTTTTCATAAGGAAATTTGCGATTATTTCAAATAATTCATTTTAAAAATAGGTCTTTTTGATTAGGTCTTAAAGTTGGTCAAAGGGAACCAAACTTGGTATTGGGTATCCCATGTGTATATAGAGTCTACAACAAAAAGAATTTTTGGTAAAGCTTGCCTATCAAAAAAGTTAGATTTTCATACGGAAATATGCGGTTATTTCAAATAAGTCATTTTAAAAATAGGTATTTTTGATTAGGTCTTTAAGTTGTTCAAAGTGAACCAAACTTGGCATTGGGTATCCCATGTGTATATAGAGTCTACAACAAAAAGAATTTTTGGTAAAGCTTGCCTAGCAAAAAAGTTAGTTTTTCATACGGCATTTGCGGTTATTTCAAATAAGTCATTTTAAAAATAGGTCTTTTTGATTAGGTCTTAAAGTTGTCCAAAGTGAACCAACTCGGTATGGAGTATCCCTTGGGTACTTAGATTGTAAAACAAAAAAGATTTTTGCTATAGCTTGCCTAACAAAAAAATTAGCTTTTCATAGGGAAATTTGCGAATTTCGCGAATAACGATTTTTAAAAAAGGTCTTTTTTATCGGTTCAAGGAGTTGTTCAAAGGGAACCAAATTTGGCATTGGGTATCCCCTGTGTATATAAAGTCTACAACGAAAAGAACTTTTGGTTTAGCTTGCCTATCAAAAAAGTTAGTTTTCCATACGGAAATTTGCGGTTATTTCAAATACGTCATTTTAAAAATAGGTCTTTTTGATTAGGTCACAAACTTGTTCAAAGGGAACCAAACTTGGTATTTGGTATCCCCTGTGTATATAGAGTCTACAACAAAAAAAAATTTTTGGTAGAGCTTGCCTACCATAAAAGTTAGCTTTTCATACGGAAATTTGCGAATTTCGCGAATAACGATTTTTAAAAAAGGTCTCTTTTATCGGTTCAAGGAGTTGTTCAAAGGGAACCAAACTTGGCATTGGGTATCCCCTGTGTACATAAAGTCTACAACAAAAAGAACTTTTGTTTTAGCTTGCCTAGCAAAAAAATAGTTTTTCATACGGAAATTTGCGGTTATTTCAAATAAGTCATTTTAAAAATATTTAGAGTTTTTGCTCTAGCTTACCTAGCAAAAAAATTAGCTTCTCATACCGAAATTTGCGAATTTCGCGAATAACGATTTTTTTAAAAAAGTGTTTTTTATCGGTTCAAGGAGTTGTTCAAAGAGAACCAAACTTGTTATTGGGTATCCCCTGTGTATATAGAGTCTACAACAAAAAGATTTTTTGGTATAGCTTGCCTAGCAAAAAGTTAGTGTTTCATACGGAATTTTGCGGTTATTTCAAATAAGTCATTTTAAAATAGGTCTTTTTGATTAGGTCTTAAAGTTTTCCAAAGTGAACCGAACTCAATATGGAGTATCCCATGGGTATTTAGATTGTAAAACAAAAAGAATTTTTGCTCTAGCTTACCTAGCAAAAAAGTTAGCTTCTCATACCGAAATTTGCGAATTTCGCGAATAACGATTTTTAAAAAAGGTCTTTTTTATCGGCTCAAGGAGTTGTTCAAAGAGAACCAAACTTGTTATTGGGTATCCCCTGTGTATATAGAGTCTACAACAAAAAGATTTTTTGGTATAGCTTGCCTAGCAAAAAGTTAGTGTTTCATACGGAATTTTGCGGTTATTTCAAATAAGTCATTTTAAAATAGGTCTTTTTGATTAGGTCTTAAAGTTGTCCAAATCAAACCAAACTCGGTATGGAGTATCTCATGGGTACCTAGATTGCAAAACAAAAAGACTTTTTTCTATAGGTTGCCTAGTAAAAAATTTAGTTTTTCATACGGAAATTTCCTATAATTTCCGATAAATTTTGAATAAGAAATTTTTTAAATAAGTCTTTTCCATTGGGTCGAGGAGTTGTCCAAATCATACCAAACTCGGCATGGAGTATCACCATTGTAATTAGTGGGTAAAACAGCAAGATTTTTTGCTTTAGCTTGCCTAGCAAAAAAGTTAGATTTTCATACGGAAATTTGCAATTATGTCAAATAAGTAATTTAAAAATAGGTCTTTTTGATTAGGTCTTAAAGTTGTCCAAAGTGAACCAAACTCGGTATGGAGTATCCCATGGGTACATAGATTGTAAAACAAAAGAGTTTTTTTCTATAGGTTGCCTGGGAAAAAAGTTAGTTTTTCATACGGAAATTTCCTATAATTTCCGATTAATTTTGAATAAGAAGTTTTTTAAATAAATCTTTTTCATCGGGTCAAAGAGTCGTCCAAATCAAACCAAACTCCGCATTGAGTATCACCATTGTAATTAAAGGGTAAAACAACAAGATTTTTTGCTATAGCTTGCCTAGCAAAAAGGCTAGATTTTCATGCGGAAAATTGCGAATTTAGCAAATAACGAATTTTAAAAATAGGTCTTTTTCATCGGGTCAAGGAGTTGTCCAAGTCAAACCAAACTCTGCATGGAGTATAACCACTGTAATTAGAGGGTAAAACCTCAAGTTTTTGTTAAGTTTTCATACGGAAATTTTCGATTTTCGCGAATAACGATTTTTAAAAATTGGTCTTTTTTATCGGTTCAAGGAGTTTTTCAAAGGGAACCAAAAATGGTATTGGGTATCCCCTGTGTATATAGAGTCTACAACAAAAAGAATTTTTGGTATAGGTTGCCTAGCAAAAAAGTTAGTGTTTCATACGGAATTTTGCGGTTATTTCAAATAAGTCATTTTAAAAATAGGTCTTTTTGATTAGGTCTTAAAGTTGTCCAAAGTGAACCAAAATCGGTATAAAGTATCCAATGGGTACCTAGATTGTAAAACACAAAGAGTTTTTTCTATAGGATGCCTAGGAAAAAATTTAGTTTTTCATATGGAAATTTGCGGTTAATTCAAATAAGTCATTTTAAAAATAGGTCTTTTTGATTAGGTCTTAAAGTTGTCCAAAGTGAACCAAAATCGGTATAGAGTATCCCATGGGTACCTAGATTGTAAAACACAAAGAGTTTTTTCTATAGGATGCCTAGAAAAAAATTTAGTTTTTCATATGGAAATTTGCGGTTAATTAAAATAAGTCATTTTAAAAATAGGTCTTTTTGATTAGATCATAAAGTTGTTCAAATCTATCCAAAGCACGTTGCCTTATGATCTCCTGCTGATGAAAATTCGATTTCAAGGTTTTTCTGTACATATAAGTTTTGTTTTTGACTGGAATGGAACTAAAGCTGATCTGCAATAACTTTCTAGCTGTACTGTTGATGTTCTCGGAAAAAGTCCTTGCTGTGTCTGATTTGTTGTCTGAAAGCAGCATAGCCATTGACCATGACGAAAATTTATAAATGGCGTTGTCAACTGTGTTATGCCTATTGGCTATCTAGCTGTGCACTCGCGAATGAGAGATCGCGTCGCGAATGATCCCGGGCCGAGGAATTTGGCCAAAATTATGTAAGATCAGCGGTAACTAGCGTTGACAAGTCGGAAAATTCGACGCCATTTTCTTACATAATTTTGCGTTGAATGCATTGAATTTAAAGACAAAAATTCAACGCATTCAACGCAAAATTCTGTAAGAAAATTGCGGTGAATTTTCCGACTTGTCAACGCTATTTGCCGCTGATCTTACATAATTAGCGTTGAATTTAGCGTAGATCTTACATATTTAGCGTTGAATTTAGCGTAGATCTTACATAATCTATATATTAATTCAGTGTCAACATAAAAGGCACCATGTTTAATCTCCTAATCTTTACATGTTTTAACAGCCCCTATACATGCTTTTCGGCAAAAAGCGACTGGCAACAGTCGGATTCGAACCGGGGTCCGTGAGTTAAGAGGCAAAAGCTTAATGAGTTGAGCTAAGAAACAGATGAGCCGCGTTTTTATCGGGATTTTTGTCAATTAACGTCGCATCCGTTTCCATTTTCTCTAATTCCCTCCTGTTTTCACAATTTTTTGTGCTCCATGCCTTTCTCCTGTCACTATCTATCTTCTATCAATCTACATATTAAAATAATTCAAATACCTATACCACCATGTTTAAGCTCCTAATCTTCACATGTTTTAAGGCCTCTTAAATATACATCAAAGCGTTTTGATTCGCATGTATTTTGAAAAAGGTCGATGACTGAAAACTTGACCTTACCAAAAAGTAAATGACAGAAAAGTTACCTATGCCGTAAAGTTCAATGACTGAATACTGAATGTAAAAATGGTTCATTTTTGGAAAAACAGCCTATGACCGAAAAGCTGTCATTGTCGAAAAGTCAGTGACCCAAAAGTAATTTATGCAAAAAAGGTCAATGACTGGATAGCCGCGGATGTTTTTAATCGGAACTTTTTAGGCTGATGTTTGCGCGATCAATTTTTAAACAATCTATTGCTCCTTTTGTTTTCAGTTTTGCTTGATCTCGGTCTCATAAAAGTTTTGAACAACTGAAGTTAAATTAACCGAATCTTTTGTGGCTAGTTTTTTTTCAAAAGTTAGGCAGTGAAGAATTTGGTCTATTTTTTTTTTTACTTTTGAAGGAAGTTCTTTTCTCTTCCGTTTCTTTCTTTCTTTGCTCCTTCTTTTTCTTTTTATTTTCTCCTTCATTTGTTTTGTTTTTGGTTATATTTCTTTTTCTCTGTCTCCTCTGCCTTTTATCTTTCCTTTAACTTTCTTTTCTCTTTCTTTTTTTCTTTCTTCATCTCTCCTTTTCTTTTGCTTCTCTCTCTCTCTCTCTCTCTCTCTCTCTTTTCTGTCGTTCTGCTTTTTTTCTGTCTTTTTCTGTACTTGTCTGCGTTTCTTTTCTCTTTTTCATTCTTTCTTTTCTCCTTTTAGTTTCTTAATGGTTTCTCTCTTTTTCGTTCCTCTCCTTAGCTTGTCGTTTTTTCCTCTTTCCTTTCCATTTCTTTTCTGTCTTATTGTACTCTTTCTTCTTTGCTTTTCTTATCTCTTTGTTTCCTCTTTTCTTTGTTTTCTGCCTTTTTTCTCATCCTTTCTTCTGTTCCTGTTTAGCTTCTTTCTTTTTTGTCTCGCTCACTTTGCTCTCTTTCTTTTCTCCAGCTTTTCTCTGTCTTTTCTGTCTTTGTTTTTTTCTGTCATTTCTTTCTGATAGTATTTTCCGCCTCTTTTCGTTTTTTGTTTTTCTTTTCTGTCTCTCTAGTTCTCTTTTTTTCTATGTTCTTTCTGTTTTCTTCTCTCGTTTTTGCTTTCTGTCGTTCTCCTTTTTATTTTCTGTATTTCATATCTGTCTGACAGTTTTTTCTGTCTTTCTTTTCTCTCTTGGTTTCTTTTTTCTTTTATCTTGCGTTTCTCTTTCTTTTCTGTCAATTCTGTCTCTTTTCTCTCTTTCTTTTAACTCTTTCCTTTCTGTTCTTTTTTCCTTTCTTTCCTCATTTGCTTCTTTCTGCTCCCTCTTTCTCTTCTTTCGTTTTCTCTCTCTCTCTCTCTCCTGTTTTTCTCTCTTACTTCTCTCTTGCTTTTCTCCTTTCTTGCTTTTCTGTCTTTTGTCTCTTTTCTGTCTTTCGTTTCTCGATTTATTGTCTCTCTTTTGTTTTTCTTTCTTTCCTTTCTTTTCTGTCCTTTTTTCTTTTCCCTCCTTTCTCTCTTGCTTTTTTGTTTCGTTTGTTTTTTTCTCTCCGTTTCATTTGTCTATTTTGACTTTTTCCTCTTTTGTCCACCCATCTTTTCTATCTATTTTGTCTTCTTTTTGGTCATTTTTTCTCTCGTTTCAATTTGCTTTTCTCTCTTTCTCATCCTTTTTTCTGTCTTTTTTCTCTTTCTTTCGTCATTTCTGTCTTTCTTTTCTCTCTTTTTCTTCTGTTCTGTTTTGCTGCCCTTTTTCTTTTTTCTGTCTTTCCTTTTTCTTCTGTCTCGTTTCGCCCTTTCGTTTCTTTCTTTTCTCATTCCTTTCTGTCTTTCTTTCTTTTTTCTGTTTTCTCTCCTTCCATATCTTGTTTCTTCTCTTTTTTAGGCTCCATAAAAATGCAGCCTAACGTATTACATACGTTACGCTACGACACCAAGTAGATTTTCGTTATCTGTACAAGTCTTAGCGCTCCCTAATTATAAGGGTCAGCAAAGCCGAAAAAAGTTGAACACAAAATTGCTGGGACTTGGAGGTATTATACTAAACCAAACACATCGGTAACGTAACACCTATGGCTGTTGAACAAGGGGCATGTGTTCCAGCCCGAGGAGGTAGAAAAAAAATGAATTTTAAAACTTCTATTTTGCAAATGATCTTGTTATACCTTTGCGGGCCTGCTAGTTAGCATTGAATTTAGCGTAGATCTTACATATTTTTACGTTGAATTTAGCGTTGATCTTACAAAAAATCAAAGCGTTCACTTGAACTATTAACCTCCAGTTGCCTATGGGTCTCGAACTGCAGACCTCCTGTTTGCTTGTCGCCTCTTCTACCATTGTGCCACAGTACCTTGGTTTCCTTAAGAGCCGCAATTCTTATAAAGCGTAGATCTTGCATACTTTTGGTTGAATTTAGCGTAGATCTTACATATTTTGCGTTGATTTTGCGTAGTATTTAAATTAGCATATTCAACGCATTTACTATGTGAGGCGTGCTGGGGAAAATTTAAGTTTTTTTAAGTTTTGAAAAAAATTTGAATTCCTAAAATGGTCTGAAATGGTTTTTGCACCATAAGAGAGCACTCAAAGGTTATTTTTTGCTGACCTCATGTTTCTCGCCTTTGCAGAATAGAGTTCAAAACAGTGAGAAAAATTGATTTTTGAAAAAAAACTTGAAAAAGTTCTGAAATTGTAAAATGGTGTGAAATGGATTTTGCACTATAAAAGAGCACTAAAACGTGTTTTTTTGCTGACTTCAATTTTCTCACCTCTAAAGTATAGGGGGTCAAAACAGCAAAAAGAAATTGTTTTCTGAAAAAAAATTGAAAATTTGAAATCGTAACATGGTCTGAACTGGATTTTGGAGAATAAATGAGCACTAAGAATGATTTTTTTCACTGACCTCATGTTTCTCACCTTTGCAATATAGGGTTAGAAACAGTGAAAAAAATTGAGTTTTTGAAAAAAAAACTTGAAAAAGTTCTGAGATCGTTAAATGGTCTGAAATGGATTTTGCACTAAAAAATAGCACTAAAAAATGATTTTTTTCTGACCTCATGTTTCTCACCTGTGAAGTATAGAGGTCGAAACAGTGAAAAAATTGACTTTTTGAAAAAAAAACTTGAAAAACTTTTGAAATCGTAAAGTGGTCTGATATGGAATGGAAAAATTAGGGTTGAATGCGTTGAATTTATGTAAGATCAACGCTAAATTCAATGCTAAATATGCAAGATCTGCACTAAAATTCAAGGCTAAATTTGTAAGATCTACGCCAAAATTCAACGCAAAATTATGTAAGATTAGCGTTGAATTTATGTAAGATAAACGCTAATTATGTAAGATCTACGCCAAAAATCAATGCAAAATTATGTAAGATTAGCGTTGATTGCGTTGAATTTATGTAAGATCAATGCTAAATTCAACGCTAAATATGTAAGATCTACGCTAAAATTCAACGCTAAATATGTAAGATCTGCGCCAAAATTCAACGCAAAATTATGTAAGATTAGCGTTGAATGCGTTTTATTTATGTAAAATCAACGCTAAAATTCAACTCTGGATATGTAAGATCTACGCCAAAATTCAAGGCAAAATTATGTAACCCGGGCCGAGGTGTCAACGCTAAAAAACGCAAAATTATGTAAGATTGGCGTTGAATGAGTTGAATTTATGTAAGATCTACGCCTGAACGTAGATCTTACATAAATTCAACGCATTCAACGCTAATCCTACATAATTTTGCGTTGAATTTTGGCGTAGATCTTACATAATTAGCGTTGAATTTTAGCGTAGATCTTACATATTAAGTGTTGAATTTAGCAGTGATCTTACATAAATTCAACGCATTCAACTCTAATCTTACATAATTTTGCGGTAAATCTTGGCGTAGATCTTACATATTTAGCGTTGAATTTTAGCGTAGATCTTACATATTTAGCGTTGAATTTAGCGTTGATCTTACATAAATTCAACGCATTCAACGCTAATCCTACATAACTTTGCGTTGAATTTTGGCGTAGATCTTACATATTTAGCGTTGAAGTTTAGCGTTGATCTTACATAAATTCAACGCATTCAACGCTAATCTTCCCGGGCCGAGGAATTTGGCCAAAATTATGTAAGATCAGCGGCAACTAGCGTTGACAAGTCGGAAAATTCACCGCAATTTTCTTACATAATTTTGCGTTGGATGCGTTGAATATAAAGACAAAAATTCAACGCATTCAGCGCAAAATTATGTAAGAAATGGCGGTGAATTTTCCGACTTGTCAACGCTATTTGCCGCTGATCTTACATAATTAGCGTTGAATTTAGCGTAGATCTTTCATATTTTTGCGTTGAATTTAGCGTTGATCTTACAAAAAATCAACGCGTAGAACTCTGGGTATAGGACTCGAACCACTGACCTCTTGTTTACTTGTCGCCTCTTCTACCATTGCGCAACCGTACCTTGGTCTCCTTAAGAGCCGAAATCCTTATAAAGCGTAGATCTTACATATTTTGCGTTGAATTTAGCGTAGATCTTACATATTTTGCGTTGATTTTAGCGTAGACCTTACATATTTTGCATTGAATTTAGCATAGAACTTGCATATATTTCGTTGAGTTTAGCCTAGATTTTACATATTTTTCGTTGAATTTAGCCGAGATCTTACATAATTTCAACGTATTCAACGCATTTATCATGTGAGAAGTACTAGGAAAAATTTAAAATTTTTTTTAAGTTTTGAAAAAAATTTGAATTTCTAAAATGGTCTGAAATGGTTTTTGCACCGTAAGAGAGCAAATGGTTATTTTTTGCTGACTTCATTTTTCTCAATTGTGCAGTATAGGGGTCGAAACAGTAAAAAAATTAATTTTTCGAAAAAAAAACTTGAAAAGTTTGAAACCGTAAAATGGTGTCAATTGGATTTTGCACTATAAAAGAGCGCTAAAAATGATTTTTCTCTGACTTCACATTTCTCACCTTTGCAGCATAGGGGTCAAAACAGTGAAAAAATTGACTTTTTGAAAAAACACTTGAAAACTTTTGAAATCATAAAGTGGTCTGAAATGCAATTCAAAAAATTCAACCTTAAATTTGTAAGATCTAAGCCAAAATTCTACGCAAAATATGTAAGATTGGTGTTGAAAGCGTTGAATTTATGTAAGATCTACGCTAAATTCACCGCTAAATTTGTAAGATCTACGCTTAAATTCAACGCTAAATATGTAAGATCTACGCCAAAATTCAACGCTAAATATGTAAGATCTACGCCAAACTGCAACGCAAATATGTAAGATTGGCGTTGAATGCGTTGAATTTATGTAAGATCTACGCTAAATTCAACGCTAAATATGTAAGATCTACACTACAATTCAACGCTAAATATGTAAGATCTACGCCAAAATTCAACTCAAAATTATGTAAGATTGGCGTTGAATGGGTTGAATTTATGTAAGATCTACGCTAAATTCAACGCTAAATATGTAAGATCTACGCCAAATTTCAACGCAAAATATGTAAGATTGGCGTTGAATGCGTTGAATTTATGTAAGATCTACGCTAAATTCAACGCTAAATATGTAAGATCTACGCTAAAATTCAACGCTAAATATGTAAGATCTACGCCAAAACTCAACGCAAAATTATATAAGATTGGCGTTGAATGCGTTGAAATTATGTAAGATCTACGCTCAAGCGTAGATCTTACATAAATTCAACGCATTCAACGCCAATCTTACATAATTTTGCGTTTTTTAGCGTTGACACCTCGGCCCGGGCGTCAAAAAAATGTATGTTTTGGGAAAATGACCTCTTATTTGGTTATGAGAGACACATATCACGTTCCACGGTCCACTTGGGCATGGCCCGCAAACCAAAGCCTCACACGTTTGAAAATATAATCCAGAATTAGTTGATGTCAAGTTTTCTGTTGATTGGATGCATATAATTCGTTGAAAAATCTGTCTTTTGGTACGTCTCCAAAACTGTCGCAGTTTTCAAGTTCGACAATATGAAAAATTCTGCGTGATGAAGAAGTAAACGTACAGACAAAATCAAGCAGATGTGCTAAACTCTGATCAGTTTCAAACCCGGGCCGAGGTGTCCACCCGTATTCCACCGTTATTAAGCGAGAATAAGGGTGTAAAACGTATTCCACTCTTAAATAACGGGGAAAAGCGTGTAAGAGTGTAATTTTGAGGAAATTACACTTTTTTTACACTCTTTACCCTCTTTACTCCACTCTTTACACTCTTTACTCCACTCTTTTTATTAGCACCAGTAAAATTAGACTTTAAAATGTAATTCCACCCTAATTAAGGGTAGCATTAACGGTGCAAAAATTTTATTTTTACACTCTTACACTCTTTTCCCCGTTATTTTTGGGAAAAATTCTCGGCCCGGGAAAATTCTGTGGAGCAAAAGATGAAATTATTGGGATGAAAAATTTAAAATCAGATAAAAAACAGCCTGCAACAATTTATGAAGCATAGAAAAGTAGGTGACAAAATTCATCAAAGAATAAGATAAACCAGTTCTCAACCAGCGAAGCTATCAAGTTTAACATAATTACATAAAGAAAATTCAACATAATTACACCTCTCCGACCTATTTTTTCTAAACCTGAAAGCAGTTATGACGTTTTCAAAATTCTGGCACCGTTTTTCCAAAAAACTACTGGGCACAAATATAGAAAGCAACAGACAAGATGCTAGAAACTCTTAGGAATCTTTTTCCCTTCATGAAGACGAGCAAATATATCTCGTGACGTGAAATCTTTTTAAACTGATATACCGGTTCAAAAAGCTATTGAAATTGCTTTAAGATAACTCTTCTCAAGCACTCTGGCTTCAACGAAAAGATTACTAAACCTGATTGCTACAAAGAGTTGTTTTGAATGTTACGTCTTCCGGTGTGTATATTCAGATGGTCTAGCTATGGGTGAACCACTGGCTGCAAAACTTGCAAACGCGTGGAATAAATTGTTTTAGACGTTATTGAACAAATCAGAGCTCATAGAAAAACTTTTTGCAAATGATGAAAACAAGAACTGCAAAATCTGCAAACTGTGAGCAGTTTCCGGGAAAAACAATAGAATGTAAGTTAAGCAAACACTGCTTTCATGCGAAACGCAATAATAAAAGAAGAATATGCTAGGAGCAGATCGTTGTTTTGATTCGTACGTATTGCCAAAATTTAAAAGCAGCAGGATAAATTAAGTGAGAAAATTATTTTGGAAGTTAAGCGAACGACATTCGTTGCACGGTTCTTGGTAACCCAGACGAGTACCTAAAAACGAATTTCAATATACAAAAACCTACAATTTTCTCCAGGAAAAGTGATTGGCAGAGCAATTTTGAACTTTCCTGATATCAACGAAAATGCTAGCAACGATAAAAAAAAGTCTCGATCATTGGTATCAAAAAAAACTTTTTGACTAGAATATTATACTGAATTTTGCAGCTGTTCGCGGACTCAAAATGAAAAATGTCAGATTAAGGGCCTGTTCACAGAGTTTTCATTTCAAACTACGTGATTGGCCGTCGCTCTTGAACAGAAGGGCAAGCTTGACCGAAAATCACCTTCCAGTTGAATTCTCTTCCACAAAATCGAACCGGACTTTAGACAAGATAATAAATAACGGTAGGGATCAAATGAACACAAATTAGAAAAAGTATCAAAAAAACCAGACCAGAACTCATCAATTTTTGGAAATTTTTTAACAAAACCAAAGCAAAAACACACTAATTTCTGCAAACCTGTGTGACTTGCAAATGATACTCACATCAAAAAAAATCAGATATTGCCTGCCTAAATTAAAATCATCTTAGAAATCGCATCAATAAAAACTTGAAATATGACGTGTTATATAAAATAAATTTAAATGAATGCGGATCAATCTGTGTTGGGCAGACATGCCGGCTAATTATCGTTGGGGTATCAGAACACCCAAAAAGGGGTTCAAGTGTGGGTCCAGACGTTGCTGAATATTGTGACTTGAATTAAAATTTGTGGCAATGGCTTGCAGTAGAAAATATATAACCAAGGAAACTAAATACAGCAAGTTGATGCCCTGGAAGGCACGCTAAACTGTTTGCTGAAATCATACAAGGGTTCTTTACCATTATAGCCCCCCACCCAGCTCAGTGGTCAGATAACCTAAAGCCCATCCAATCATGGTAAACATACCATAATTGCGGGCTATATTTTTATATGGGGCTATAATGGGAAAGACCTTATGTTTTACTGAATTATAGGTCAAAAAATATGTTTTTTGTGAATGAAAAACATGCATTTTCAGAACACCCAGAGGAATCACTAGGGTGGGGCAAAACTTTATTTCGCCCTAGGAATAGAAAGAACTTGACAAAAAGCGAAAAATCCGGCATAGGAAAGATGTAAAAAGACGCATTATAGTTATTAATTTGAAGCTGTATATAGGCCGTAATGTGAATTCTTTCGGTTTAAAATTTTTGAAGTTATAATGATAATAATAGTAAAATAATGATTTAGGGCTTGATCTCTCGTGTTTTCACACTTTTGCAGTTCAGTTTTTATATTTTTCACTCATATTGCAGTTTCCACATCTGCAGATCACTCTTCAACTGCATTTGTTGTCTTCCGATTAGTGTGTACTGAAAAAATTCAAACACATTTTGCAGATAGTTTTGTTCAATTAGTTCCCACTTTCTTGGAAGAATCTCAAAACATAGTTGAAGAGTAATTTTGTTCTAGTGAATATGTTATAGAATTTTTTGAAGTGTGGTATCAGACAAATGTAAATACCTTTTCGTTTTATGCTTTAAAAGTTTGGGAAACAGTTTTGAACTGACGTTAAACGTAAAATTTGTTGAGACGTCATTGCAAGTAGATTGTCAGATTGTCTTCTACATATTTTAAGAAGTCATAGACTATTTTACTATATTCCTTGTCATCACTTCGTGTATTTAACGCTACGGTAATCATATAACCTTAGCTGGTTTTAAAATGTTCAATTACTCAGTTTTCTGTTAGATAAAACTTGAATTCAATCCTTACCTTATCTTTGTAGTTGCAGCGCAAATTTATCAGATTTCATGCTTGCGGTCTGGGGTTCAGTCTTGTTACACGTAGTGAAGAAAATACAGTGCTTTAGTACTACTACGGCTACTAATTAACAGCACGACGGTGACTATGCCGTTACACGTGTTAGTGAAACGTGGCTCAGCGACAACATTGCAGAGTCTGAACTTCTACTGGCAGAATATGACGTCTACAGATCTGACCGGCACACTAGTTAAAATTCGGCTCACGGCGGCTCTCTCTTAGCCGTACTGTCAACTCAAGATGAATAACAAATTCATCTTCGTTTGTAATTTCTACAATCCACCCAAGGGCATTCAGTATCGGTACGACTTCAATGACTTCGAAAGAATATTGAGTGCTAAACCCAATAAACGGGACGGTTGTATCTTATGTGGAGACCTCAACTTTCCGTCCACAGACTGGCATACTTTGCTGAGCAACAGTGAGGAAGAAAGCAGAAACATTGATCTTCTGGGTTCCATTATAATTCAGCAAGATATAAAGGTTCCGACCTGCTCCTGCAACACATTGGATGTCGCTTTTTGCGAACTATCTCCCACTCTGTTGAAGTGGATGAAAATTTCAACGAAGTCTATGACAGTGCTGATCATGTCATGCAATCAAATTGTCAGTCGATTGTTCTTTTGAGGTATCCAAACCTCTCATTGAAAACTTTGGAGTTAGTTTCGGGTTTGTGGACTACGCAGGGGTGGGAAACACTATGTGTCAAAGGCGCTTTAACCCCGTGTGTTTCACGAACAGAAACAACATGTACCATGAGTTCTAAGACTACGTGGACCAATTAATTTTTGAGCATGTCTTGCTTGCATCCAGATATCAAAAAATATTGTGTCCCTGGATAACATCATCAACTTCAAACTTGTTTAAACGGTTGAAGACGCAAAACGACATCCTGGCGCGGAAACCGACCACTTATCGGAACCTGAAGGTGACACAGTTCAAAAATAGTGTCGCAGAAGTATGTGAAAAGGATCAAAAGGCGTATCAAGAGGCGTTGATGAGCACCAGAAACGCCCATGCTGTCTTCAAACACTTGAAAATTTTTAAACAAATCTTCAACCTACCTTAAGAAATCACTTGGGATGAAAGAACATGCAAGGATAACCAACGTAAAGCCGATTTTTTATATGAACTTCTTAATTCGGTCTTTTATCCGAAAAGAGAGATCAACTTTAAGGAATTAAGGTGCGAGAATCCGGATTTGACGAATTTCTCAGTTTCACGCAGTAAAATTTCAGAGATCCGTCGCTCACTTGACATTACCATGACTCGTGGGCTAAATGGTTTTCCGCCAATCTTTTTCAAGCAGACAGTGAATCAAATGAGCAAAATTCTCCAAAAAGTCTTCAAGAACATCAAGATGCTACGAAAGACACCGAACCAATGGAACGTGTCGTCAGTTTCGCCGATCTTCACGAAAGGACATAAGAGCCAAGTCAGCAATTACAGACCTGTGTTGCTAGTGAACATGGCTAGCAAGTTGTTCGAGAAATGCTTGTACGAGCCATTAATGAATCTTTTTAAGCACTTGTCAAATTGTCAACATGGTTTTGTGAAACATGGTTGGTTTTCTGCAGAATATCTATCAAAAATTAGATAATAACACAAATGAGCAAATTGTGGCTTTCTACGCAGATTTAGTATGCTCATTTTGAGCTGATGAAAAATTTAGCTGGTATTGGAGTCGGATGTTGTCTTTTAGAAGTGCTGGCGAACTACCTTGATGGACGCAAGCAGTTCGTGAGAGTAGACAATGTCTCCTCAACGACGTTGGATATAACCAGTGGTGTTCCCCAAGGGTTCTCTCTTGGGGCCTCTACTGTTCTGCATTTTCGTGAATGATGTTCCAGCTTTCGTCAAGTTTAGCGATCATTTTCTGTGTGCGGATGATTTAAAACTCTTGGCAGACGGAAGTCTTGAGACAGAGATCAATCTGACCTCGAACAATGTGCACATTTGGTGAAAGAAAACATGATGGCGCTGGCCCCAAGTAAGTGTTCTCGATTAGTCATTAAAGGACGTATACCCAGTTTTCGACTTGCCGAAGGCCCTCTACAGTCATCCAACTCGGTAATGGACCTTGGTGTAGTTGTCAATACTTCGCTAACATGGTCTGAGCATTTGGAAACTCGATTGAAAAAGACGAACAAGGTACTTTTGTATTCGAGACGAAATCTGTGAAAAAAGTGAAAGAGAAAGTCAAGATGTCTCTACAAATCGCTGCTACTGCCGATTTCAACTTGTGGATCCCAGTTTGTTCACGTGTCTCAATTGGACTTGCGGAAAAAAGAGAGGTTTCCAAAGAGAGTACTGAAGTGGATAACGAGCAACTTCAAACCTATCTACTAAGAGCTGTTACAAGTGAACCTACTGCCTCTATGTATCTGCAATTGAACAGCCTACTTTTCGAGTTTACTGGAACAAAGTTCTATTTGAAAAAGAGCCCGACACGAGTTTTTCTGGGTCTTTCCTAATATAGCCCCCCCCCCCCCTAGTTAAGTGGTCAGATAACCTATAGCCCCCCCCCCCCCAATCATGATAATTATACCATAAGGGGGGCTATAATAGGAAAGACCCGTTTTTCTACCGAATCAGCCGCACTGTCAATATTATAAAAAATGAAGTGAATTTCAAATCCGATTGGTCTAAAAACCCGAATCGTAAAGCTTATGAAAAATTGTCAAAACAACTTCTCATAGTTAAATGTGTGTTCTTGGCAGCTGGCATGTGACTGCCACCGGTGCCGAGATCAGTGGTCAATATTCTAATCCAACAACAGGGAGAAATCCCCTCGACAACCTGAAAATCCCCTGCAACAATAACAACAAAATCCATAGCCATCCAGGAGCACATCATACTGATAAGATTTTCCCCCGATTTTACAAGAGTTGATTGATGTTATAATAATAACTCCGTTGAGTGTTTGAAAAGAGGGGGTTGTAATTTTATCAAAAACTTCGTGGAGTGTAGCCCCTCGTTGAGTGCAACACCGACAAGCGAGGATTTAAAGTAGTGGGAAAGACCCGTTATTATAGCGTTGATTGCACTTTGAAGACATCTGTGTCTTTACCATTTAGCCCCCCCCCCCCCCCACAGCTTAGTAGTCATATAACATATAGCCTTCAAATTGTTTTTCCTTTATTCCAATCTGGGTGCATAACGTTTAAGATAGGCCATCTTCATTACAGAAATGCTGTTATTGGATTGGTGCGATTTATCGAGAAATGTAGACACAGTGGAGTTCTCGCCCTTCGATATTCCACAGTTTTTTCCTGTGTCATCATGCAATGACATTTTCTTATCGGGAAGCTACGAGTTAAATGTTTCGTTGGAAAAACGTTGGGGAAATGTTTCTTTGTTTGCTGTTCGTGATGATTGTGTTGATTTACTTCTTTCCAAAGATTGTGATGAATTTGGAGTTCTGGATTCGAAATGGGTTACTGCGGAACAGTTTGCTGTCGCTTGCAGTGATTCTTGCTGCAGACTTTTTGAAATATCTGGTGACGATAGTAGCGCAAATAGTGTCTTCAATGTTAATGAGAAATCAAAATTTGAAATTGAAGGGAATTTAGGAGAAATAGTTTTGTCTCTTGATGTCACAACTGACAACTTAGTGTGCGCTTCTAATAAGGGCAATTTGTATTTAATCAACACGGGGTCCCAATCAGTTGACCTTGTTGGCAACCATCAATGCGAAATATGGACATGCAGTTTCAGTCAAAGCGATCCTAATTTAATTTTTTCTGGAAGTGATGATTGCTTTTTAAACGTATGGGATAACCGAATGTCCAGGAAAATTTTCAATATCGAGCATCCATCGGGCGTGTGCTCCGTACAAACTGAACAAAAATTTCCCGCTCTTCTTTTTACTGGTTGTTACGATGACTCCTTGCGTATTTTTGATTTCCGATTTCTCGAAACAATGACAGCAAGCAGTAGTCGTCTTACAACAGCTTTGAGTTCTATCGACATTGGTGGAGGTCCTTGGAGAATCAAATTTAACCCTATGGACAAAGATTTAATTGGTATTGCGGCGATGTATGAAGGTTATAAACTGCTGCGAGAACAAAGAGACATTTCAGAAGCATTTTCAAATCCAAGGGAAAACAAATTGTTGGCGTATGGCTTTGACTGGTCTAGAAAAAACCCCAAGCATTGTGTATCTTGTAGCTTTTATGATAGAATCGTTTCTTTGTGGTCAATTTAACTTTTTTAAATTGTTTCTTGTTTTTGCATCAGATCAATTCCATGCTCTGCTAGCTCCATACTCTGCCTCCGTGGCGCGCGCTCCATGCGCCGGCGCCCTGCAGTAGAAGCGTCAATAGGAACCATTGTAGAGGAAGGGAGGCTGTTGTGAATGCTTTATATTTTCTCTAATCTTGATTCAAAATCACTACACATTATACTTTAATTGCTATTTACCATATCTATTTTGTTTATAATTCTGATGCTTTATTTTCTTTATCAGAGCAACTCTTGTTTTCAAGAGTTGTCTATCACTTGTTTTGCAATTTTCTCAACTGATGTAATTTTTTCATGTAATTTTTTTATTTTATTGATGGATTTGAAAAATATGAAAGGCTTTATGAAGACGTATTTTGGAGGGTCCGGACCAGCCAATATTCACCCAGTGTTCGGGATGGGCATTCCTTAATTTAGTTTTTTTTTCGCATCAGAACACGTGTATTGGACTTGTTTCTTGAAAAGGTCAATGAAATGAAAGAACCCCCCCCCCCCCCCCCCCGAATCCTAAAGTCATGCAAATCCAAACAATTATGCAAATTCGCTCCGCCCGGCGACTTGGACCCCAACCCTCTATCAGCCCACCCAACCCTACCCCCCATTAGGATATGAGTATAGAGGGCCGTTGTTACCTTCACCGGCAATGGGAACTCATTGAGGTCAACTTCTGGCTATGTATATAGGAAATTCTGTCACATCAACTTCTGACATTGCAGACTTTCGGCGATTTAAGACTTGCACGCGAATGTTTTAATATTTATAATTTTTGCCCACTCATCTGATGTAATTATTTGACGATGGTTGAATATTGCGATTTTTGCTCAATGGATTGTAAATTTCATGTCGACGCGGAGGAAATAAGATTTGGCTCAAAGGGCTCTCAGCAATTAATTGCTCTCAAACAATAATTAATTGCTCTCGACCGCTCGGAGGGCATTAAGTGATTGGAAAGAATACTTCGGAAATGTTCAGTTTGATCTAGAAGTTTGTCCTAATTTGGCCTAAGTATATGAAAAGGGGAAATTCTTGATGTTGGAGGACCATTTCCTATTGGACCATGAGCACAATATGCAAAGAAATTTTCTATGGACCAATTGCTCGATCTGTGTATTGTTCTCTTTATGTGCCAAAGGATACTTTATTTGGACCATGCGGTGGATCCTTTTGGGAGGTGGGGAACAACTCGGAAATGATTGCCTGTAAGTAGTAGAAGCATTCGAAATGTGAATCGTTGTTGGGCTTGGTTGATAAAAAAACATAGCGTGTTTTCAGGAAACACTAGCTTGTAATTTTGTGTGACTTGTGATTGTTGGGTAACTTCTTCACTTGTTCTGACGAACCTGAAGCAACAGCTGTGCGCATTAAAGCCGAAAAGCGATGAACGAACAAAAACTTTACAAATGCGATTCAAAAATCTACAGTGGTCGTTTTTCCGAGTAAGGTAATATCGCTTGGGGGTGTTTTTGCTATGTCGGGATTGCAATTTAATTGCCACATTATGCCAGATTTCTCCACAGCTGCACTCGACAGCTTAGAATAGGCGAAGGAACGATTGAGTTCGTTTACTCGATTCACCGATGAACTTCGCTTAAGTTTTGCATTGTCATGAACCAGGTTCGAATTTAGGAGTGGAGTTTTCACATTGCCGCAACAGAAGTCAGTCACTATCATTATAATTAGAACGCTGAAACTGATGAATACGATGGATTTTTTGCACTGGCTGATAAGTTTGTCCGAATTCACATGCCGTAATAAGACGCGGAAACCCAAAATTAAAACTAGTGAAGATTATTTTGTAAGTTTAATAATTTATTTGTGCGTTTACTTAATTCTACAAAAATATTTACCTATTTTTTCAAGTTAGATCGGATAAGCCTAAATTTAAAAAAAAACGAGAACTTTTTGACTTCTGAGGACATCCCAGACTAGCATATGTGTCATATTTAAGCTCTCAGTCTAGAATTTCCTAAAAATGGATCCTTGAGAAAGCGTGGGAAAAAGATTGTTCCAAATTGTTTTTTTTTAACCTAAAAGAAATCCTCGACACATATGAACTCTAAATGAGAAAACCAGTTCTGTGGGAAAAACTATTAATATACAGACTGTTTCAAGCACTATACGTTTTGAAGCTTCAAAAAACTGCTCAGGTCTCCGTCATAAAACTTTGGATCGTTATGCTCCCCCAATTCGGTCATTATGCTCCCCCAATTACAGAGCACGCGTCATTACATGGTAAATCATTATGTAAAAATATTGCACGTGCTTCTGGGTGGTGCAAATAATATGCACCAACTAAGCTGGGGGGGGCACAAACGGAAAAGATCCATCTTTTCTTGGGGGGGGGGGGAGGCACTTGCAGCCTGAGCCAAGGCTTCAGGCACGAATGATGTCCCCCAGTTTTTTGGCCCAACAAGTAACGAGCTTGTATGGTCGTCTTTTTGACTAGACTTTTTGCCTGGTACTTAGTCGTTCGGCCAAAAAAGTTTGTTGAGGTTTCTGAAGTAAAAATTGATTTTGTCTCTAAGAAACACTTTTGCTTTCGGTGATGCAAGTTCTGAGCGGCTGGTGCTCTTGTGTGACAAAACAACCTTTTTTAAAAAAAATTAAAACAGCAAACGTATCAAAAATTTTTTGAGAATAGTTAAAAATTCATGAAAAATGCAATTTGTCAATTTTTTTAAAATTAAAAGCAAAAATTGCTCAATACATGTGAATTCTAGATGAGAAGTTCTGCAGAAAAAAATGTATTATCATACAGACTGTTGCAGGCACTATAAGTTTTGAAGCTTCAAAATTCAGGTCGAATTGCGCCTCTGTTTTGTGGCCCTACAAATAAGGACCCATTTTTTGATTGTTATTTTATACCCGACTTTTGTTACCGGTTTACTTAATCTTGTGCCAAAAATGCAGTTTGTTGAGGTTTCTGAAGTAAAATCTGATTAATGCTACTAAGAAACTTTTTCAATTTCTTTTGTCCAAATTGTGTGTCATTGGCGCACGTTTGTGACAATATCATTTTCAGAAAATTAAAAATGCAGACATGTCTATCATGTTTTTGAGAACTCAAAAAATTTGGAAACAAAGTTTTTTTTCATTTGTTTTGTCTAGAAACAGAAATCAACAACTAACAACCCTAACTCAAAAAAGCATTTGTTCAGGAAAAATTGTATGAACAAACAGAATGCTTCAAGCACCATAGATTGTGAAGCTACAAAAATCTTAAGTCAGGTCTCCGTCTTAAAACACTTTTTTGGGTGCGAGGGGAGGGCACTTCGAGCCTGAGCCAAGTCTTGAGGCTCGAATGCTCCCCTCTAGTTTTTGGCCCCAAAAGTAACGAATTTTTGAAATCGTCTTTTTAGTTTCAAGACATCCCAGACTAGCATATGTGTCATATTAAAGCTCTCAGTCTAGAATTTCCTAAAATTGGATCCTTGAGAAAGCGTGGGAAAAAGATTGTTCCAAATTGTTTTTTTTTAACCTAAAAGAAATCCTCGACACATATGAACTCTAAATGAGAAAACCAGTTCTGTGGGAAAAACTATTAATATACAGACTGTTTCAAGCACTATACGTTTTGAAGCTTCAAAAAACTGCTCAGGTCTCCGTCATAAAACTTTGGATCGTTATGCTACCCCAATTCGGTCATTATGCTCCCCCAATTACAGAGCACGCGTCATTACATGGAAAATCATTATGTAAAAATATTGCACGTGCTTCTGGGTGGTGCAAATAATATGCACCAACTAAGCTGGGGGGGGCACAAACGGAAAAGATCCAACTTTTCTTGGGGGGGGGGGGAGGGAGGCACTTGCAGCCTGAGCCAAGGCTTCAGGCACGAATGATGTCCCCCAGTTTTTTGGCCCAACAAGTAACGAGCTTGTATGGTCGTCTTTTTGACTAGACTTTTTGCCTGGTACTTAGTCGTTCGGCAAAAAAGTTTGTTGAGGTTTCTGAAGTAAAAATTGATTTTGTCTCTAAGAAACACTTTTGCTTTCGGTGATGCAAGTTCTGAGCGGCTGGTGCTCTTGTGTGACAAAACAACCTTTTTTTAAAAAAATTAAAACAGCAAACGTATCAAAAATTTTTTGAGAATAGTTAAAAATTCATGAAAAATGCAATTTGTCAATTTTTTTAAAATTAAAAGCAAAAATTGCTCAATACATGTGAATTCTAGATGAGAAGTTCTGCAGAAAAAAAATGTATTATCATACAGACTGTTGCAGGCACTATAAGTTTTGAAGCTTCAAAATTCAGGTCGAATTGCGCCTCTGTTTTGTGGCCCTACAAATAAGGACCCATTTTTTGATTGTTATTTTATACCCGACTTTTGTTACCGGTTTACTTAATCTTGTGCCAAAAATGCAGTTTGTTGAGGTTTCTGAAGTAAAATCTGATTAATGCTACTAAGAAACTTTTTCAATTTCTTTTGTCCAAATTGTGTGTCATTGGCGCACGTTTGTGACAATATCATTTTCAGAAAATTAAAAATGCAGACATGTCTATCATGTTTTTGAGAACACAAAAAATTTGGAAACAAAGTTTTTTTTCATTTGTTTTGTCTAGAAACAGAAATCAACAACTAACAACCCTAACTCAAAAAAGCATTTGTACAGGAAAAATTGTATGAACAAACAGAATGCTTCAAGCACCATAGATTGTGAAGCTACAAAAATCTTAAGTCAGGTCTCCGTCTTAAAACACTTTTTTGGGTGCGAGGGGAGGGCACTTCGAGCCTGAGCCAAGTCTTGAGGCTCGAATGCTCCCCTCTAGTTTTTGGCCCCAAAAGTAACGAATTTTTGAAATCGTCTTTTTAGTTTCAAGACATCCCAGACTAGCATATGTGTCATATTAAAGCTCTCAGTCTAGAATTTCCTAAAATTGGATCCTTGAGAAAGCGTGGGAAAAAGATTGTTCCAAATTGTTTTTTTTAACCTAAAAGAAATCCTCGACACATATGAACTCTAAATGAGAAAACCAGTTCTGTGGGAAAAACTATTAATATACAGACTGTTTCAAGCACTATACGTTTTGAAGCTTCAAAAAACTGCTCAGGTCTCCGTCATAAAACTTTGGATCGTTATGCTACCCCAATTCGGTCATTATGCTCCCCCAATTACAGAGCACGCGTCATTACATGGAAAATCATTATGTAAAAATATTGCACGTGCTTCTGGGTGGTGCAAATAATATGCACCAACTAAGCTGGGGGGGGCACAAACGGAAAAGATCCAACTTTTCTTGGGGGGGGGGGGAGGGAGGCACTTGGAGCCTGAGCCAAGGCTTCAGGCACGAATGATGTCCCCCAGTTTTTTGGCCCAACAAGTAACGAGCTTGTATGGTCGTCTTTTTGACTAGACTTTTTGCCTGGTACTTAGTCGTTCGGCAAAAAAGTTTGTTGAGGTTTCTGAAGTAAAAATTGATTTTGTCTCTAAGAAACACTTTTGCTTTCGGTGATGCAAGTTCTGAGCGGCTGGTGCTCTTGTGTGACAAAACAACCTTTTTTAAAAAAAATTAAAACAGCAAACGTATCAAAAATTTTTTGAGAATAGTTAAAAATTCATGAAAAATGCAATTTGTCAATTTTTTTAAAATTAAAAGCAAAAATTGCTCAATACATGTGAATTCTAGATGAGAAGTTCTGCAGAAAAAAAATGTATTATCATACAGACTGTTGCAGGCACTATAAGTTTTGAAGCTTCAAAATTCAGGTCGAATTGCGCCTCTGTTTTGTGGCCCTACAAATAAGGACCCATTTTTTGATTGTTATTTTATACCCGACTTTTGTTACCGGTTTACTTAATCTTGTGCCAAAAATGCAGTTTGTTGAGGTTTCTGAAGTAAAATCTGATTAATGCTACTAAGAAACTTTTTCAATTTCTTTTGTCCAAATTGTGTGTCATTGGCGCACGTTTGTGACAATATCATTTTCAGAAAATTAAAAATGCAGACATGTCTATCATGTTTTTGAGAACACAAAAAATTTGGAAACAAAGTTTTTTTTCATTTGTTTTGTCTAGAAACAGAAATCAACAACTAACAACCCTAACTCAAAAAAGCATTTGTACAGGAAAAATTGTATGAACAAACAGAATGCTTCAAGCACCATAGATTGTGAAGCTACAAAAATCTTAAGTCAGGTCTCCGTCTTAAAACACTTTTTTGGGTGCGAGGGGAGGGCACTTCGAGCCTGAGCCAAGTCTTGAGGCTCGAATGCTCCCCTCTAGTTTTTGGCCCCAAAAGTAACGAATTTTTGAAATCGTCTTTTTGACCCGAATTCTGGCAGCCGAGAAGTGATATTCGAAGTTGAAAATCTTATTTCCGACACGAACCTTTTATAAAACATTTTTGCGCTTTCGAATTAGTGACTTCAGTTTTGTACACTTGAAAATTTTGTAATTTTTTCCAAATTCCTGAAGTAATTGCAGCAGCATATGGTAATTCTGAGCTGTTCCCAAGCAGTGGATCACACCCATAAAGCCTTCAAGGTCTGCACCACAAAATTTTTGCTCAAAAATTCTCTAGAAAAACACTTTTTTTAGTCTAAGGAGTTAATTTTGGTATAGAAGCGTTCTGAAACTATTTCATTGTGTTCCGCATAAACATTTAAGTGGAATAAAGTATTTTAAAAAAGGTACTAAACCGCGCTAAATCTCAATACTTAAAAGTTTGGCTGTATGTGCGTTAAAACAATCTCAAAAAGTACCTGTTCAGTAAAAATCGAGGATCACCAAATAGACGCGGAGAGCTCAGTGAGTCCGAAAACGGAGTTAAAAACCAAAAACGTAAATAAACTTTATAATAGGAATTGAGAGCTGAAATTTCGTCCAGGCGCAGTTCGGAGCGAAAAAATAAGATCACGAACCTTTCAGCTCTCAATTCCTATTATAAAGTTTATTTACGTTTTTGGTTTTTAACTCCGTTTTCGGACTCACTAAGTTTGAATAACTTTTTTGTCTATACGTTTGAAATGCCCTCAATTAGTTTTAATCTGATAGATATTTTTTATAAAAAAAACAGCAGTTGTAGAGATAATCTATCTGAAAAAATTTTTTGGCTTAGTGGTCCATTTTTGGACAATTAGTACTGAAAAATTGTGTGAACCCATAGATATAGTTTGATTGAAGAATTTTATGACCTTCCTACTTTAGTTTCTATTATTGGTCTTTTTTCTATCATTCTCAACTCCTTCACCTTCAAGCGTTTTGCTGTTTTATTAAAACTGAAAAGCTTTTGTGTGATGTGCTTTTTGGTTAAGAATTGTACACAAGCAGACCATTGGTGCTCAAACAAATAACATAAGCGCAAAGTATATTAAATGCGCGTGGTTTTGAGCTATATGCCATTTGTTCTGAATCATTGCTAATGTGCGTTTGGGACATCACAAACCATTTATTTGGTGCTAATGTGTCACAGTACACTCAAGAGGGTTGTAACCTGCCTAAACGGTCAAAAATGCCACATTACTTTTTTCTTGCACTTTTGTTTTTATAAGGGTTTTTATTAAAAAGAAAGGCCAGCTCTTGCTTCTTTCAAAAAAAGTCTTTAAATATCTATTTGACCGATCATCAAGACTTCATTTATTCTTTTAATTGATGGTCTTCTAGAAATCCAAATTGACATCTTTGGAAAAGACTAAAATATAATGAGCTCTGCAATGAATGAACTACAAGTAAGGCAATTTTAGCCAATATTTGTTTCCGTTCTGATAAAACAAGTACTTGCGATATTCTGTCTAAAGTGGTTTTTGTCACACTAAAGATGCCCAAACGGTAAAAAAGTGCCCTTTTTGTATTCCTCGCTCTTTTATCTCTGTCTTGTCAAAAAAGTATAACCGGTTAGTCCGTGTTTCATAAAAGTGGTCAGAATTAGCTACGTTTTAACAACTCGTGGATGCTTGTTTTGTTGGCAAAGCTGAATAAAGGAAACTTAAAATTAACTTCATATGAACTGCCGTGAATCAATATTAGTTGCTTTTTGGTTATCGTTTTTAATTTTTTCCAATTTAAACATTCTGAGAAAGTTTGCCATTTTTGGTATTTTATTGCAGGTTCTGCGCCCTCTTATGTCCAAATTTGGGACAAAGCATGCCTTCCAATCAATAAAACCGGTGTAGGAATAAGACGATCAGCAGATCAAGCTCAGGCTGCATACGTTGGATCTGTTTTTCAATCCTGTTCTTGTAGAAAAATTAACAGGCCGTAATCCAACTGAAGACATCTCATTTGTTAAAGCAGTTGAAGAATTGAGCGAAATTGCGGCGACATATCACTATCAAAGAAAAAATCAGGGGGAACTTGATAACTCAACCTTTGACAACTCTTTAGGAAAACAAAGTTCCATAAGAGAAAAAGCTCGCTTACAATCTCTTTCTCTACCGCAGTCTGGTGCCTGGTTATCCGCAGCCCCCATTCCACCTCTGGGACTACACCTATCTTCCAATGAGTTCCGTGTTGCTCTCAAATATTGACTGGGTGTAAATTTGTACGAGAACGAGAGAAAATGTCCTTTTTGTAAATCTGGGACTCTAGATGTAATGGGCGACCATGCGGTGTCATGCCATGGTCGCGGTGATATGATCTCTCGTCATGATCGTATACAAGACAAAATTATATCAGCTTGCTCGGGAGCTCTTTTGTCACCCATCTCTGAACAGAAATGTTTACTACCCGACAATAACTCCAGACCGGGCGATATCTTCTCACCTGTATGGAATGCCGGTCAACCAGCAGCTTTAGACGTTACCGTCACTTCTCCCTTGCGGTCAAGCCTCATTATAAATGCGTCGGAGAAGAGTGGTTTCGCACTGTCAGCTGCTGAGGACAGGAAGTACGAACAGTACGCCCAGAATTGTACTGAAGTGGGAATTCAATTCATTCCTCTGGCTTTCGAAACGTTTGGAGGATTTTCAGAGACAGTTGGTAAGACCCTCAAACGAATCGCTACTCTGGCTGATAACAGAAATTTGCAGCCGGCGGGGTTGTCGGTAGCTTTTAGTAGGTTATCTCAATCAGTCTCTGTTACAGCAATTCGGGGGTCTGCAATCATGCTCCTTGCAAGGGATGCGAGATTATAGACACACATGAAACGGGAGCAGATCTTTGAATCCTTGTCGCAGAAGTTAAGAGGCGAGTCGGCCTTGAATATTGTGTCATCCATGAGTGGGAGCAATCTATATTGATAAGGTTTTGACTCACCCAATGAGTGGGGAGCCCAAATTTAATGAATTATCATACTAGTTGTACCTCAGTGGCGGGTGAAATGTGATTGCAGGAAGTTTTACCTCAAACAATTTATCCAAAAAGGAAACTATTGTGATTGCATGGGTGATTGCATGGGTTGAACTGATAACAATGATCGTTTTTGAACCAAGATTTTCTAATTGTAAATTCATAAATTTTTAAAAGTAAAACAGTTTTTTGATTTTTCACTTCTACTACTAGTTACATTTAGGCGTCTACAATTTGCCAGAGAACTTTGTTTTTCCTGGTTATACAGTATATGGTTCTTTATTTCGCGCCTTATAGTGAAAGTTTAGTTGCACAATGTTCCGATTATTTATATTTCCTAAAACTACAAAAATGAGCTTTCAAAATCATTATTACATTCATTCAAGTCAGCAGCAAACATGGAAAACATAAAAAAAGCTGTAAACTTTTAAATATTTTTGGCACCTTAGAGTTTTTGTTATTAGTACGGTGTCCTATTAAATTAAGTTTCCTAAAAGAACAAGCAAAAAATTTTGGAAAAAATTACTAGTTCATTCATGTCAAGTGTATTAAAGTTTCAGTTAATTGTCGCATTATAAAATTTTAGAAGCACAACGTCGACGTAAATTATATTTCGTAAAACTAAAAATGAAGAGCTTTTCAAAAAAGAAACATTGCATGCGTCTCGGGAACCCAAATGTACTCACCAATCCGGCAGATTTCATATAAAAAAATATGTAAGGTGTTTTCAAATATCTGGCTCCTTAGTAGCACAATGTCGTTTTAAATTATATATCTTAACTAAAAATCATTAAAATCATTACTACTTGCATATCAGGCGTCCAATTGTACTCGCTAACTGGGCAGAATACGTAGAAAAAATTATTAGTGTATTGAAGTTTCAGTTCTTTGGCGCTTTGTAATAAATTTTTAGAGGCACCTTGTTGACGTAAATGTACTTTAAATCTACAGATGACGTTTTCTGAAAATTGTTATTACATGCATATCAGGGATCCAAATTACCGCCAAACCGGCAATCTTCATAAAACATACAGTATTTCAGATACCTGGCTATAGAAAGTTTAATAGCATAATGTCCTAGTAAATTCTATTTCCTAACTCTACTATTTAAAAAAGCTTTTGAAAAACATTACTACATGCACACCAGGGCTCCAACTGTGCTCGCTGATCCGGCAGTATACATAGAACACTCGACAAGTGTATAAAATTTTCCATTCTTGCGCTTTATAACAAAATTTTAGAGGCACAAAGTCGAAATGAGTTATGTTTCTTAAAACTACAAAAGATTACAAAAAAATGCGGTTTTTTTCTGATAATCGATTCTTTAGTTTAACGTCAGTAGCACAACATCCTAGTAAATTATATCTCTTAACTGTACCATAAAAGATCGTTGCAAAACTTGTCATTACATAAATATCAGGGGACCATAATACTCTCTAATTTGTATTCTGCATACATAAAAACAATGAAAAAATGCGGCAAGTTCTTAGATATTAAACGCTTTGAATAAAAATTTTTATATAAAATTTATTGTTCTAGTAATTTATATTTCTTAGAACTACAATAGAACAATTTTTCAAAAAAGTTATTACTTGCGCATCAGGAGTCCACAACTACTGGTCAATCCGCCAGAATACAGAGACTACATAAAAAATGCGGTGTTTTTCAAGATATTTGGTGCTTGTACTGAAATTTTAGTTGCGCAATGTCCAACTAAATTATTTTTCTTTAAACTACAATAAAAAGAGACTTTCAAAAGTCATCGTTACATACACATCAATGGACTAACGTGCGCGTTAATCCAACCGAACGCATAGAATTCCTGACAAGTACTATAAATTTTCAGTTAGTCGGTGCGTTATAAAATTTCAGTTGCACCTTGTTAGGTTTCATAAAATCCGGAAGATTTTTGTGGTTTATGCCAGCCCAGGTTTAGGTGCGCGAACCTAGGCCGCTCTGATCAGACCATTTCCCAGACCCTCTTGTCAGACCATCGTGCGACCCAAAGCCCTCTGATCAGACCATAGTGCGACCCAATAAATTGTGCGACCATAGTGCGACCCAAAAGACCTCTGATCAGACTATCGTGCGACCCAAAAATTTCGTGCTACTCGGGTGCGACCAAAAAATTTGTGCGACTTTAGTGCGATCAATTCTCCCTCTGATCAGACCCTACTCCAAACTTTGTCCTATGATCAGACCATTCCTGAAAACATTTTATAATCCGTTGTTATTTGTTTAAATTATTCAATTCAAACCTATATACTACTCAAATTAAAATTGAATAAAGTATTATATCTTGTTAAGATTAGGACAAAACTAATTGATAAAAATTTAAACAAAAGTCATTTTGAAGTGCCTGAAACTTTTCTTTTGAGTCATTAAAAACAGTGATAAAAAACTGTAGTCAAACAAATACGGTTAATTAATGCTCTGTGATCAGATTTTGGAACAACTTATATCCAGACTTTGGTCTCTGATCAGACTGTAGTGCGACCATTGTTTATACTTCCGTGCGACCCAAAGACCTCTGATCAGACCGTAGTGCGATCATTGTCCAAACCATCGTGCAACTCCAGCGTTTCCCAGACTATGTATTTTGGGTCGCACCACGCCACCATTCTGCGACCCGAATGGTCTGATCAGAGCGGTGTAGGGTCGCGCACCTAAATTGGGAGATTTTTGACTTCACCTCTATAAAAAAATATTATATGGGTAAAATGACCTAAAATGATATGACCTTAAATGGGAGAATTGATCAAAAATGTGGTGTGCCTTGGCGCTAGTGTTTTTTACCCCTAACTTCTAATGAGCTTCTGGGTCTAACTAAGCATTTTTGTCCGTTTTGGGTACTTTCAGGTGCTTTTTGTTGATTTTCCAGCTATACGGAAACATGCGTGAAAATGGTAAACCGAAGATTGAAAGTTTAGTGTTGTCAAATCGTGCATGAGAATGGTGTTCGATAACGTAGTGTAAAAAATGAGCGATCGGATCCGAAAATGGCTGAACACAACGATTGCCAACACTGGGCAGCACCTTAGCCCTAACAGAAACCATCAACAGTTGCCCCTTTAATAAGGTAAATGATAAATATCAGCTGTCTTGAGCATACAGTACGACAATATTTTATATCAGATAAGAGCAGTTCTCGGCGTGAGTGCTTTTAATTTTACCCACTCAACCGAAATTTTCCAAGTAGCAGACAATTGCTTTTTGGCGTCAAAAGAAAACTGGGTTGGACATTAGTAGAACTTGAATTTTATGAAAAAAACCTAATTCATCATCACCAAAACAATCTAAAACTTTTGTTCTTAAAATTTGCTGGAAAATTTTTGAGCAGACATCAGATGAACTTGTGCAGAATTTCTGTTCTAGGGAAAACGGAGGAGTCCAGAAACTTCAAAAAAACCCACAAATTATTATCAGAAGGCGCATGAAATTCTTCGAGGAACCAATAGACATAACAGAGAATTTTATGAATAGGCCCCTTTTGTAAAAATCAGAGCAACTACTATTGTGTCCAAAACAATTTGAAAAATTGCTATTTAGGTTTTGATCCAGAATTTTCCGCTGTACAATTTTTTGAGTTGTGATACTTTCTCTTGTGTAAATTTTAATAAAATTTTGAAGTTTACATTCTGAATATCTTCCATCATCTCTCTGATATAGCGTGTTGCTTCTGAATTGATTGATTCCTCGACTGAATCTTGATCTGCTGTTGTTGTATCTTTTTCATGGATTTTTTTTTTACTTTTTGTTGGTTGTTATTTGCACCAGTTGGGTTTGTTCTAGATGAGGCTTGTTGGTTTTTGCTATTATGTCCTCGTCTTCTTTGTTGCATGTTCTGCACATTTTTGCGAAGTGTCCAATTTTTTTTACATACTCGATTTTTTCGTTTTTAGCTTGGCCAACGTTCAAGTGTCCCGATAGGAACTTATTTCCGCAGCGACTACAATCTTGCATTTGCCCAATTGGTGGAGTTGGGAGTACTTCGGGCCTGCTCGTTCTTTTGATGAATTTTACGTTGCTGCTGTTGTTCAAATTGATGTTATTGTATGTCTTGTGTTGTTTATTTTCTGTTGATTCTCATGTCTTTGTTAGTGCGCAGTGTAACGTTTCGGCTGGTGTGCACCTTAACCCTGACCGAAACCATCAACATCTGCCCTTTGATCAGCTAGATGATAAATATGAGTTGTCTTGAGCATACAGTACGCCAACACTTAATATCGCTGCATAAAATATAAATGAACTAAATCAAACAGGTCATTTGCTCAAAGAACTGCAACTTATTCATTTTCCCAAAAATGGAGAGCAGTTCTCGGTGTAAGTGCTTTCGTATTTATCGACTCAATCGAAATTTTCCAGGTAACAGACAATTGCGTTTTGGCGTCAAAAGAAAACTGGGTTGGACAGTAGTGGAATATTACAGGAATGTTATGAAAAAACATACTTCATCATCAGCAAAACAATCTAAAAATTTTGTTCTTAAAATTTGCAGGAAATATTTTAAACAGACCACAGATGAACTTGTGCAGAATTTCTATTCTAGGGAACACAAAGAATTGCAGAAATTTCAACAGCAACCCATGATCAATCAGAATCTTGATCAGAAGGCACATGAATATATTCAAAGAACCAGTAGACATAACAGAGAAATTCAATAATTAGGGTCCTTTGGAAAAAACGGAGGAACTACTATTGTGTCCAAAATCAATTGAACCTGCCAGTTTTTGCAAAATGCCCAAATTTTTTCTTTTTTGACAAGTTTCCTTTTTAGCTGATCAAATGTTCAAGTATCCCGATGGGTACTTGTTTCCGCAACGTCTACAATCTTGTATTTGCCCAGTTGGTGGAGTAGGGAGTACTACGGGTTTGTTTGTTCTTTTGGTGAATTTTACGTTGTTGCTATTGTTCCATGTGACCTTATCGTACGTCTGTGTATTGTTCATTTTCTGTTGATTCTCTTGTCCTATTTCCCTTGTTAGTGCAAAGTGTTTCGGTTGATGTGCGATCTTCAGATAGTAGATCCAATTGTTTCTGCTTGATGTTCATTCCTCGTAAAATTATACCTTTCACTAAATTTTCTTCTAAATGTTCCCAATTGCAAAGTGATGCTTGTTGTTTTATCCTTGAGTGAAAAGCTTTTAATGGTTCTCCTTCTTTTTGACTGCATCGGAATAATTGAAACCGATCGAATGTCACGTTTCTTGTATGTGTGAATGCTTCTTTTAATTGTTCTACCAGAGCATCTGATGTACCTTTTTAAATCTGTGTGTAAATATTTCTAGTATAATATGTTTGTTTGTTCTGCACCTAATGATAGATAGATTAAACCTTTCGTTTTTTTATCCACTTCGTACCATAGGATAACCGCTATTGGTCCTCTTTCTTCTCTTTGTTAGCAGATGTTTTGCCAGTCAGTTCTTATTTTTATCGCGTTGTTTATGTTGCATTTTCTCGGCCGTTTTTTCGTCTGGCAGTGCTGGTTCATAGTGTCGCTCTGTCGTGGTAATCTGATTCTGCGTTTTCTGGTCTTGTGCGTATTAATTTGCCTACATGAATATTTTACTTTACCATTATGGCTCGTTTCACTGTTGATAGCCATTTTTCCCAGTCTAATTCTGTTTGTGGTTCTTTTTCCCAGTTTACTCCTACTGGTGATCGAGCTTTTATTGACTGCCACATGTTGTATGTTGTGTATGCAGACAAAAGAGCTAGAGTAAACCTTGAATCCTGATTTCTATTCGCATGTAATACTTCCAAGTTCTTTGTTC
>NC_134473.1:16578709-16666519 GCF_964194025.1 Convolutriloba macropyga | reverse complement strand
CTTTTTTTTTACAAACCTGATACAAAATATCTAATTGAAAAAAAGTTATAACGTTTGTGGGGTAGTTGTTGGATTTTCTTAAGGAAAATTTCCAGTGTACAAGTGTTTTTGGGTTAACCTAGCGACGACCCCAATGATTAAAAAATTCAAAATCTTTCAAGTTATCTTGCAATACAACTTTGAAGTTCTTGCATGATTTTAAATCGAATATGCAAGATTCTCGCAAGCTTTTGAGTTCACATTTTTTTTACCTGGCTGTAGGGGCGACTGGTTGAGCTGAAAATGAACGATAAGCACAAAAAAATACTGTGTAGAAAAATCATCTCAAGTCAATTTTCAAAAACAATTTTCCGTAATTTTTAGCAGTAAGATTTTACCCTTCTTTTTCATTCCGCGCGGTTTGAGACAGGTAGTGGTAGAGATAGAAAAATAGCTATAAGATAGTTGAAAAGAGCACCCGGTAAAGAAAACCTGGCTCAAAACGCTCTCTTCAGAACAAAATAAATTAAAAACGAATTAAAATAAAACTGGATTTGAATCCGCTCATCACTTGGGAATGAGGTGAAAGGGGAGAGTATTGGAGAATTTGTGGGACGAATTTGCTGTAAGATTGGATGGGTCTGGTTGGTTGCTAGGAGAAAACAAAGTAAAAGTGGGGTTAATTTGAAGATAACGATGTAAGATTAGAGGTAGAGGTGAAAACGGATTAAAGAGGGGGGGGGGTGAAAGAATTGGCGAGCGGTAATCGAGAGAACACGATGAAAGAGGGCAGGTAATACAGAGACATTGATGTCTTATCTTAGCTGGAGTATATGTGATTAAACGATTTCACGGTGTCGGGATGTTTGGAAGGTATTGGAAAAATGGAAAAAAGAATTAAGGGAATTTGGAATAACAAAATACGATTGGTTGAAATCAGGGAGTCACAATTGGAAGGCCGGCAGAAAATAAGGCGATAACGATGTGAGTGTTGAGTTAATAGGTAGAAATGAAGCAAGAACGAAAGCATAATCAGGAGTAAATCAATGTGAAACCCTCCCCCTTGTTCCCAACTCCAACGTAGCTGCCCAGGTCTAGACTTCGATAATGAAAACATTTTAAAAATCTAGCAGGGGGACAATTTTGACTATTACACGGTCTAGTAACTATTAAAAGTCCGTCTAGGTTTTTTCTTGGGTCCAGCTAGTGCCTTTTCAGAACCAATTTGAGTCAATCGAGCAAGGTCATTTTATGGGCCCACCATTAGTCTTTTCATAACCAATAAAGTGGAGTTAAGATCGTTTCATGGGTCAACCATTAATATTTTCATAAATTTTTTCTTGAGAAATTGGAATACTTAATTTTTTCTGCTTCTGTATATTCAGAAACCTCACCGCAGCAAGACTGGTCAGCGTTGCGTACCAGAGCATTCCAACTCAACAAACAGTTGGAAAACTGCCAAAAGACTCAAGATTCTTTGTCACCTCTTATGATAGATCAGTTTTGGCAGCTGCAGTGCCATAACTCTCCCATCATCAGTCCGTTTTGAACTTGTTTTGAGTCTATGGCCATCTTTATCCTAAACCAAAAAACCCAACTCAAAAAACAGTCCAGAATGCAACGCCAAACCTACGGATTCACAAACTGATCCCTTACTTCCTGAAAGAAACTTTTATACGTTGTTAAACTAAAACATTGAAAAAATTGTAGCAGGAACTTAAACATATATCAAGAAGTTAAAAATAATAAATATTCGAATTGCTGAAAAACAGTCCAGGTAATTATTGTACAAAACTTACAACCTTCCGAGAGAAAAACAAGCAGGCATTTGGTCCTTAGAGTGGTGTCTCCTGAGCAAAGAATTGATGAGTCGCACACGAGTGATCATTACTCAAAAAGAAAAATTATGACTTTGGAAAATTATGAAAATTATTGGCGCATCACAAATCCTGGCATCAATTTTCGTTTGAGATTGAAAACGCTACCAGAATAAACCTTGGAGAAATTTGTTGTCACGTATATAAAAACTCCAACAATTGTAAAAAATATTTTTCAGCCCCTCCTTTTCGCACCTCATTACATATGTCAAAACGTTCATGTCGAACTGAAGGCGTTTATTGAAAACAAAATGTAGCCAATTCTTTCCTTTTCTTCTATTTTTTGGGTTTCTTTGTTTCTCAAGCTTTTCAGTCTGCTGGTTCTCTTTTGCAACTAGCAGTAATCAGTTAAGCATTGCATTCGATTTTTAAATTATAGTGTCAACTTGGCCGATTCACCGTCCGAAATTTTGTTTCAGTTTCAGAATATGGGTTTTCTGTTTTCGTTTGGCAAAAATAACAAATTAACTTCAAATTAAAATTTCGAAATGATCTTCTCTTTTATGTTTACTTTTTTCAACACAACTGATACAAACCATGCAGACATTCGGTTCATCGAGTGTTGTCTCATGGCAAACAATTGATAATTTTCAATCCAGCGATTAATCATTGACTCATATTGTAAGAGAGCATCACAAATCTTTTAGCAGATTTTGTTTTAAATTGAAAACGCTACCAGAAAAAAACTTAGGAGATGTTTTGTATCACATTTATAAAATCCCCAAAATCGTAAAAGTTTTTTTCTGCCCCCATTTCTGCACTTCATTACCGACGCCGCATTTTTTTGTCCACCCGAACCCCCTATGGAGAAAGACATACCTTGTTCTCAGGTATTCCTATTTGTCTCTAAACTGTTCTGATTAACGTAAACAGACCTTATATGTGTAGTCCTTTAATTTATCGCTTTTGAATTATTTTTTTGAGGTTAGCAAACTTTTCCTACCTTCTAAACTGGAAAAAAATCACAATTGTCTTTTCTATTGCCATTAAATCTTGATTAGAATCCAAGTCCTTGTATTGTGGTAAGTTAACACGCCATTTTAGTAAATTGAATGAATTTTGCTTTGTTAACCTGGTATAAGTGATTGTTTGTAAAAATAATGTGTAAGTGTAAATTATATGGCTGCAAAGTTTGAAACACGTCATTATAATTTCTTGACATTGATGTCAAATTACCATTCGTTATTAATTTTCAATCTATAGTATCTGCCTTTTCGCACACTTATATAAGCCGGCGAATCTCTTTCATTTTCAATCTAAAATCAGAGTGGTAATTTGTATGAGAAACAATAGAAGCCTCAATGCACTAGACTATGAATTCCCTTTGCCCACAAACTCTATTAAAGGTCTTTGTCCGTTTAAATCAACAATTTGTCCGTTTAAATCAACCATTTGCTTACCGTATTTCCAACTACTCCCCTTATGCCTTAATTTTCACGTTTGGCAAGCAGAGTATTATGATCTACAGTATCAAAAGCTTTGGTTAGATGGATTAATGTTCATATAGTTACTTTTTTCTGAGAAAAGTGTTCTTGTTCTCTAAGTTTCTACTATAACACCAACCATGATGTTTCTTTTTTCCTGAAGACAAATTGATTAGATTTTTCATTTGTGTTAAATTAGATATTCATTAATTCGTTTAAAAAAAGTTATTTTATGAACTTCTGTGCATACTGGTACAAAAGAAAAACAACGATGTTACTCAAGTCAGTTCGTTTTCTTGTTTTTTGTAAGGGAATTATTTGGCCTGTTCTCAAGTGTCCAAAGATTTTCTGGAAAGATCACAATGATTGACCGAAAAGGTAATCCTGTCACAATTGGCAGGGTTTGAATCGAAGAAGAATAGTTTCAAAAACACTTTTGCTTCTCTTCTTCATCAGACTGGCAATAACAGCGAAACATTTTGCTACTATACAGTCCTATACATATAATGTGATATCAAAGCAAAGAATCTTTTTTTGGTATTTAATTAAGATAATATTTTGCGGAAATTTTATCAAAATAGTCTGCAGTTGTGCAAACCAAATTTCTTACCCTAATATCTTTGCCAATATACCCAGAGATCACAATGAAGTGACCAAAAAGTGCTAGAGATTTCTAGTGATTGATCATTTAAATTTTTGATTATAGAATTGGGATTTCGCCTCCGTGTGGAAATGATTTACAAATTTTTTGCTTTTTCAACTTTTTCCTCAATGTTTATCTTTAGACTTCCCTTGTGTTCCCCGAGAAAATTAATTTCCCTTGAACTCCACTCTTAAGCTCGCTAGTTATTCACCCATTTTCTTTTCTACGAAACCATTGAACAAACTTCTCAATCAGGTTTGTAGCTGTTTCAAAAAGTTCACCATCAATAACTCATCCGCTGCTGATCTTATTAATTTTTGCGCAATTATCGTTGGAGCTTCGTCTCGGGCAGAAAAAAGTAAAGACGGAACAACTTCTTGTTTAAATGAAATAGTAAATAATGATGCTTAGAGTAAAAAAATTTTAAATTTTTGTTTTCTTTTAAAATCTGACCTCACAAGTTAGAACGTACATCTTATTTAGTTCCAGAAGCAAAAATCAGTTCATCATTGCATTTGATCATCTTAATTTTACTGTCACCTTGGCCTTTTAATCTTCCAAAAGTATTTTTCATTTTCAGAATATGGGATTTCTTCTTTCGTTGGGCAAACATAAAAAAATACTTCAAAACCAATTTCAGAAAAACTTTTTTCAGTTTTCGTTTTTTTACAAATTTGATACAATTCATGCAAACATTAGGTTCATCAAGTTGCGTTTCCTTGGCTAACATTTGATAACTTACAATCAGGTGATTATTCTATAAATGATAATTTTCAGCCGCATCATAATTCTCTTGGCAATTTGTGTTTCAGACCAAAAAATCTACAAGAAGAAAAACTAGGAGATTTATTGTATCACATATGTGAAAATCCCAAAAACCATGCAAAATTTTTCAGTCCCTTCCTTTAGCACCTTATTATGGAATCTAAATTTTTTGGAAGCAAAAACATACCCTGCTCTCGGCTTTTCTTTTATATTTGGGGTTAGTTTTACTCTGTATCTTGAGTTTTTTAGTTTACTAAGATTTTTAACGCATATTTTCTTCTGTTATGATGTTAATATCAACTGGGAAATCAAATTGCCGTCTCTGTATTTTTTCAAAAATTTAGGCAACCCATAAATCTCTATTTCCCTAATGTTGCAAATCTTGAATTCTCTCAACTGTTAGCAAGATTCTGCTACATTCTCAACTAGAAAGATTTCCGATTATCATTAGTTTGTTACTGCTCAAATTTGACTAGAACTGACTTTTTGCACTGCCGTATGTGAACAGGCCAAATGAATTAATTGAAAGTATGTCTTACAAATCTGGTATATCTGGTTGCTGTTGAAAAGGTAAGTGTGTAATATACTATGGATGCTACCTCGTGAGAACTTTTTAACTTTTTCTATTGGTAAATTGAAAGTCAGTTCTCTGCTTATCTTGAATCAGTGGTTGGTTCTGCCAAGTGCCAAAAAAAAACTATATAAGCGAAAAAGTGCTAGACAAAATCTATCAGAAGACTTTGTTAAATCAATATTGATTAAGTTGAGATACCAGACACAAACGTTATAATCATATCGATAGCTAATAGTTAATTCAAGGGGTTTTTGCAATTTTTCTTCAAAGTTATTGAACTTGATACCCGGTGCAATTCCAATAACTTTTTCTAAGGCTAGTGAATACGACCCAGCAGGATAAACATTTTCTTTATGTGTATTGATTTGTTAACTTTCGTTTCCACAGCTTCCTTTTCTTAAATGATAACGCCAAACCAGTACAAAAACTGAGGTACGGTTGTGGTTGGAGTATTTCTGTTTAACGATTTAAGATCAAACCAATGCAATAAACAATTCAATTGTTTATTATCTTCGTTATCAGCCAATGTAATACTATTAAAAGCCACACATAGCAAAAGTTATATAAACGCTTCATTTCAAAAACTCATTTGTTCTGTTTCAAGAAATTTAGCAATTCATGATTTCAATAACACACTGTATTTGTATGTAAGTGTATTTAGTATGTCCATTGTCTTAAAGACACTTGACTGACATTACACAGTTCTTTGACGACTTTATACAGCCAACGTTCCACAAAAACTGCCCTAGTTTGTTTTTCCATTTCTGGCAAGCATTCAATAAAAACCATAATTTTTTGTTCAAAAAAAATAATTTTGTTTAATTTCCATCCAGAGGCATAAACATGGTGTTCATCGGTGATACAAAGTTAATCATGCATGATGGAACCAATTTGTGAGGTTAGCAACGAAAACCAAGCTTAACATGAAAGCATCTAGTCGCGACTCAAAAAATGTTGAACCTACTGCCGAAAAAGAGATTTTGATATCAGACATCCATTTCATGTAGACAGTTAATCCTATTTTGTTTGTTAGAATATTTGCACATTTGTTTTAGGTTTTCAATTTAATTATAATTAATATATATATATATATATATATATATATATATATATATGTTTATATGTTTATGTGTATATGTATATATATATATATATATATATATATATATATATATATATATATATACTGAAAATATAAAGTTAATTGTTCGTTGATAGTTTTAGCTGGCAACTTTTTTGAGGTCAAAGAATGAATTCATTGACAAAGTTGAACAGTTCTTTACCGATATAGGACAACCAGGAACCTCAGTCTGCGAAGGAGCAGGGGAATATTTCTCAAGTGGCATAAAACAATTATCTAGGCGAAAAAGTAATAGCCTAGAATTTTCACACACCACGAAAAAATGACAAATATGACAGAAATTGGGGAACAGTAATTCCAATGACTAGGTGACTTTTAGCGTAGTCAGGACCGAAAGCGTATAGGCCATATGCAAAAACAAGGTGATGAAAAAATTTTTGTTTGCAATTAGTTGTTTGGAAGGCATTTTTTGAGAAGACACAATTTTTAATACAAAGCCTAAGTTAGAGTCTAACCATAGTGTCTGGCCGTTAGTCTTTTCTTCAGATTGAATTATATTGTTGTGGCGAGATTCAAGGAACTTCTAAAAAAAGATTTTTTTGGGATTTCTAAGAATAGTAAGACTTAACTCGTAGATATTCCAAGTGACAGTAGGATTTTTTTAGTTAGAAGATCTCGAAATGTAACCTTCAACGAAAAAGGAATGTTTTTTGATGTAGCAGAAACAAAGGAGGGGACAGTCAATAAGCATCAGTCTGATAGAGATAGAGATTTAAATTCAGTAGCCTTTCTTGGTGAAAGCGTGAATGAAGAATTACTATTTAAGTCAATTGAAGCAGCCATTGTATATAAAAACTGGTATAAAGGAACGAAATTGGAATTTATTTCATTATGTAATAAACTAATGATTATTAAACTTTGGAGCTGGTAGAGAACAAAGGAATTAAACTCACTGTTTGTCAAGGACACTTCACGCTTAAATTTGGTCCTTGCATGGAGAACAAGATTTAAGGCAAGATTGTTAGCGAAAGATGTAGTCGAGTACCGTGTCGGGATTACGATGAGAAAAAGCTCACCAACGACAGGCCTCTCAACCCTTGGAGAACTGCTTAGTTGTGCAATATTTAGAGACGCCAAGCTGAAATAAATAGTAATCAAAACAGCATAATGAAACGCTGACATTGAGGAAGAACTCTTTACGCAACAGACCAACAAATTAGACGAGCAAATACAATAATTTGTAAGCTGAGGAAAAGTTTATATGGATTGAAATAGTCCGGCATAATTTGGTACCTAACAATCTAAAACTTCCTCGGCCATTTTGGTCTCAAGAGTGCCTTTTTTAAAGGGAAGGAAAGTTTGGTATAGAGGGAATGATGTGTTTTAGGTAGATGATATGGGGATATTAGGATTGCGAGAAGACTTTTGTGAAAACTCTAAAGACAATTTAAATGATCATTTTCACATTGGTTGGTTCCTGAAATTAAAAACTCAACGAGTTGAATGTGAAACATTGCTAAGTCAAGAAACTTATGTAGAATAATTGCTAGAGATATTTAACATCAAGGAATCAAAGACACCGGAAACGCAACTGATGTTAGCCTGAAACTGTCAAAATTAGATTCAACAGAAAAAGGAAGCAATGCAAAAAGAGAGATGCCATCATGTGATGTTAGGGGTATAGTGGGGTGCTTGAAGTACCTGGCATTAACAAGTAGACCAGATGTTGCGTACGCAGGTTTTTTCATTTATTTTTTTAAATCTTACTTGACGACATTAGAATGGGGCAAAAGTACCTTTATGGTACCTAAAAAGAACAATAACAGAATGTTACTTTTTAGAAAAAGTTTTCAGACTCAGATTGGGCAGGCCACATAGACAGTAGAAAAAGTGCTAGTAACTATTGTTTCAAACTTCACAACTGGCTAGTAGGTTACAAACGTGCTAACCTACTTCAAAATACCATTTTTTGTGATGTCATTCTCGGAGCAAAAATTTTACTTGGTTTGAGGAGTATTAAAGTTTGATGTTATTCGTTGAAAGATTGGATGTATGAAAGGTTATACGTACCTCAATTCGTGTGCTGATTTAGATTTTGGTTATTTATAAAATGAGTGAATGTCTGAGGGGGCTTACACGCGCTATTAAACTGAGGCGGCTTACACGCGCTTTTCTGAACTATTGATTAATGATTATCATAATGAAGTGCTAGTAAAGATCGGATGTCATGAGAAGTCAAGGAAGGTGGAGTATTTTAAGGTAAAAAAAGTGTTAAATTTGGTGCTTGTGCCCACTCCTGTCAGCCATCAAATCGAATTCGAATATTTTTTTACAAGATTTGTCTCTGCGTTCCCATTAGCCGGAGGGTTATTGGCCCCGAATTTTTCTAAAATAAGCGATAATTCTATTACATATACACGATAAATATACATACAGGTTATGGTTATATTGTAACATCCCTGTTTTCTATTAATATAATTTAATAATTTAATTTCTTATCGAGATATACCCTGGTTCCCACACCATAACTACAGGGTCTGTGTTTTGGTTCCGGATGGGAATGGTCTGATCAGAGGCCACTTCCGAGTGAAATAAGAAATTTTTCCAAAAAATATTAGGCCGACCATTCTGATTGTTATAAAACCTATATAATACTGGTAGTCTGGGATATATTAATTCGGTTTACTTTAAGCACTCCTTGACCCGATAATTTTTTTCTTTCGAAAATACAATAAGTGAACAAGTCGATATTTGCGAGTTGAATACAAAATTTTTTCCAAGGAACGTCAGGCAGACCATTCTGATTGTTTTACAACCTGCACATCACTGGTCGTCTGTAATATCATTTCGGTTTTTTTAAACACTTCGCTGAACCAATAAAATTTCTTTATTTTCAAAATTATAGTAAGCGAAGAAGTGGAGAAATTGGTCTGATCAGTTGCTTTTTTGTTCTGGGGATAATCTGATCAGAAGTCATCTGAAGCGCACAATTGTGGGACAATGGTCTGGGTTTGGACTGGATCATGGTCACACAATCGTCTGGACAATGGTCTGGAGTTGACCGGAAGATGTTTAGAAATTGATCTGATAAGTGGCATTTTTGTCCTGGGGATAGTCTGATCAGTGGTAATCTGAAGCGCAAAATCGTCTGGACAATGCTCTGATTTGGGTCTGATCAGAGGTCTTTTCCGTCTGGCAAGGTCTGATCAGAGACAGTTTTGAGCGCACTTTGTGCGCATACGGTGTTTCGAGCGCACATTAGTCTGATCATAGGTTACGTTCGTCTGGCACGGTCTGATCAGGAGACCATTTCCAGATGGCACCTCAACCTGGGTAGCACATAGACGCATATGCATCCGCTCTTTTGTAGGGTAGAGATTTTGGTGTTGACAAGATCGGTTATCCGCCTGTCGGTCGATAATAGAAGAGATTCAATTGCTACATGATCTCAACGAAAGCTTTAGTTGTTTCAGTATCAAAGAGTCAGCAAATCGTCGTTTTTTAAACGTAAGATAAGAGTCAGTATTTTTTGATTTAAACAAAAATGACAGTTGTGTTTTAAATTCACGCAATTATCGGTTTGTTTTGTATTTGAACGTAGGAATTGATTGGTATGTTTGGTTTCTTAGATTCAGTTCGTTAATTTTTCAACATAAGAGACCGTATTTATGTTCAGTTTTGAACCTAAAAAAAGGCCGGCATCTTTGACTTCAAACTGCAGGAAATCAAAAGAAATCGTGATAATACTGGACCTGATTTCTCACAATCAAATCGAAATTCAAAAGCTGAATCCCATAACATTGTTCAATGTGTAAAATAATGTTTTAACATGGCAAAACATAGATCAAGTGTTCAATCAGTTGTACATATCTCGAAAACGCAATGGTAGCAACATTTAAAAAAGAAATTGTCTGTTGACATATGAAGTACAAAAATTTTGTCACGCAAAAGAATTTTCTTTCAAACCAAACAGACCAAAACTAAGCAACCGATCAACCCGACAATTTCTCTTTTAACGTTTTCTTTATGATGTTTCATAAACAGAGACACTGAACATTTCTTACGATTAAAAATCGAGCATATCTCACATCCCAGATCAAAATTACCTGCTATTCCTCAAGTTTTATGCTGAAAATTTCGGACAAACCAATCATACAGATAATTTCGACGTGGCAAAATAGTACGACTATCATGCAATTAATGGGGATTAAGAGTGCATGAATTTCTATTGAGTCAAAACGAGTAAACTTGTAGGTTCTGTAGAAAGCTGATGCTTTTACCAGACATTTAATCTAAATCAAGATCACTCTAGATAGCTTACCAAATTGCAAAAAGTTTAACAGAGAGATAAGTTGTCCAAATAACACCTGCATTCTCAAAATCAACAGTAACTCATTATCTAACGTTAAAGTAAATGAATACTCCTTGAATTTATAAACGTTCAGAATCAAAACAGAAAAATTTTGGTATGCAAAACACAGAAAAACAATGTTTCGTCAAAGACGACAACGGGGGGTTATAATCTGACCAAGAGATTGGCTAAATGTTGGAGAACATCTGCTTGATGTTGGAAGAAGATGAAAGGGTAGAGCAACACAAAGTTAAGGTAATTTTACCTTAGAAAACATCCTAACTCACCTTAACTGTTAATGTAGATTTGCTTTTCCTTAACTCACCTTAATTAACCCTAACTTTACCTGAAAATTTAAGGCCTCACTACCTTGAATAAACATTAAATTTTACCCTAAATTGCCTTAAAATTACCTTTATTAATTACCTGGATATTACCTTAAAAGTTCCCATAACTTTGTCTCCACCAAGCCAAAAATATACCTTAAAATTAGGGTAAGTCAGGTTAAATAATTCAGGTAAGTAAGGATGAGGTTAGGAAAAATTTACCGTCATAGTTTGGGCAACTGTTTAAGGTAATTTGAGGGTCTTTGGGGTTTTAAAATGGAGGAGCACCCATTACTAGCGAAAAATAAATTAGTTGCATTGTTTTTATCCTAGTTTCAAGTTACCCCGTGGGCTGTTGTGTTTTAACTCACAGCGCTAAAACAGGTGGCATTGTTTAAAATAAATACATGAAACATAATTTTTTGTACATAAAGCATTCAGTACATATTAGTGATAAAATCCAAATATATGTGGTAACCCCAGTGAACAAATCAAGTTCTTGATTTAAAAAAAAGGACAGTTGTGTTTTAAATTTGCGCAATCGTCGGCTTGTTTGGTATTTGAAAGTAGAAATTTTTTGGAATTTTCGGTTTCCTAGATTCAGTTTGTTCATTTTCGAACATAAGAAACAGTATGTATGTTCAGATTTGAACGTAAAAAAACTGCCGGCATGTTTGTATTCTAACCGCAAGAAATCGTGATACTTCTCTACTTGATTTCTCATAATCAAATCGAAATTCAAAAACTGAATCTCATCACTTTTCAATGTGCCAATTAAAATTTTAACATGAAAAAACAAATATCAAATCTTTTCAATCAGTTGTTAATATATGATAAATCGAAGGTTGCAGCATTTAAAAAAAATTGTCTGTTGACATATGATAAACTTTTTAGAAAGCTGGCGAAATATTCAACTACATCTTTTTTAACGTTTTCTTTATGACGTTTCATAACCAATTACATTGAACATTTCTTACGTTTAAAATTCGAGCATATCTCACATCCGAGATCAAACTGCCTGCGATTTCTCAAGTTTCATGCTGAACATTCCGAACAAACCAAATATTCAGATATTTTTGACGTGGCAGAATATTACGAGTATCAGGCGATTAATGAGGATTTAGAGTGCATGAATATCTAATGATTCAAAACGAGTAAACTTGTAGGTTCTGTAGAAAGCTGCTGCTTTCAACAGACAAATAGGCTAAATCAATATCACTCTAGATAGCTTACCAAACTGCAAAAAGTTTAAAAGAGTGACAAGTTGTCCAAATAACATCTACATTCTCAAAATCATCAGTAACTCGTTATCTAACGTTAAAGTAAAGGAATACTCCTTGAGTTTATAAACGTTCAGAATCAAGAACAGAAAAATTTGTTATGCAAAACACAGAGAAACAATTTTTCGTCAAAGGCGAAAACAGGGGTCTACTATCTGACCAAGAGATTGGCTAAATGGCGGAGAACATCCGCTTGATGTTGGAAGAAGATGAAAGGGTAGAGCAGCACACAAAATAAAGTTATGTTAATTTTACCTTAAAAAACATCCTATATCACCTCAACTGTCAAGGTTGATTTACCTTTCCCTAACTAACCTTAACATAGGCTAACTTCACCTGAACTTTACCTGATAAGTTATGGCCTCACTACCTTGAAAAAACCTTAAATTTTACACTACTTGCCTTAAACTTACCTTTATTTATTACCAGAACATTACCTTAAAAATTCTCTTAATGTTGCCACGGGGTAACGGTTTAATCTTACCAAGCAAAAAATTTACCTTACACTTAGTAAAATGGAGAGTAAACAATCAAGGTAATATATGATAAAGTTAGGGAAAATTTACCGCCACAGTTAGGGGAATTGTTTAAGGTAAGTTAGGTTTTTAAAAAGGAGGAGCAGGCATTAAAAATGAAAACAAGATTAGTTGTAATGTTTTTTACTCTGGTTTCAAGTTACCCCGTGGGCTTTTGTTTAAAATCTTACCGCTCAAACAAATGGCATTTGTTAAAATAAATTCATGAAACAAAATTTTTTATTCATAAAGCGTTCAGTAGACATTTCAGTGATAAAATCAGTGCGCAACCAAATTATAAATGTCAGCCCCAGTGAACAAATCAAGTTCAGATTGTTCAGACCGAATTTTCTTCTGTTTCTTTGGTTCTGCGACCATTGTCCAGACTATCACGCGACCGTAGCACTTTCCCGACCCAATATTTTCGGTCACATGACCCCTTTGTGCAACCCAAGTCAGTCTGATCAGAGCTGACTTGGGTCTAAGACCTTGACCTGGATGGTCTCATCAGAAAATCAGAACTGACTTGGGACGCAAACCTCATTTTGGAGAACAATTTTTTGTCTGTTTTCAAAAAAAAGAATAACTGCGATTCATTTGAAATTGAGACGTCCAAGTCAGTTTTACTTAAACATTTCAACATTATTAAATTCAAGAGCAAAAAATAATTGCTTTTTCCCTGAAATAAACACAAAACGTTACAACTCGTTGTGAGTCTATTGTTTTTTTTTGCTCGAGTGTCTTGCAATCAATAATCTTTTCCTGATAGTTAATTTTCTGAACGAAAAAAATCCACTTTATATCCCATATTTAGTTTTGAATGCGACAAGAGGATTCGTAGTCGCTTTCATGGCTTATGAGCGCTACCTGGCCGTATGCTCGCCTTTCCAATACAAAAGTGTTCTGTCCGATGGGAGGCGGAGATTAGTTGGAGATCTTCTGACATCGTACTATCTGATTTTTTGATGTCTGTTCCAGTGAATTTACCCTACTAGAGGTGAGGTTTCAGTTAGAGTAAAACTATTTTCAACTTCTCAGGGTCAGGATTTGATTTCTATTTTAGTGCATTACTCTACGAAATGCACTGAATGCGATCCATCAAATCAGGAAATAAAAGCGCTGTATGCGCTGAAGTTAACCAGAAAATCCCTGAAAATCCTTAGATAACGATACGTTGTTAACAGGCTAAATTTTTGATACAGTTTCTAGGAAATCAACTTTTCTTTTAAACATCACTAGGAGGCTCGGTAACGTGTATTTGCTCATTATTCCCAGACCCAGCTCATTCACAGTATTTACTTAGCACTCCACCAAATGAAGAGATGAGAAACTTTAGAAAACTCACACGCTGTTTGAACTATTGTACGAGTAATAAAATCTCTCAAATAAATTAGATAAAGCACACATAGAGTGTCAAAAAAGCCCCTGCCATTAATGAGACTATGGTACAAGTCAATCAAAAAAGGCAAAAGATTATTAAATTTCATTGAAATTCTTAAATTCTTCTTTAAGTCACTTTGTATTAGAATCAAAGGAGCAACTGAGAAAACATAAACCGAATCAATTTAAGATGTTTTTCACTAGAAAAAGTGTGGACCCTGTCATTAAAGACCGGTAATCCATTGAACTTATCGAAATCAAATACAGATAAAACCATAAATAAAAACCAAACTTTAGCATCTGATTTAAAAGAATATTAGATAGATTCACGTATAACTCCTCTTATGACTATCTTTCACTACATATCTTTTACTGTGACATTTTTAAACACTACATGTTTCAACACTTTCAAATTCTCAGAATTTCGAAAAAATGTTTTGGCTAGTTTAAAAACACAACAGGCACCAAGCAATTTTGTCGGGAAATTGAGACTAGAAAAAAAAGGAAAAAAATGGCAGCCAAAAAAGTAGGAAACTTTCCTTCTAACTGCCAGGTTAAAACTGTCTAAATTGTTTCTTTGATTACTGCAAAACATGAATCTGTGGGGGAGAAAATATAAAGAAATGTTAATGTCAAACCCAATTTTTTACGCCACTCTAATCAAAACCATTGTCATCTGATTTGTTCAGAGGATTAATTCATCGAGTCAACTTTAGGTACGTTGTCAGTTTCCGATTTTTGCAAGACACAATATGTGGTTTGTTCACTTATCACAAAACCAAATGAAAATCATTTTTAGTTTACTAAACATTGAATAAATACTTCTTTTATATTTTTACAAAAGCGTCTAAATTACTGCATTGTCCAATCGATTATACAGCACCACGTAATGGGTTCACTGGTTTTGAGAGACCATAAACTTTTTGGGCAGACAAACTTTTTGGGCTATATTTATGCAACTTTTAGGGGTGAGAAAAAAAACAAGTTTTTGAACTCGCCTCAAGTTATGGCATATTCCTACGGACATAAACTCATATTAAAATGTTCCAAATTGCAGTTTCTGATCTCTAAATCTGATAAGCGATGAGAAAGTGTGTTAAATGGCAGTAGGTAATCTTATGTTACAGTAGAGCTTTAAAATGAGGGCAAAAAATCTCTATTATTGATGACACATTCCTAATTACTTTTATCATAAAAAATTTCTTAATTAAACTTTTTCAATGCTTTGCTTTTCTATAAAAAGAACCAAACATCGTATATAATGTGAAAACTGCTACAATGTGGGCAAATGCTGTCTTTCAGTAGAGGTGGGGGACTGTTATGAGTGCTTAAATATTCTCTTCTTTTCCGAACCACCTGTGGTTTGTTGAGAAAACTATTCTAGGCCATTTGCTGTTCGATTCTTTTTCAGGAGAAATAGAATGTTTTGATACACGCAAAAATTGTATGTCAGCAAACTTTCTGGCTTTCTGTCAGCTCATAGAGCTTGGGCCAATCGCATAAATTTTGTTATTGTGTTTCAAGGCCTAAATCAACATTTTCTATAGCGTTTTATCAGTTGCAAAAAGGTGCTGATCAAAAATGCATTTTAAAAAGGTTTTCTCTTCAAGTCAGAGTTCTTCCTGGAAGGCAATTAAGAATATCTTGTTTTGATACGCAATAAAGATCAATTGCTATTATTTTTAGCTCAGGAAACGTCACAGAAGCTTAGCGCTGTTTCGTTTCATCAAAAATAATGTATTGTTTTGTGTAAACGAATTTTTTTTATTTGTCTATCAAATAATTGATATCAGTTCTAAAGCAGCAAAAGATGCATTTGGTCTCTTGTTGAATTTTTAAGTGAAAAAAGAAGTCTTAGGCAAGAAAGTGAGAGACTTTGTGAAAGCTGTCTTTGAAAACGTCCCACAAGAATTTATTTTGAAGATTAAAGTTCAAAAAAATTGTAATGTATTGGGGCGCTGTCTTTGTTCAGGATCCGTTCACACGTTTTCAAGTTTCGTGAAGTCGAATTTTAAAAAATGATTAGGTCACGCCGATCCAGGAAGTCGGCGAAAAGGCGAGTTGTTGTGTGGCTTGAAATGTTTTCACTCTAATTTTCGAGCAGAATTGGGAAACGGTGTTTTATCGCTACGGATTTTCTGTTCACGTGTAGCAATTTGACTTTGATTTTTATTAACCCTTTTTCTTTGAAGATCTGCTTTGTTTCTAAATGAGTTCCCAATCAGTTCGAAGTTCATTATTGTTCTACTTTTTTGTTCAGTTAATGCAACTCTTTAAATTGTAGGTCAGAACTTGTCTTGCTCTGGTTTTTGTTTAAGTGGATAATTAACTTAGGGATAATCAGCTAACAAAGAACTTCCTTTAATGAAGAAGATGGTCTTTGAAGTCAAACAAATGAAAAGAAGCTGTCAATTAATTTCCAGTTTTGCGCAAACTTCAGTGATAAAAGTTCCTTTTTTGACAATCTGTTTTTAATATTGACTCACTGATTTGTTTATTAGGCCCAAGCTTGTTGATATGAAAATTGCATGATTAAAAAGCTCCACAAAATGGGAAAAAAGGTCATGGATGTCTTCTAACTTATTCTTCTTTTTATTCCAGTTTGATCGTAACGATTAACTGGGTTCAGAATACTCAAAAACCTTGACAGACAAAAATTATTTTCCTGATTTGCCTGTTCAATTGCTTTGGTTGCTGTAGTCAGGCCAAAGTTTGCTCACAAAATTTGTTTTCTTCCGTCGATCATAGAAGAGCTACTTGAAAGAGGAACTCAATTGCGTCAAGATCTTAACCAAAACATTAGTTGCTTCAGCATAAATTAGTCTAAAAGTTTTGCAAAAATGGGGGAGAATACATTACTAGTGAAAACGAAATTAGTCGCTAATTTTTTATTCTAGTTTTGAATTACCCCGTAGGCTGTCGTTTTAGTTTACACGGTGCTAAAACAGGTGACACTTTTTTATAAATTCATGAGGCATTATTCTTTTACATAAAGCGTTCAGTAACACCTAAGGATAACATCTTGCTCCGTGCATAACCCAATTATATCTTGTATTCCCATGAGCAAGTAAAGTTCGGATAGTTCGGTTTTTTTGCTTCTCTGGCGGTTCCGTCGTCCCATCAGACCTGGCTGGGGACGCATACCTCATTTTGGAGAATAATTCTGTTTTCAGAAAAAAAGAGTAACTTTCAGTTCATTTGAAATGAGACGTCCACTCTAAATGTATAGGTAAATTTACTTGAACAGTGTGAGGGTAAATTACCTGCAAATTTAAGGTAAACTGTGCAGGTAAAATTACCTAAAATTTGGACTGTTCAGGTAAATTGTAGGTAAAATGTGCACTGGGAATACATGCACATTTCAGGTAAAATTACCTGCATTTGCAGGTACGTGCAGGTACCGTGCAGGTAGTGTGCAGGAACGCCAAAACGCATGCACAGATCAGGTAAATTTACCTGAATTTTTAGGTAAATTTACCTGCACGTTTTTTGGAGTGTCCTTGTTAAATTCTACTTTTGCAAAACCAACACTAAAGTAATCTCAAGAGTGAAAAATGAATGCTTTTTTCTCAAAATAAACTCAAAAAAATTAAAACTCATTGTGATTGTAATGTTTTGTCTGCTCAAGTGTCTTGCGATCAATATGGACTATTCCAGATAGTTGATTTTCTGAACGAAAAAGTTCCTCTTTACATTCCATATATAGTTGTGAATGCGACAAGAGGATTAGTCGTTGCTTTCATGGCTTATGAGCGCTACCTGGCCGTATGCTCGCCTTTCCAATACGAAACTGTTCTGTCCGATGGGAGGAGGAGAATAATTGGATATCTTCTGACATCTTATTATTTGATCTTTTTGGTTGTCTGTTCCAGTGAATTTGTTCTACTAGAAGTGATGTTTCAGTTAAAGTAAAACTATTTTTAACTTCTTAGGGTCAAGATTTCATTTCCATTTTAGTACATTACTCTACAAAATGAAGTGAATGCGATCAATCAAATGAGGAAATAAAAATGCTAGATGCGCTGAAGTTCACAAGAAAATCCCTCAGAATCCTTAAATAACGATACGTTGATAACAAGCTTAAATTTTGACAAAGATCGTAGGATATTATTTTTTCTTTAACAAATCAAAAGGAGGCTCGGTAATGTTTATTTGCTCATTATATTCCAACCCAGCTCATGCACAGTATTGACTTAGCACTCCACCAAATGAAGAGATGAGAAACTTCAGAAAATCTCTCAAATAATTTAGATAAAGCTCACTTAGAGTGTCAAAAAAAGCCCGTCTCATTAATGAGACTATGAGACAAGCCAATCAAAAGAAGACAAAAGAATATTAAATTTCATTGAAATTCTTAAATTCTTCTTTAAGGCACTTAGTAATAGAATCAAAGGAGCAACTGAGAAAAGATAAACCGAATCATTTTAAGATGTTTTTCACTAGAAAAATTGTGGACCGTGTCATTAAAGACCGTTAATCCATTGAACTTATCGAAATCAAATAAAAATTAAATCATAAATCAAAACCAACCTTTAAATTCTGATTTAAAAGAAAATTAAATAGATTCACGTATAACTCCTCTCATGACTATCTTTCACTACATATCTTTTACTGTGACCTTTTTAAACATCACATGTTTTAACTTTTCAAATTCTCATAATTTCGAAAAAGTATTTTGGCTAATTTAAAAACAAAACCGGCGGCAAGCAATTTTGTCGGGAAATTGAGATTAGAAAAAAGAAAAAAAAGCAGCCAGAAAAGGTAGCAAACTTTCCTTCTAACCGCCAGATTAAAACTGTCTCAATTGTTTCTCTGATTACTGCAAAAGAAGAAGCGTTGGGTGAGAATTTATAAACAATTGTTAATGTCAAACTCAATTTTATACGCCACTCTGATCAAAACCATTGTCATCTGATTTGTTCAGAGGATTAATTCATCGAGTAAAATTTAGATACTTTGTCAGCTTCTGGTTTTTGCCAGACAAAATATATGGTTTCTTCACTTATCACTAAACCAAATAAAAATGATTTTCAGTTTACTAAACATTGAATAAATAATTTCTATAAATTTTTACAAAAGCGTCTAAATTACTGCAATCAATCGGTTTTTCAGCAACATGTAATCCGTTCACTGGTTTTTAGTGACTGCAATCTTAGCAGACAAACTTTTTGGGCTATTTTTATGCATGTTTAGGGGTGAGAAAAAACAAGTTGTTGAACTCACCTCAAATTATAGCATATTCCTACGGACAAACTCAAATTAAAATGTTCCAAATTGCAGTTTCGGATCTCTAAATCTGATAAGCGGTGAGAAAGTGTGTAAAAAGGCAGTAGGTAATCTTGTGCTATAGTAGACTTTTAAAATGTGTGCCAAAAACCTCCATTCATGATAACAGATTTCTAATAACTTTTATCATAAAAAGTTTCATAATTAAACTTTTCAATGCTTTGGTTTTCTATAATTCGAACAAAACATCGTATACACTGTGGAAACTGCTTCAATATGGGCAAGTTCTGTCTTTCAGTAGAGGTGGGGGACTTTTATGAGCGCTTAAATATTCTCTTCTTTTCCGAACCCCCTGGTGGTTTGTTGAGAAAAATATTATACGCCATCTGCTGTTTTATTTTTTTTCAGGAGAATTTGAAGGTTTTACAACACTCAAAAATTGTATGTGAGCAAATTTTCTGGCGTTCTAGCCCATAAAGCTTGTGCCAATCGAATAATTTTTTATTGTGTATCAAGGCCTAAATAAACCTTTTCCATAGCGTTTTATTAGTTGCAAAAAGGCGTTGATTAATAATGCGATTTATATAGGTTTTCTCTGAGGTCCAAATTATTCCAGGAAGGCAAACAGGAATATCTTGTTTTGATAAGCGAAAAAAATCAATTGCTGTTATTTTTAGTTCAGGAAATGTCACGAAAGCTTAGTGCTCTTTCATTTCATCAAATGTGTTGTGTTTTGTGTAAACGAATTATTTTATTTGTCTGTCAAATTATTGATATCAGTTCTAAAGCAGCAAAGGATGCATTTGGTCTCTTGGTGAATTTTTGGTCTCTTGGTCAGACCAAAGTTTGTTCACAGTGCAGAAAAGACCTCAGAGAACATAATGTAAAATTTCCCGATGCCCAAAAGAGTACCCGGGGCAATCTCACCCAGAGAATCTTGGCAAGTTCCCCATTTTCCCCCCTAAAATTTCACACTGGGAAGCGTAAGTGGGAAATTTTTGAGATTTGTAGCTACAAGTAAGTAAAAGCAAGTTCTCGATTTTTCCCACTGCGAAATAAGGTAAAAGCAAGAAACCCAATGGGATTACCGGGAAAATATAAAAACTCTACTGGGAAATAGGTAAAAATCTCGCCGGGATTTTCAGGAAATCAACATTTTCTCGCTGGGATTTCAAGGAAGTCAAGGAGTTCAATTTCCTCTGAGTCATTTTCCAGAAATCGGAAAATCCTGCTGGGATAGCGAAAAAACCCAAAAACGCTGGTATCCCTTAAAACAAGGTCAAACTACAACACGAAAATTGTAAAAAAAGTGCACCCAATTAATGTGAAAGCGTTATGGATTCTCTGTTTATTGTCTCCTAAAACTACTGTTAGAAGGCGACTTTAATTTCTAACAGATTTTCTCATTTTTTCAAGCAAAAACAACAAAATTTTTAACAGACGAATCCGTATTTGAAACATAACAAACTGTTAATTGATTGAAACATATAGAGGGGTGAAATTAAGGTACACCAGATTTACTGCAGGTACTAGCAATATTGAAAACAACAGCAGAAAAAAAAACAAAAAACAGACCCAAAATTACCCCAAAAACAAGGAAATATGCGTTCCCATTAACACCTGCGTCCCTGAAAACATGCTTAAAACAACTTGAGAGTTAGAATAGAAGGAACTAGAAAAATAAAAGTGCTATCTTGGTTGTGGAGAGTGTTGTCTGACATAGCCAAGAGTATCCGTTAGAAACTTCAGTCTCTAACAGATTTTTCTTATTTTGTGACCAAAACACAAAACCTTTTATCTGATGAACCCAAAAAGGGCCTCAAAGTACTAATAGTTGATTGAAACACATATAAACGGTGCACATTACACCACAGCTGGGTTGCTGTCAGATACCAGAAATATAAACGGATGCCAAAGTTTGTCGAACAATCACAAAATTACCCCAAAAACAAAGAAAAACTGGTCCCCAAAAAAACTGATATCTTAGAAAACATGCTTAAAAAAGTGTGCGTGCGAGGTCAGAAGGATGGAAATAAAAAAATAAAAGAGCACTTTAGGTTCTGGGAGTATGATCTCTTAGAGAAGAGTATCTCTTGGAAATTCAGTTTCTAGTAACTTCTCAAGAAAAACACCAATTTTTCATCTGACGATTCTAAAAGGACCTCCAAGGACTTTTTGCTGATTGAAAGATGTGAGAGGGTAGTTTTTAGACTGCGATGGAGTTACTGCCATGTGCTAGATCAGAAAAAAATATAATTAAAACAAAGCCGAAATTACCTCCAAAAACAAATATATGGGTCCACATAAACAATGGAGTCCTTGAAAAAAGTTTTAAATGACTCAAAAAAATGGATCGAGGAAGCTCAAAAAATAATGAAAGAGCGCTCTAGGGCCGGGGAATTTGTCTCCGAGAATCAAGAGTATCTGCTAGAAACTTCAGTTCATAAAATATTTTTCATAACTTTTGAGCTAAAAACAAAACTTTGAAGTGATTTTGAACGCGAAAAGGGCCTCCGAGGACTGTTAGTTGATGAAAACGGGTAACACAAGACAACAGCAGAGTTACTCTCAGATACCAGAAACATTAGAAAACATTAAAAAATCGAACAATTGATTGAAAAAAAATTTCCTATTTTTCGAGCAAATACAACAAAACTTTCAACAGAAGAACACGAAAAAGGCATCCAAGGACTGTTATTTGGTTGAGAGACTTGTGGGGGGAACATTAGACCACAGTAGAGTTCCTGCTAGATGCTTCAAAATTAAAAATAAAACCAACAAAACAAATGAAACAAACCCGAAATTACGAAAAAAAAACAAGAAAGTGCTGGTTCCCACAAACATTCGAATCCCAGAATACAAGCTTAAATTCACGCACACGAGAATTCACGCACGGAATCTAAAAAATACAAAAGAGCAACCTTGGTTCTGGGAGTTTTTTTTTGCCAGAACAAAGAATATCTCAGAGAAATTACAGTTTCTAACGGATTTTTCAAGCAATAACACCACCTTTCAACTGAAGGACACAAAAGGGCATCCAGGGACTGTTGTTTGACTGAAAGTTATGAGGTGTTACAATTTGACTACAGAAGAGTTACTGCCAGATGCTGTTTATCTGTTGTATTCCTCTGTTTCTCAAGACTATTTCCCAAGAAACGCCAACACAGGCTCATTTGTAACATTCGACGTGCGTCCGACAATCTGGCCCGACTTTAATTTTTTGTCAGTAAACTTTGTTTATTTTCTGATGTTGGGCAAATTGCACCTGTGATATTCACATTAATTGTTAACATCTGGGGCAAGGAGTTAGTAATAGCCTTATTGAGTTATTTCGTTTTAATATTTGCTCAAATTTGCAATGATTGATGGAAAATTTTTTGTGAACAATTTCTTTTTTCGTTTGCTTTGCGGAAACTTTTGTGTTAAAATAGTGTCAAACGTTTGCATTTTGTTAAATTTGATTTAGCTTTTTTATGGTCTTCGACAGATAAAATCAATTTCCTCTTCAGCTCGGCCAATTTCTTTGCTCACAAATTTGTGATCACCGTACAGAAGAGGCCATCACGTGGTCAATGTTAGATTTTTCTATTTATTTTCACCACCTATGTTTTCAGATTAGAGTTGCAAGCATGTGTTGAAATTTGTTGCACTACCCAAATTTAGTTCGAAGGTTTTTCAAAATTAAACATATATCTCCCCAAATTTCACGATATCTGTTTTTGGGGCTAGTTTGAAAATATGTGACAATACTTAAAGACATAAGTCAGTGTTCTCCACACTATGAAAAACTAATTTTCTCGTCACCTTTTCGCACGGATACAGTATCTAAGAACGGAAAGGGAGGAATGCCGAATTGGTGACTGTCTTCAGAAGTGACCGTCTCAATACTAATTATTGATTGAGAAGGCATTGGCGATTGTGCAATTACTGTTCACCGGAAAAATAAATCCATGAATCTAAACAATTCGGGCAATCAAGTTTCAGGCTCGAAAGGGTGAAATTGATTCAATTAAATCCTTGAAAACTAGTGACAGATTGTAAGCCCTTTGGTAAAATATACGTAAATTGATTCTACGTTTTGCGTAATTATAGTCTGTCATGAAAAATAGCATATGAGACGTGAAAATTGTTTTGTGGCACAAAATGTTGCCTCTCGTTTCAAAAAGAACGCAGGGTTTAATGAAATTTGCCTTTTTCGGACATTGGCCACTTAATGACCTTCTAAACATATATGCTTTTTGCCCAGGTCGAGTAGAGCAAGTTTAGCTTGCGTGAGTATTGTTCACGCTTTTAACTTAGTTCATGCTTCAATTTCGCGCTAATCTGGTCTTGTCAGTATCTTTAGGGGCATTGGACTTCAACGTAGGAAGCCTTATTGGGGCATTACCTTTTGTGAATCAATTAACTGAAACATCTACTTGTTTGGTGAAGTTGTTGGACAACTGCTGGGAACGGACGATAAAAATTTTCGATTCATGAACTAAATAAAGTCAATCCCAAAAAAGTGTAGCAAAAGAAACAAAATCGACACCAAAACCAGACAATTTTATTTAGATCTATTTTTCCGTTTCATGTGTTAAGGTAATAGAGCTCAAACTCGGGATGACCCTACTTAGATACCATATCTAAGACCATATATTGTTCCATCCAAGTCTAAGCAAAATTTTTTGCATGATCTTGATATGGTTTCTAAGAAGCCATATATGATCTTTGGTTTAGCAAGCCAAAACACGGCGTTTTTAAGTACTTTCAGTTTTTTGCATGGTCTTGGATATGTTATCTAAGAATCCATACACTCCATATGTAACTTTGATATGGTATCTAGGATCGGTGTATTATAACTATACAACTCGGTTTACAATAGAAGCGAGACTGTTTATGATTTTCGCGTTAAATGTCCGTAACTTCTGCCGAATATCTTTGCCGCCAATTTTATGTCAATTTTCTTTAAGAAAGGACCCCCTCAACAAATTTCGTTCAGCTGTGACTTCCGGAGACCTTTCAGCTGCAAAGGCATTTTGTAACTATATTCACATAATTTGTAGATTTTTGAAGTTATAATAAGAAGCCCGCGTTTAGCTTTTATTCATAACTTTCCTTGCTTTACAATAAGTCAATAGCCATAGCACCCGGGTCGAGGTTTGGTCAAAAAATATTGTAAGATTAGTGGTGAATAGCGGTGAAAAAAATTTCACCGCAAAGCGCCCGCATCTTTTAGCGTTGAATGCGTTGAATTACTGGGTTTTAGCGGTGAGTTTCTGGGTTTTAGCGTTGAAAAATTTTTTTCACCGCTTTGACTGGATTTCCTACAAAAAAGCTGCCGTACGCGGGTTCGAACCTCTCACCTCCTGCATGTCAACAACTTCTTATTCCACTGCGCCATCTGTCACTTACTTCAATGAAATTTCCTGTGAATATAAGATAAGCGTTGAAATTAGCGGTAAATATTTGTAAGATTTGCAATTTTAGCTGTAAATTTTTTTTCAACGCATTCTGCTGGTAGCGCTGAAAAATTGTTTTTCATCGAATTCCGCTAATAGCGGTGAAAATTATTATTTTATCGCATTCTGCTGGTAGCGCTGAAAAATTTTCTTTCACCGCTTAAGAGGTGAAAAAAATTCTCCGCCTATAAGTTTTTTTCTCCGCATTCATTGCATTGAGCGGAAGTCTTACACTTCTTCTCAAATTGACCGCAAATCTTACATCATTTAGCGATTTTTAGCGGTTACTCCTTGACCCGGGCAATAAGAGTTTTCAAGACTACAAACCGAAAAATTATTAAAATTCAGCAACAAAAATCACAACATGTCACTTTGCAGCAATTTTCTGTTGAATTGTGGCTTCTATTGGTGAAAAACCTATTTCATTATTTTCCGTTAGTACAGTGAAACATTTATAACTAAAAAAATATATTAGCGCTAAATAAAAACCTACTCTTTCACAGCTTTTAATGCTATAAAATGTGAGTGCCTTGCAGCGAAAAAATAAGATCTCTGCGCTAGAAACAAAAAAAAACAAAAAATAAACTACTACAAAAAACTTATTGATCCGTCTTTCAAAAAGCCAAAAATTTTGGAATTGAAATCTTGATTTGATTTATCAGTTCTAGTACACTTCGAATTATTCTCTTCCCAAAACACCATTACGTTGCTAATCCTACATTTTGTGAAACAAAATTGCTCGCTGAAGACAGCACTGTCAACTCTCCCTTGTTTTAAGATAGGGCTTTATAAGCTTTCGCGGACAACAGTATCAGCAAGGCAAAACAGTTCAATTTTTTTTCAAATTTGAAGGATTTCGCGACAAACGTCCGCAATTTGGTGGATTTTCATGGCGCGCGAGAAAAGCGGACAGATTTTAGTCACTATTATCAACAAAATTATGTTCCTAATATCCGCTCTAAGGTAACTACCTTCCGCGGTTTAATTATCACTAATTTCCGCAGTTTTTGATGCCTTTGTCACTTTTTTTGGATCGCCATTTTCCACAATTTTAATGTTACTTGTATCCGCGTCTTTATTATCCGCAACTTTTTGAAAAAATCAATGTCACTTTTATTTAAATATATCCACATGTTTTAATTTATGTCAGCTGGGTTTGAGAAAAACCAATACTCGTTCGAAATAGATGGTAAATGTAACAAACTTGTTTAGGGCAAACTGCAAGAACACCACCAACAAAATTTTTGGTGCAAACAGGATTGATGTTTCAATCCTAGCCAGCTGTATCAGGAGTTAATGATATATAAAACTGAAGTTAATTCAAATTAATGTAATATCATAATCAACCGTAACGAGGTTTCCTGCTCTAAAATGTCAGAAAAGCATTAAGATTTAAGCTTTTTGACTATCCTTTCATTCGTTCAATTATCGACAGCTCTCCAATGAGGTTCGTACTAATTACCTCAGTCCTGTTGGTTTATTAATGCACATTTTTCGATTACTGTCAACTAGATCTCAGAGAATTCATCTGAGAAACAAGATTGTTTTTAAAACTACTAAAGATAGCAATAATGACAACAATTATCAACCACTCTCCCAATAACAATTATTGGCAATTTGCTTGTGCAAAAGTAAATGCTACATCGCATTAATTCTTGTTTTTTGTCTCATTTGCATTTGTTGTATCATTTTAACAAACTTTTCAAAATCTGTTTTTGACCCAAATATTAGCTGGTGAAAAGAAAAAAGCACCGAGGGAGTTCCCTTAAATTATTCAATGGACCAATTTTAACCACAAAATGATACAGTACCCTATCAAAACAATCTTACCACCAACTTTATCCATTGGAAAATACAGCACTGCGGGGTTTTATTAAAATAATCAATAGGCTATTTTTATCTATAATGAAAAGCAGCACTGACTGATTCGTATTGGAAAAATCTGACGCTGATTATAATAAACTCTAATTTGGCTTCAATCTGTGTTTGACGCCAAAAAAATGATTGCCAATAAGTTCAATTTACTGACACATGATCTAAAATAAGAAGCGGTGTGTTAATTGCAGCTTATTCTTTGTAAGCTTTGATTTAAATTGTGGACAAAGCTGACACTTTTCTGTCATTGATTTTGTATTTTATAAACAAAAATTGCAGCATAAATAATTTATGAACTAGAGCGCAGCATAAAATTGATATCGAAAAAAAAAACAATGAACAAATTGCAGATATTTGCTCACGGAAACGTAATTTTTTAAGATTAGTGACTGAATTTTGTAACGATTGTCCTCAGGTTTTCTTGTCACTGTTGTCCACAAATTAACCAATTTTATTCCGCGAAAATGAAGTGACAAAAGTTTGCCACTCTTGTTTGCAAATGCGGACTCTGCTGAATTTGTAGAATTGGCGACGTCATGAGAATTTTTCCAAAAAAAAAAACAAAATAAAACATAATAACTGCGCTTTGCAACTGCGGGCTCTTTTCTTGATATTGTTAAATTGCAGAGTCAAATTTTTCTGTCGATTTTCTTTTGTTCGCGAAGCTGTTGTCTTGCTAATCCATTGTCATTTGGCATACAAAACAATTTCGAAAGCATCATCATTGGCATTCAAAACAAGGTGAATAACATCAAGGTACAAGAGCAAGTTTTTGTTCGTCAGTTGAACTGTGTCATTCACGTTATTTCGATTCTCAATTCTGAGTATGTCTGCGGTGCAGTTACACGAGAATATTAGCTGAAGCATATTGGAGATGCAAACACATACACAACTTTGTTAAATGTTTTGAAATTATTGAATCGCAATTTCAATGCACTTTTGCGATAACCGGTTTGAATACTATTTGTTTGTTTTGAAATGCATTTTTTTTTCAAATTAAGCTATACGCTTAAAGTGTCTTTTGCGGATCAAATTGTAGGTTTGAAGAGATCAACTGAAAATATTAGTTCCGTTGACAAGTTGCAGTTCGGACAAGTTGCAGTTGAATGATTTGAAATATCTGAATCTGTTTTTTCCGGCAAATTTACGTTTCTGGCCTTCCCTGGAGCCGCGGGTTGCTTTCTAGGTTGCTGGTTGAACTAGCGGAGTTCGTATTTTTGACGCTGGAGCATCATTGATCTGTTGAGTTGACAATTGCAGAGATGGCAGTGAGATTTTGGTTGGTTTTGTTGGCAATCTCACTTGCTGTTACTTGTTGACATTTGTATCTTTCTATGCTTTCGTACCAAATGTTGCCAGACCCGATTTATGGGTGGTCTCAACTGATGTGCTCTTTTTTATCCGAGATGTATATGCATCAACTTTTACGACGTGAGATACAGGGGCTAAGACACAAAAGAGCCCATTTACGTCATTTGTGGACCTATTTGATTTGGGATTTTGGTTGGCTGATTTAAGAGCTAGTGATAATTACTTCTGGGCACCAGTAATCCAATTTCTTATCTTTTGTCTACTTTGCAGTGTGCGTTGTCGCTCTAACGTTTGTTGGCTCCTGTGTACCAATGGCCCGTACCGAACCTCCAGAGTAGATCAGAGCTGGAGCAGAGTAAATTCAGGGAAACTCTCAGAGCTGGATCAGAGTCTGATCAGGTCACTTTTTACGCTTGACAGAGTAGCTCCAGAGTAGCTCCAGAGTAGAAGTATGTGGTTACCCTTGACAGAAGAGCTCGCAGAGTAGCCCTATTCTGGGCTATCCTTGACAGAGCTGCACCCAGAGCAGGCTTACTCTGGGACAACTCTTGACAGAGCAGGCTACTCTGGGACAACTCTTGACAGAGCTGATTCAGAGCAGTCCTACTCTGGGACAACTCTTGACAGAGCAGGCTCAGAGCAGGCCTACTCTGGGACAACTCTTTACAGAGCTGGCTCAGAGCAGGCCTACTCTGGGACAACTCTTGGCAGAGCTGGCTCAGAGATGTTGGCTCTGCTAAGAGGCAACAAAAAAGCAACAATCTGATCAGAGGCACATCTAGTGATGGATTTAATCAGAACAAAAGGCTCCAGCTGAAAGAAAATGCTGGTACACTTCAGAGGAAATTTTTATTAACGTGACTATTATTATGGAAAGCTGTCTAAGTTCATCCATTGAGTCAGAAACCTGCACTAACGGTATACTAAATATTTTCTTCACAACGGTTTGGTTTGTTTCATTCACAATACTTTTAGAATGGTCTTTTCTTTAGATAAATTTAATACTACAAACCTCAGTTTCTAATGAAATGAATATATTATAGCAATATATTTAGTTTTATTCTGAGATCAACTCTGTCAAGACTGGCACCAGAGTAGACCTACTCTGTGATCAACTCTGTCAAGACAGACTCCAGAGTAGACCTATTCTGGGTTCTACTCTGTCAAGACAGACTCCAGAGTAGACCTACCCTTTGTTCTACTCTGTTAAGACAAGACCCAGAGTTGAAATGTCTCGTACTCTGTGGGAGCTCTGTTTCAGCTCTGATAGCGCACCTAACGCTGGAATTACCCTGCTCCAGCTCTGATCTACTCTGGAGGTTCGGTACGGGGGGTCCGTTGTTTCTCCTTTCGTTACCGCTGTTTTCTCCGTTTTCCAAATTTTATCTCCTATTAACTGATCCCACTATTAAGTGATCTTTCTGTTTTATGTAAATATTTTCGAAGGGTCGGTTTATAAGTTAAATTTTTTGTATCAGGAACAGTATACAGTACTTAAATTGCTAAAAAGCTTAATAACTTGACGTTCAAAAGGGGCTTCCAGCTTGGACCTATTTGTTGTTTGTTGTCGTCATATTGAAATTTAATATACAAAGGAGTTTGTCAATGCTTTTGAAAATAAAAATTGATTTATGCGCCTCTTTACTACCCGCTAAGTGTCTTTTGATAGCTTTTAATAGCTTGAATAAGCTTGAATAAGCTCTCAGACCGAGGGTTGGCTCCTCGACTAGCTCGACTTCATTCTGTTTTTGCTGTCCAATTTAACATCTTTCTTGACCTAATCTAATTGCACAGGGAACGCCATGCAAATATATTTATTTTTTGGAAACTTACAAAAATTCATTGCGTTAGCTTTGTCAAACACATCGGCAGTAGTAATCTTTGAAAATCTATCTATACATGTTAGAAATTATATCTTTTAACTTTTCTCATCGTAAATTGGGCCGTCAAAATCGATTTGTTTTTCAATTTTCAGGGATAGTACTAAATTTAGGTGGTTCCCGTTTTGAATGAGGTATAATAGGTTTCTAATTTTTACATTTTTTTCCAGTGACATTTGACGGCTTTGGAGTATTTTGTTCTTATTTGACGGCAATTGCATGCATTTTGTTCCGATTTCTTTAGGGCCACCAGGTTTGTACAGCCAAGTCTGTCATACCCCATCTCCCGGGATATGTACCGTAAATTGCTGCCATATAAGCGCCTTCCATTGAGATGACTATTTTGCTATCCACATTTAGCCAAACCGACTTGACATGTAGGTCTTTCCAGAAGATATGTGTGAAGTGATATTTGTCTGCAACATTCTGCATTATCTGTGATAACTAGCATTATCTGTGATTTCTAGCAATCTCTGATCTCATTAGAACAGCTTTTTCGGAATTATGGGCAAGGGGGACGTCATTAAAATTTTGAACATCACTAAATTGAATTCATTACTATACCGATCATTATTTGGAGAGTTGTAATTCGAAATGTAAGTATTTATGGCAGATGTTGGTGTTAGTTATTTTTGGGGCATCAGATGGGCTTTTGTTGGAGTGTTTTTCTTTATTTGTTCAAGTGTTTCCTCTTCAGAATTCGTTAAAGATTCTACAAAATGCTGGGCAACTAGGGCAATTTTTTCTGAATTTGAGTTTTACTGATCGACAAAGACGGATTTAGCAGAAAACGCATTACGATGCAGAGGTATACCCCAAAATTTCCACCTTAGTAAAATTGGCCCGAACATGAGTTACATATAATGAACGAAATTAGATCGCGAAAGAGGTTCCGCCAATTTACTTTTCGCAAAAGGGGTTCCGCCAATTTTGCGAAATAAAAGAACATTTGGTGCGAAAAGTAGGTAACAAATCTTGTAATCTTGGTGCGAAAAATAGGTAACAAATCTTGTAATACGTTTCCGCTCAATTTAGGTATCTATTATTCGCACTCAAAGTACCTCTAATCCGCAATTGAGCCTAATTAAATGCGCGCATTTTGAGCATACAAAAGTGGATTTAATACTTTGCAAAAAAACATTCGGAACGAAAAGTTGGTAACAAGTCTTGTAGCACGTTTCCCATCAATTTAGGTATCTATTATTCGCATTAAAAGTAATTTCTAATCCGCAATCGAGCCTAATTAAATGCGCGCATTTTGAGCATGCAAAAGTGTTTAATATTTAATAAACAATTAAGTTTTTATTGAAGCTTTTCAAAGCTTTAAATGGATTTAAATAACAATTTTAATTTAAATGGACTGTTTCAGACTCTGGTCATCTGGTCACTTGTTCGCCAAGAATAACATCAAATGGTCACACAAATCCAATCCAACTTCAATGACTCTATTGAGCGGGAATGACAATTCTGTAATCAGTAATTCTGTATCAAAAAAACTACCAAAAAAACTACCAATCCGACTTAATGTCTTAATGCCTAAGGTCTTAATGTCTACTGCCATAGATTGTGTATATATGAATTTAATATTTGTGTCATTTATTTATAGAGAGGAGAGAGAGAGAGAGTGAGAAAGAGGGAGAGTTAGGGAGGGAGAGAGATAGGGAGGGAGAGAGTTAGGGAGGGAGAGAGATAGGTAGGGAGGGAAGGAGGAAGAGAGAGAGAGAGAGAGAGAGAGAAAGAGTGCGCGCAGAATGGAGGGATTTTTCGGAGAAAAATCGACAAACTCCAACTTCAACGGAGGAATTTTTCACTTTTACCACGGATGCAGTGTGTCTAAACTAATAGTAGATATAGCTCATTAAACTCTACAGAGGAAAATAATTCTAGAGGTAGAGAGAGAGAGCGCGAACAAAGTGGAAGGATTTTTCGGAAAAAAACAAAAATCGACAAACTGTGAAAGCAGCAGTTAGTTTGGTTTTCGCTCTTTATCATAAAGCTAACACTATATTTAAGAAGTGGTGTTATGAAATATTCAAATTTTCCTGAGTGTTTGGCTAAAGAGCAACTGTTTGGACCCCGTGAACTGCGCATTTGCAAAGGATTTGGACAAAGTATCTTTTATTTGTAAAAAATTGGCTTTATTAAAAGAAGTTGCAATTTTCTCACTGGCTTTATGAAAAATTTTTTTTTTCGCTGATTAGAGGAAAATAATTTTAGAGGACGACAGAGAGAGAGAACAAAATGGAGGGATTTTTCGGAAAAACATAAAAATCGACAAAACTCCAACTTCAATGGAGGATTTTTTTGTTTTTTGACACGGATGCAGTTTGTCTAAACTAATAGCAAAAAAAGCTCAGCAAACTCTTCAGAGCAAAATAATTTTAGAGGAAGACAGAGAGAGAGAGAACAAAATGGAGGGATTTTTTGGAAAAAAAAATTCGACAAAACTCCAACTTCAACGGAGGAACTTTTCTTTTTTGACACGGACGCAGTGTGTCCAAATTAATAGTAAAAATAGAAGAAAATAATTTAAGAGGAAGAGAGAGAGAGAGAACAAAATGGAGGGAGTTTTCACAACTTGCGGGGCTTTCGTATTTGTGAGCAAACTAAACCCAACATAAAGGGGTTCGTTGATAAAGTAATAGTACTCTATGAATCTGTAAATGGACGCAACCTGTAAATGAGTCCAAATTTAATAGACACCTGTAAATGGCGGCATAAGGAGTTAACTGCAACAGACGCAGAATTGAGGGATTTCCCTGAGAAAAATCGATGGATTGTTCCTGACACCTGAAAACCCGTAATTAGACGCAAAAATATTTAGTACTGTATTTAACAACTTCATTGAAAAGAACTCATTGAAATTAAAAATTTGAATTGAAAAGCACTCGGTAAATCAAATTTAGCAAGAAAAAATCATTTCGGTAATCAATTCATAGTTGATTTTTCACCGAAATTTACCTCTGTGCAATCTTACCTTGTTAAGATTGGACAACGAATCCACATCAACAAAGATTCCTGTTCGTCTTGTCAGCCTTGCCAATGAAAGCCACGACAAAAACTACCACAAAAACGTTTTCTTTGAATTACCTCAGCAAACATCAGATGCTGATAAGTTATTCTTCTTGTTGTCAGCGATCAAACGTAGAATTGGTTTGGATGGCAAGAAGTCCTCAACACAGCTGTCAAATGAGTTTTTTCCCGTAAACGAGCAGCTATGAGAGGCGTTGGGATTAACGGAGAGCAAACATCAGATCAGATATGCCTTAAAACCGACCAAAAATGATGACATCCCCACTTATCTCCTGGACGAATAATACGGTGAGAAATGGGATGTCATAAAACTAGAAAGGCAGTATAATGTTATAAGAATGATCAAAATCTGCGAATGTAGAGATTACGTTTTGTAGCTGCTAAAAATAACCCTGATAACAACTGTGATAAACAACACCCCAGATGAGGATTACAGAACAATTGTGCAATCAAATTTAAATGATTGCACAATCGGCTCTCTGAGTTTCACTTCACTCACTTCTCGGTACACTTGTTTCAAAACCTTGTGTCTCAGTACCCTTGTTTCAAGACATTGTGTCTCGGTAAACTTGTTTCAATCATTATGTCAACAATCTTTGTGTGCCGTTTCTATGTTGTTTATTTTAGTAACATTTAGATTTAGAATCTTAATTAAATTTTCTGACCAATGCTTAACTATTTCAGCTCGATAGACCACCGAATGCAGCCAGGTGACTGTCAATGTGGTACTGGCCGTACCTATTTAGTGAAATATATGCCCAGTGCCACAAAAACTGATTTTTTTCCTAAAAAATCCCTCGCTCAAAAAACGCTTTGTTTGTCAATGTGGAGTGGCCTAATCTGTTTTCACTGGTCAAATCTATTTTCATTGGCCAAATCTATTTTCACTGGTAGAACCTATTCAGTGAAATATATGATGTACGTCCCAGTGCCACGAAAATTGATTTTTTTTTCCAAAAAATCCCTCTGAAAAAAAGCTTTGTTTGTCAGTGTGGGAGTGGCCGAATCTATTTTCACTGATCAAAACTAATTTCATTGGCCACAAAAAGGCTTTGTTTGTCAATGTGGGAGTACTCCTCAGTATAATCAGCATAATGTGGGAGTTCCTTTTAACAAAAAGACTAATAAAGCTTTAATAATCACTTTGATGCTCAAAGCGCTTTAAATTAGGCTTTTTTGCGGATTATATGCGAAATCGAGCTACATTGTGCGCGAAAAATTGATACGTAAATTGAGCGGATGCGTGATAAAACTCGCACGAAGATTAGGTTATTAAGTTTGTACTTGTATTCCGCGGCTAAAAATAGGACACTTTTGCGAACACGGGAGACGATATTCCCCTCCATTTTGCCGGTTCCTGCTAAAGTAGCTATTTTCCGCAATATTGTACCACTTTCAATGTATTAACATAGTAAAAATTGAACACGAGATACACACATCGGGCATATCTGCCCGTGACGATTTGGGTATACCTCTGCACTGTAATGCGAGCTTTTGATTGCTGCGTTTTGATTACCGCTACTCAGCGGGCAATGTTCAGTATTTTATTCGGCGTTGTTTCATCATCTACAAAAACTTTATTTGAGTTGCGCAACAAAAAAAACTTTCTTGTGGTTTTCTTTTACAATATTTGATTTTTCAACGGTACTATCTTGTGTTGACGACGCAAAAGCAGATTATTTCAGTATATTTAAGAGAAGTCGTTTTCATTAATTGGGTCTAATTTAGATAATATGAAATGATCACTTCATATTGATAATTTAAATGCTTCTTGGTTCGCGAGAAATTAAATCAACCAATCCCATTTTTGGGACCAAGTAGAAAATCGACATTGAAATTAAAGCGTAGTAGGCATTCAAACCATCTTTTAAAGTGACTATTGTACAGATTTAATTGATCTGTGTTCCTTCATGATTGACAATAGGACTCTGTGATCAGTAATGCTTTCCCGTATAGATGGTTTTTAAAGTGTGAAAAAGACCAACCAACACACAGTAAATCGAATTCGTTGCATCTTTCCTCAATTTAATCATGTATTAGGAGGCAAATTCAAAAGTTTGCCGTCCTTCTGAATTCAATTGATCTGGGGCTGTCCTAAGCTTTGTTGTGAAACAACGCAGTTCGTTCCTGTTCGCAAATCTGAAGTGAAATGTTTATTTTTCTGTTGTTTCTGTTTTTATGTTGCTTTTGCAATCAAAATAACTTAAAATTTCTTGTCAAGAATGGTCTAAGTAAACGTCATAATTGTGACAAATTTGGAAAAAAAAATTCAAGATCAGAAACTGAACCCATAGAAGATCGTATTTTTAGACTTTTGAAGATTCAAGAAATTCTGTAGCGTCAATTTTATTTGTTGGAGGCATAATTCCGGACAGCGTAAAAATGTGGCCAAGCTTGTTCTCAGATTTGCCTCATCTTTTTGAAGGCCATTTAAACGAGATCAAGATGTTCGTCATAACTTCATTAGCTGGCAGTTAGTAAATGGCTGAAAAAACAATTAATCAATTTTAGATACAATCTTTTGCTTTCTGAAAATCTTTCGGCATGTCAGTAAGGCTCTAAAAGAATGTTGTGAAACCGTAACTGCCCTTCTCATTACCACGTATAGTATTAAAGTGGAAGCAAGGGACCCTATCAGGGTGTAATTTTAATTCTTTTTATGCGTGTTGCAAATCAATAGTGGACAAGTCTGCTGTTTCTTGCGATCCATAGGAGCCCTATTGTGGAGAGATTGTTTGAATATGCGATTCAATGTTGAGCATCTACTGTTTGTTCTTGTAGGTCGATGTATTGCAAATGTCTGAATCCAAAGCCTTTTTTGTTTTTTGATCTTTTTCTTGTGTAATTTCTTTTGGAGAAATGTTTCTTTGATCGGAAAAACTATAATATATGTTCCAATGTGGCCTTCCTTAAGTAGTCATCTGAGTAAGATTTTGAGTTCCGTTGAAGATGAATTGAAAATTTAAGTACTTATGGTGTCTGGCTGTGAAATTTTTATGAAATTTCGACTTAGTTGTGGGATTCATCAATTTGCCGACTTTTCAATTTAGGAATTTCCTCAATAACTTCTATTTTAGATGGCATTGATTTGCTACGCAATTGACTTTAATGTCGTTAATAATTCAATGTTAAGCACGCACAGTCTGAATCTAAAAGTGTTGTGCTTTTAGTGTATCCGGCAGTGAGGTGGGTTTTCGGGGGTAGATGCTAATTTTACTAGAGAGTATTGCGACGTAGCTGTTTTCAGAGGAACAATACATCGTTTTAAATTTTTAATTATAATTCTGAAAACTTTTTACGTTTGATTTGATTTGGGTGTAAGTTTCATTTTAGCTTTATTTTTTCGGCTGTTGATGTTTTTTTTTTTTCGTGTTTGCGACAAACCTTGGATTTTGTAGCAGGCAGTGGTGACATATCTCTCCGCAGTGGAGTAGTTTTGGCGATGTGTTGCAGTCCAATTTTTTCCAAAATTAAGGCCCTGATGGTTGTTGGTTGTTTTCAGTTCTCTGTCCTTGTTTGTTCCGAGGATTTGTGCCAAGAAATCTGTCATTGAACTAAACAGTCTTTTTGCTCTGCAGATAGCTTGAAGTTTTTCCTATTGGTTTGATTGTCCCATTTTCATTTTAATGGCAATATTGAAAGCTCCATTTACTGTGTCAAGAAAGGTTTCGCTTTGAAGGTCGTTATTCGAAACACTTGTGATTGAAATCTCTCGTATCACACCTTCCTGAATTCTTCAAAATTTCTGCTAATTCTTTAAATGGTTGAGAATTGTTCCATTACTCCCTCAAGTTTTTTAGGTTTTTGTTTTCTAGAGAAAAATACATAGTGATTAATCTTGATTTTTCCGGGCTTGAGTACGTTTGGCGTGCAATTACACGTGAATTTCGGATGATGCTTTTTGGCTACATAAATACGTACACGACAATGGTAATTGAAATGAATTGATTGAGTTACAACTTTTATGCGTTCTCGCTCCGCAAAAACAAGTTTTAAAAAATTGTTAGTTTTGCATTGCATTTCTTTTCAGTTTAATCTTTACACTTCAAGTGTCTTCATTTAATTTCTCGTCCGAAAAACAAATAATTTTTTTTAACTGCACTTTGCAACTACTGGATTTTTTTGCAGAACTTCGCTTTTTTTCTCATTAATATAACCCTTTATTCTCTATTTTAGACACTGCTCATTTTCATCAAATAATTTTTTGGTTAAAATGACCGAAAGAAAATTGCGATAGCGATAACTAAATGTAAATATGGTATCATGTTTGAATTCACTTCGTTGTCTGAGTTAATGTCTCAATTTTTATTCTCAATTTGCAGCCCAGGGAACTGAAAACCCTGCCCGCCTTAGATAATCTCTTGTGATATCGAGTGAATTCTCTTTTAGAAAAGATCTTTCAGATTTAAATACCTTCGCAAAACATTCAGCGAAAGCACCATTCTGTGTGTCAAAACAAGCAAAGCCTCTACCATTGGCAAATTAGATCATGACTTATTGTTCTGTTCTCTCAATCTTTTTCGAAAAGGTATTAACTTAACATAACGGGAAAAAACTGAGCAATTGAAATGTCCGCTGAAGTATAAGGTGACTTACAATATTATACTCGCCGCCTAAATGGGAGTATACAAAGAGAGTGTAGCTTTGATGTTCTAAAGATAAAAGAAATGAAATTTTAATTTTTATTAAAAGAAGAACAGTTTGGGAGGTACAATATAAATAAAGATTTAAGTAGAATTGATATCATATGTGAAATTAACAACAACTGTTGGTAACTCAAACGAGAATTGTTTGACAACTGTTGAACAACTGTTTAATAACAACTATAAGAACTGAACGACTGAAGAATTGAATAACAACTAACTGGATATTAAAAGCGCCTCCTATTTATAGGCGGTAATATGGGATGTTATTTCCCATTTTTATAAAAGTGGGATAATTTATCCATTATGGGATGAAACTTCCCTTTTTCTTTTTGGGACAAAAACTCACTTTTTATTTTTGGGATAAACATCGCGCTTGACAAACAGACTCTAACAGTCCCCTATCAATTCGTTACAGTGGATCTGAACAGCGAACGGGATACCTATACTTTCGGACTCGAACAAAAGTTTTTACGTGAAAAGAAGAAAAATGCAAATTTGTTAAATCGGATCAAATTTCCACAGAATAAAATCAATGAACTCGAATGGAATCAAAACTAAAACTTTTGCTCTTAAATTTATTTGCTATAAACACTGTAAATTATATACAATTTTTTATCTCACCTTGTAAAAATTATATCTAGCTAGTTCCAACAAAACCTGCTTAGTCGCCGATTGAGATGTACTAAAAATGGGAACTTTTATCCCAAAAATAAAAAGGGAACTTTTGTCCCAAAATGAAAAAGGGAAGTTTCATCCCATAATGGATAAATTATCCCACTTTTAGTACAATATCCAAGAAAAAGCCACCATTTAATTAAATGATTCAGAAAATGGCGATGTGTCAGAAAAACGCACATTTCAATCATTTAAAATATTTAATATTTTTTAATGAATTAAATTTTAATTTGAAATAGCGAGACACAAAACTTTACAATGTCAGCTTTGTTTTGTCTACATTGCAGAAATGGTTTCAACTAACTTTGGGAGTGAGTTCTATACTAAAATATTTTCTCAAGATCAGATTGATATTTGATAACTACTCCCTGATTCCAATCAAGAAGTGGCAGTCGAATCAATATTGTTGATAGCAAACAAAACAAAACAAAAACGTTGTTATCACAGAGAGGGTACGTTTCGTACTGTCATGTTTATTTCCTATTTTACAACTTGGCGTTGCATGAGTTAAATCTTTTAGTAATCTTTAAGTTTTCATTAAGAGCAAACGTAGAGGTTCGCAAATGTGCGATGGCACAATGTTCTGGCCCCGCTCATTCACAGTATTGTGGGAATTGTCTATCAATTGAAGCAGAGATAGACTAGAGTCGTCCAAGTTTTGTTATTTTAAATTTGATAGATTCGAAAAAAAGACAAATTTCTATTTATTTAGATTGTATCAAATTTCTACAATTTAACATGTATCAATGAGATCAAGCTTCTTTGTTTCACTGGAATGCGTACTCGAACAAACAACACGAAAAACGAGAAATCAATTCTAATTTCTCAGCAAAAAAAAAGAATTCTGTCAATTGATTATCTAATTTTACCAAAATCAAAAAATTGAGATGCAAAAGCAGAAATCAACTGTTTTCAAAATAAATCTGAAACTGTAAGGTCTCTGAACTGTGAATTGAACTATGTCCACTTAAACTCGGTAAGATTTAAATTTTCAGTTTGGTTTCAAAATGTGGCTGCAGAAATTTAAAGAATGACCTATTCAATCACCTGTAGATTAAAATTGAGAATGCAAAATCATATCAAATACAGGTCACCAAGCTATATAATAACAAAGTAAGGCTATATTGAAGCCTTAGAAATTATCAAAAGACAAATCAGAATAACAAGCATATGCGGAAAGAATGCCGAGAAGATCCTGAACGAAATTCAGAACTTTCGTGCTAACAAAAGAAAAATAAGACCTCAAGTAAACCGCAAAAAATTAAAACAACAGACAAAGAGATATGAGGAAGAAGCAACTAGAGCAGATTAATCTATGAGTTGACGTTAAAATAATAAGCGTAAATTTTTTTTACTAAAATCTAAGATTTTATTAAACAAAAAAATAACAACCTTGCGTTGCCCAATGAAGAAATTCAAAAGTTTCTGTAAGTTTTGCCACTGGAGGTAGCATTTCTGATATACAGAATAACAGAAAAGGAAATTTTAAAAAACAAACATAGACAAAAAACAAAAATTTTCAAACAACACTAATGGGCATCAAATTTAAATCTTGGTTAGCCTAAAAATAAAAGAGAAATTGGGATTCAGTTTTGCTTGTTTTTGTCTTTGGAAACATTTGATCATTGAGGTTGCATGACAAATCATAAAAAAGAGTCATACGAGATTTAACCTCAGGACTTTAAATTCATATTTTTTGTGGAAAAATGACAGTCAAAGAAAATATTAGCCAAAAACTCCAGCCATAAATAAGCTTCAATGCTGCTATCAAATATATTTCATCAAATACAATCAATTAGCTGTTTCGTCAACATTTGGAATGAAGCAACTGCAATCCGTTGTTACGGCGAATAAACCACATGTCGACAAAAAATACTGATGGGGTAAATTTTTTCCATAATCTGTTATTATTTTTGAAATTATTTTTGAGAACTTTCTAAAACATTTGATTTTAAATTAAATATTTAAAGATTTTCAATCATGTGTTCTTAGAAAAACAATTGTTCTCAAAAACAGTCAGATTATTTTATAGATCCAATCGTAAACCACAGAATTTAACCAAAAACAAAATAAACAAAAAACAAAAAATGGCCAAAACGAATGTTTAAAAATTAGTGTCATTTTAATTTTATATCTATGATTGGTTATGAAATGAAATTCAGTATGAAATTTCGGGAGATGCTTCATTTTTTAACAATAATGATTTTAATGAATGCAGATGTAAGCGAGACAACTTAAAAACGAAAACAAAAAGGACACAAAAGTCTTCTATGCGTTTGAAAACAATTTTGTCCATTGATAAAAACCACAAGCTACAAACTCCTGCTAGTGATAAATCTATTTTATGCCAGTACTGGAACCAATGAGAACCTTCATTTTTCAGAATAAGACAAAACTATAGAAGAAATCCATATATTATCAAACTTACCTAAGTTAATAGTTTCAATGTAATGAATTCCAAAAAGTATAAGCTAAGAAATTCTTCACAATTTGTGAAAACTTCACTGAAAACTATCAACCTTGGGTTTTAAAACACAGCAACAGTTTTTGAACCAAGAACGAAAAAACACTTTGTAAAATGTCTTTTAATGAATATTTTAAATGTCCAAGTCAACAAAACCTTTCGTTGCAAAAACTGAAAAACAAAACAATATCTACACAATCTGTTAATTTTATTAAATAAATTTTTCTAAATTTGCAATGTCTCCATTACTATTGACAGCACGTCTTAAGAAACAATTACAGTTGATTCAGGGAGTACTCAGGCGACACCCAAATGAGCTTGAAAACACTTGAAACCTGAAAAGAGAAGTAAAAACAACAAAAAAACACCGAATTGAAGTCTCCATGAAGAAAATTAGCAATTCTTTATCTGTTTCACTTGTTAACAATAATCCTATCAAAACCCAAATCTTCAAACTTGATCATGAAGGGTTTCTGAGAGGCAATTCGGAAAAAATAGATAAATTAATCAAACAAAATGTTTAAATTTAGCCTATCTTCTGTAATTAAAACAAATTAAAATTGTTATTAACGACATAAAAAGACCACAAGAATCCGCTTGAAAATCTGATTGAAGCCAAAAACGTAAAATATAGTCTAAGAACCGCCACATAAGCGTCTAGATAAGCGAAACCACCAAAAAATAGTTGAAGATTGCATATAAAACTCTTGTAAATAATTGCGATGGTCAAAAATGCTCCCAAACGTAGAGATATGTGTTTAATAGGGTTGAGAAAAATGTGTTAACTCGAACAGGTGAAAAATGATAACAACTAAAAGGCTGCATCGAAAAAGCCGTGATCAAAAAAATTTTGCTCTCTTAAGGAAAATTTTTTCAGATCTACTTTTCTCACTCTTTATCGAAAACGTGTAATTAACAAAAAACTACTCTCTTTTTTCTCTGTTCCTTATTTCTTTCATTGGTTTGACCTAAACACTTAGTATTATTGTGCTGCCTTGATTTTTACATCCTGTTGTAAATACACTGCAAAAAGTTATCGATCAAAAAGACGCTACACTAGTCCTCTCCGAGTCGTAAAAACCCAGTTCAGCATATAGTTCCTCTCTCCACAATGATGCGAACAAATGTTAGCGAGATGTTAACGAAGTTTTAATGAGAAATGGCCTGACTCAACATCTCAAATCAATTCATTTTTAACGCTCTAGATTGTGACTTGCAAGACACTTTCTGTAATTACTCCAAAGAAACATGTGAACAGTTTGAGTTTTCAACTTTTTTGAAGGAATAGTTTTGACGATCATCAACTTTGGTGCGTTTTTGAAAAAATGTTCAAAACAGTTCAAATTTTTTAAACTCAATTTTGCTGCTCAATCATCTTGTTTTTTTTAGTTAGAGATTTCCTTTGATAGCCACAGCTGATGGGAAGCACTCTTCAGGCGAATACGCTTTTTATTAATTGTACGATAAAATTGAGCAGATTTATAGACCGAATAAATATACTCCGCGGCTTTTGAAATTTATCGGCCAAACAAGGTTTGCATATTTGGTCAATATTATGTCTACGACATACTCATCTATATTGGGGAAATTGTTGGTGTTATTTGTGTTTTTGTTTTCTATGGAAGAACTATCGCTGCTCTTCGTTCAAGTGTGCATACAGAACACAGTTCAAATAACGAGAATGGAGCTACCAATCGGAAAAAAACTCTGGGTCTTTCCCATTATAGCACCCACATGAAAATATATAGCTACCATTATGGTATACTTGCCAAGAGTGGGAGTGGGGACGGGGCTATACATTTTATGGCAACTAAGCTGGGTAGGGAGGCTATATCAGGGAAGGACCAAAAAATCTAGCCAAAGTGTTCCGTGGAATTTCCATAATTTATGTGATATGTATTGTACCCAATCTGATAGCCAGTTGTTTTAAAACATACTTCGCAAGACGAGAAGAAGACATTCGCAGTCAGTATCCAGATTATTACGGTAAGCAGTCAGTTTTTGACCACACCGATCAAAAACGGTCAAAATAATGTGGGAAATGACCGTTTCTGATCGGTTTTGTGCGTTTTTGACCGGTATTTTTAAGAAATGGTCGTTTCTGATCGTTTTCGATCCTTTTTGATCGGTCAATTTAGGAATCGCTATTCAATTTAAGATCGTTTTTCATCGTTATTTTAGAATACTGCCGTTTTTGAAAGCTTTTTCAGGAGACTGTCATTCTTGGTAAATTGTTTAGGAAACTATATCATTTAAACACGTTTTTGACAGTTTTTAAGTTTGATGTCGACGCACGCAAAGCCCCGCGTTCAAAATCTCCAATGCGGTTTATGTATACGGGGCAAAAGTCAAATTGCAAACAAATGAACAGCGGTGAATGCGTTGAGAGCGGTAAAAAAAAATTCACCGCTATGAATTTCAGATCTGTTACTGAATTAAGCTATACGAGTATTGATATAATGTGGTGAATCATTTGCACTTACACAGTTCTCCGAAGGAAACAAAAAGTCAGAATCACACAAAAGAGATCACTTTTATGGCTAACAGGTTGTCGGAATTTGATGTCAAGTTAAAAACCGACTCTTTTGAGGTTTTCAAGCATGAATTTTGAGGTTCATAACTCCCCTTTTTTCATTACAGGCTTCGGACCAACAGTGGCGGGGGTTACTGAAACAAAGAGTACTGTTATAGTACGGTGAAAATCCACACCAACACACTTTGACAAATCGATAAAACCAGATAAAAGAAATCACTGTAAAAATAAAAATAGCTTACAAGTTGTCGCAAAATGACCTCAGGTCAAATTGAAAACCGACTCTTTTAAGATTTTCAAATTTTGTTCTAATATAAACAATTTGAGAAACAACTTAAGGGTATAAAGTAGTTTAGAGGCCAGTTTTTGCAATAAAAAGCATATTAGAGCAAGTAAATAATAGTTAGAGTAGTTAAAACAAAAATAATTTGCAAATATTTGTCGGAAATAACATTTGTTTTCCATCCGCAATTTTATTGCTTCTTATTGCCGAATAAAACAACAAACAAAACCATGGCTCGTAGAATTTTATTATGAAAACAAAACTAATAAGTCGAAACGTTAGCATGACTGATCAATTTTATAGACACATTTATGGAAAAACAGACCTTAATCTGTTAAACATTCATTTAAAAACGAATTTTAGTCGTTTTTTGAACAATTTTTAATCGCAGAAGGCGCGCTTCAAATTGAACATTTTCGGAATAGAATTTCTCAACTATGGAAATATGAAATTTTGTTGTGCTTGTTTTCAAAAAAAAAATTACAGAACTTAAATCTTGTTCAACAAACTGTCTGTTTGTTTGGGAAAAATGAAAAGAAGTCAATAATGGATGTTGCTCATGTTCTCTTTGATCAGTTAACTTATCAAAACAGATTTGAAAAAATTTGAAATCTTGCAATATTCTAATAAGTTTCTTGCAAGATTTGACTTCTAAAATAATCATTTTTTTGAAAGTGTGACCTTTTTCTGGTTTATCTGACAACGTATAATGTATTTTTATCTTTTTTTTCAGTAATTTTTATTCCAGAAAATTTGCTTGCAAGATTCTTTTAGGAATGCAAAATTTAGCAAGAGTCTTGCGAGACTTAGGTTTCCACTAGGACATTTATGAGTTATGAAAGCTGTCTTAAAGTCACAATCGGTAGTTTAAATCACTAACTAAAGCTATAGGCGAGCTTTTGATGTTTTGTGGTTAGATTCATTCCTTGCAAGATTCTTACGATTAATCCAGCTTGAGTGGGGGCCACCATTTTATCTGCTCAGAACTTCTTCATTATGAAACACACACTGCACAAACCCAACCAAACTTTTTTGCCCGCATTATAAATCCGAAATTGTAAAGTCAAGTTTTCTACTATTCGTGAGTTGCTGAATTTTTACATAATTAATAGGCTCTCTGTTTTTGTCTGTTGTACAATAGTTTGAATCATAATTTCCATTGCATTTGCTATAAGATTGGTTGCTTTGTTCAGTGGTTCGTCTGATATCAGAGGGATATTTAGCATCACATGATAAGGTCGTTATCCGTGTACCTCGAAGAGTTTTGTCGGTAGAAGTTCTAATCATACAGAAAGTGGTACTAAAAGGGCGGTCTTATTATCGATTTTTTAGAACAAGAAGACTTTTTTTAAAAAATCGTTATAATTTATTAAAAAATCGTTATATCCTATAAAAAACAATGTGTTTATAGGATATCGGATTTCGATTTTTTTAATAAATAATATAAAAAAGACAAATTTCCAAAACTTAAACGCCGTTGTTTGAAAAAACTAAGAAACTATGGCAAAGATATGGCAAATATATTGAGCTTAATTATTGGAAAAAACTGTAATTGTACTGATCATTTGACTAGCGAGCCATTATGAAATGCAAATTTGTAGATCACTGCGTCAGAAGGAAATTTCATTTTTAGCGAAAATGTTATAAATGGAAAACTAAAAAAAAACTCAAACAAATTTTAACTGAGTTTCCGAACTTGAAACAATTTTACTCGTGAAATTAGCCTTTCGTTGGAAAAGTTTGTCCTCCTACGTGAAGGACTGGACTCGTCAGAAATCTCAAGGTGAGGTGTGTAGATAGAGTTTTTTTTTTCAAATCATCAGATGATGATTTCTCAGCCAAAACTTTTATACGTAATATTATACTGCATTTGGTGCAAGATACTCTAGTGGATGATCTATTTATTGTACCCGAACCGTTGTGTTTGACCAATTACTTGTCGGCAGTAGTAATAGTTTCGAGATGTCTGAAAATTCAAGAGAACTCTGAAAATTACTAATTTAATGTTTACTACTAAACTTTAATGTTAATAAAGAGAGTCCAAAACAACGAGATTAATTTTATCGCTTAACACTGAGAAAGCAAAATGCTCATGGCATTGACTAGGCAATAGGGCAGGAAATTAGCAAAAATGAAATTTAGATTGAAGGAGGGCTAAATTGAGACACTCACAGTGGAATTTTGCAAAAAAATCTTTTTAAGATCGGTGGTAACTATCGTTTACGTGTTTAAAAAACTCACAGCAATTTCATAACAAATTTTGGGGTGAAACTTTGAATTTAAAGAAATAAGTTAAAAACATCCAACGGAAATTATTGCAGGAAAGTTGCTGTGTAGTTTCCAACTTTGCAACATTAGTTCCCGCTAATATTACATAACTTTGCCTTTCTAAGCGTAGATCTTACATAAATTTATGTTTCTATAAGCAGATATTTTCAAATAAAGATCTTATATTAATTTGGCGTTTTCAAGCGTAGATCTTACAAAAAAGACCTTTTTTAAAATTGTGTTTTTCGTTTAATAGAAAATGAAAACATCAGGAAAGCTTCAAGAACATTTTTTGCAATTAAAATAAATGGTCTTAGATTTGAATAACACCGTCAACCTATCAAACCCTATTTTTAAAATAAGTTTCAGCTTCCAAATTGAAGTTAAATAGCAGACCAGTAGAACTCAAAAAATTGCTACATACAACATTTAGTTTCTTATTTCTAATGCATACATGCATTGAATTGAATGAAGGATCATTTATAAATGCACACTAGGTTAGGACAAATTTAGTTCAAAGATTCCTTGAGAAACATACATCTTATATCACGGGTTTCGAGATCATTTTTTCCGCTGCCTATTGACTTCCGACCCTGCGAAATTTATAAAAACAAATGATATTTGCCCGCATTTGCGCCAATAATCAGATTACATGCATTTCCCCGAAAATTGTTGCAATTTAAAAACCACTCTGTTAATGTTATCATAACATCATCAGAGCAAATTATGAACATCCGAATATCGTATAAACATTTTTCTTCAATCTCTTCCATTTTCCTCCACCGAGTGTAGTTTTGTTAGGTTTTGCTCAACCTTTTGTTGGTATTCTAATCAATCTTTGAGCGAAAAAATTTCACCACTTCCACCAAAAAACAAAAAAAAACATTAATTTATTTCAGCAAAACAAAAACTAGTTCATGTTTTTTTTGCTTCTACAAACAAAGCATACACAAGGAGAGCTAAACTTGTATTGTCGAACTGTTTCTGAAGACATGTACCGTATCTTTGAGAACATTTTGACTGAAGTTCTCCACTATCAGTGGTCGTTACTGAAGTTCTCCACTATAAGGTCGTTATCCGTGTACCTCGAAGAGTTTTGTCGGTAGAAGTTCTAATCATACAGAAAGTGGTACTAAAAGGGCGGTCTTATTATCGATTTTTTAGAACAAGAAGACTTTTTTTTAAAAAATCGTTATAATTTATTAAAAAATCGTTATATCCTATAAAAACAATGTGTTTATAGGATATCGGATTTCGATTTTTTTAATAAATAATATAAAAAAGACAAATTTCCAAAACTTAAACGCCGTTGTTTGAAAAAACTAAGAAACTATGGCAAAGATATGGCAAATATATTGAGCTTAATTATTGGAAAAAACTGTAATTGTACTGATCATTTGACTAGCGAGCCATTATGAAATGCAAATTTGTAGATCACTGCGTCAGAAGGAAATTTCATTTTTAGCGAAAATGTTATAAATGGAAAACTAAAAAAAAAACTCAAACAAATTTTAACTGAGTTTCCGAACTTGAAACAATTTTACTCGTGAAATTAGCCTTTCGTTGGAAAAGTTTGTCCTCCTACGTGAAGGACTGGACTCGTCAGAAATCTCAAGGTGAGGTGTGTAGATAGAGTTTTTTTTCAAATCATCAGATGATGATTTCTCAGCCAAAGTTTTTATACGTAATATTATACTGCATTTGGTGCATGATACTCTAGTGGATGATCTATTTATTGTACCCGAACGGTTGTGTTTGACCAATTACTTGTCGGCAGTAGTAATAGTTTCGAGATGTCTGAAAATTCAAGAGAACTGTGAAAATTACTAATTTAATGTTTACTACTAAACTTTAATGTTAATAAAGAGAGTCCAAAACAACGAGATTAATTTTATCGCTTAACACTGAGAAAGCAAAATGCTCATGGCATTGACTAGGCAATAGGGCAGGAAATTAGCAAAAATGAAATTTAGATTGAAGGAGGGCTAAATTGAGACACTCACAGTGGAATTTTGCAAAAAAATCTTTTTAAGATCGGTGGTAACTATCGTTTACGTGTTTAAAAAACTCACAGCAATTTCATAACAAAATTTTGGGGTGAAACTTTGAATTTAAAGAAATAAGTTAAAAACATCCAACGGAAATTATTGCAGGAAAGTTGCTGTGTAGTTTCCAACTTTGCAACATTAGTTCCCGCTAATATTACATAACTTTGCCTTTCTAAGCGTAGATCTTACATAAATTTATGTTTCTATAAGCAGATATTTTCAAATAAAGATCTTATATTAATTTGGCGTTTTCAAGCGTAGATCTTACAAAAAAGACCTTTTTTAAAATTGTGTTTTTCGTTTATTAGAAAATGAAAACATCAGGAAAGCTTCAAGAACATTTTTTGCAATCAAAAATAAATGGTCTTAGATTTGAATAACACCGTCAACCTATCAAACCCTATTTTTAAAATAAGTTTCAGCTTCCAAATTGAAGTTAAATAGCAGACCAGTAGAACTCAAAAAATTGCTACATACAACATTTAGTTTCTTATTTCTAATGCATACATGCATTGAATTGAATGAAGGATCATTTATAAATGCACACTAGGTTAGGACAAATTTAGTTCAAAGATTCCTTGAGAAACATACATCTTATATCACGGGTTTCGAGATCATTTTTTCCGCTGCCTATTGACTTCCGACCCTGCGAAATTTATAAAAATAAATGATATTTGCCCGCATTTGCGCCAATAATCAGATTACATGCATTTCCCCGAAAATTGTTGCAATTTAAAAACCACTCTGTTAATGTTATCATAACATCATCAGAGCAAATTATGAACATCCGAATATTGTACAAACATTTTTCTTCAATCTCTTCCATTTTCCTCCACCGAGTGTAGTTTTGTTAGGTTTTGCTCAACCTTTTGTTGGTATTCTAATCAATCTTTGCGCGAAAAAAATTCACCACTTCCACCAAAAACAAAAAAAACATTAATTTATTTCAGCAAAACAAAAACTAGTTCATGTTTTTTTTGCTTCTACAAACAAAGCATACACAAGGAGAGCTAAACTTGTATTGTCGAACTGTTTTTGAAGACATGTACCGTATCTTTGAGAACATTTTGACTGAAGTTCTCCACTATCACGCCCCTCTAAAAACGGTCTTCATGCAGACTGAAAGATCCGAAACTAAACTAGAAAACAATGGTTTCATAAAGAGCATCTTTAAAAAAGCAGATTCGGAAAAAACAAAATGGAATATTATAAACGACTCAAGAAACTCTACTAACTTCATCCAAAATATCTTCTGCCTCAAAATCTATTTTGATGAGGTTATTGCTGACAACTACAAAATGGTCCAAATGCTCATTTATAAATTTTCTAAATTAGGTGATTACATTGGAAGCGCTTGCAACTTTTTTCCCCACCAACCATAGGACATATAAAAACAGTTTTGATTTTAGATTCGTAACCAAAAAAGAAGTCTCGCTGACTCTAAAATTATTAAACTCAAACAAAACATCAGGTCTTTCAGATATCCCATCATGGGCTCTTAAAGATGGGTTTTTATTTTTAGTTGATCCAATTAAATTGCTTTTTAACCAATTTTTAGCTGAAGGAAATTTTCCTGAAGATCTTAAAAACGCTGTTGATACTCAAATTTTTAAAAAGGAGAAAACTCTTTGCCTGAGAATTACAGACCAATATCAATTACAAACTCACTAGCAAAAAATTTTGAGCGTTTGCTTCATGAGCAAGTTTTAGAATATCTTGAAAACTTTGCGCTGCTTTCAAATACTCAATTTGGTTATCGTAACAAAGTCTCAAGGATTGACGCCCCCGTTTACTGTACTGAAGCTATAAGGTACCACATAAATAAAAATAATTTTGTCACTGCAACTCTAATAGATCTGTCTAAAGCTTTCCTTTCGATAAATCACAAGATCCCTCTTCATCAACTGAATGAATTAGGATTTTCCAAAAATGCCCTAAACCTAATAGAAAGTTATCTATCACACGGCTACAAAAAATCATAGTGAATCATTTCGAAACCGATTAGATTGAGTTCTATCAAGGTGTCCCACGGGGGACAATTTTGCGTCCCCTTCTTTTCTAACCTGTACATTAATGACTTGAACAAACAAATACCTGCTAATACAAAAATAATTCAATACGCTGATGATACTATCATTCTTATATACAATACGGAACTAAAATTAGCAATATAATATCTTGAACAATCCTTAAGAAAGATATCTTAATATTACACAAAAAACACCATCTAATGCTTAGTCACTCTAAAACTGAGTTTATTACGTTCTCAAAAAAATCAATACTAGAAGAAACCAAGTGAAACAATCTGTTAATAGGTAATAACAGAATACCAAGCGTCAATTGCGTAAAATGACTGGGTATATATCTTGATTGCACACTAAATTTTTAAGAAGAATTAAAACACGTATTACGGAAAACGGCTCCAGGGATGAAAACATTAAAAAGTATTTCACGCCCATTCCCTGAGCAGACAAGACTACTACTTCTGAACGCCTAAGTGATAAGTCATTTACACTGTTCAGGCCTTTTACTGGCCAGCACAAAAAACAGCTGCTATATTACTTTGGTGAAACAATTAAGCTGGGATGTAAAGACGATCTTCAATCGCAGAAATTACGACAGTTCTTCTGATCTAAAACTAAACCATCAAATTCTGCCAATAAAATTTTTCTTGAAATGCAAAGTATTAAACTGTTTTACGAAACTTACCAGTAACCAGCTTCCGATTTTCGAAATACTGCACTTGCCAACATCAAATCTACGCTACAGCCAACGAACCAAAAATTACTGCTTCGATCACAATGTACACTCATCTGCACTAGAAAACTCTATCCTGATATCGGCTCAACCCTTCATCATAAATTTCTTAATGTTAGTTGTTTAAAAGCATAATTGAAATGGATGCAAGACCACTAGTTCTAAGGAAGCATCTTAAAAAGTTTTTCTTTCATTTATTTAAACAAAACTCGAAATTATACTCTGACCTACACTGCTCATTTAGTTGTTTGTTGTTAATAACTTAATGGAAATTCAATGTGTTTTTTTTTCATTTTTTGAAAATTTTTACAATAATTGTGTTGGTAGGAGGAGTCAGGAAAGCAAAACTTGGTTTATTCTCAGTTCACACTTGGCAAACAAACTCAATACCTGTTCAACGCATAATTGGCTAGAGAAATCAAACCTTGAGGGACAAAAAAGACAATATGAATGGGTTATCATAAGAGAAGCCCAAAATTAAGAGCTAACTACGAGTTGATTTTTTAAAAAAGTTAGGCAACTGTGCTTCCAAATAAGAGATGCTAGATTGATTTCACTTCTGGTCCATATTCGCTGTAGTGGCCTCTGCTTAGACCCACTAACAGGTTATGGACATAAGCTAAAGTCTCTTAGCTTAACCCCAAAAATTTTTGCAGCACGCCATAAAGGGGAATTTTAGAGGTTTGAGAAAAATCTATTTCAAAATCAGCAAAGCCCTATTTCTATTCGCAATTAGCTAGAAAGAAGAAGCCACGACGAACAAGAAGGCACAGTTCTTCCAAAACTTTTGACCACCTGGTGTTTTGGTTATCAATCTCACTAGGCATGCATGTACCAGATGCCAGTGGGAAACAAGCACAAGCCCATTTTCACAGTGGTAGTGCCTTCATAAACCCCCTAAACATTAAACGTTATGTATTAACAGTTGCTTTTCAATGTCTTCCTCAAAACATCAGCAGTGAAATAAATAAAAGATAGCTTAAACCTGTTTCAGACATGCACTACTTTCGCGATAATTATCCTGGTGTTATCTTTATCCGCAATGATCCGAACAAGGAATATATTTCTGCCTTCTTGGCGACAGAAAGAGCGTTAACTTTTTATAACGCTTCCAGGGTATTATCTGCTTTCTTCCACTCAATCAACAGCATTCTTCTAATACTGGTTGTAGTACACTACCAAACGGCCGCGAAGAAGATGGCAGACAGCATCAGTGGACGGTTGAAAATTTTCAATTGTTTCTGTTCGATAAAACTAGTAGTATAACATCAAATGCCTCTCAACTCCGTCGCGGCATACTAAAATTTAAAAATGTTAAAAAAAGTTCTCTTTCATCTCTGCGAAGCTACAATTGGAAACTAAAAAGTATTCAGCTTTTTTTCCATTTATAAATATTCGCTTTTTAAATTTGCAATCATTAGGGAAAAATTTCGTTTTTGTAAAGAAATTTCTATAAATATTTGCCAATTTCATTTCAATGCACTTGCCAAATGAATAATTCCAAAAATATTATAATTGAAATAAACCAATTCAGATAGGCTGGCACAAGGCTTAAAAGGTTTTCTATTGACATATTGAGACGGTAAAAGCCATGAACAACTCCGTTAAAAGGGCTAAGAAACAAAAGTTGCAAAACATTTGCACTGCATTAGACAACTTCTACGAAACGGGATTTTTATTCAGTCAAACTAAAATAGAACCATTTGCTCTCTGTCTTATAAAAACTTGGCAGAAAAAATTTGAAAGCAGTCTTTTTGTTTAAAAAATTGTTTTCAAAGGAAAATGTGGAAAAGAAAAAAACAACGAAATGGCAAGAAATCAAATAACTGTTTCAAGTTCAACATTTTGCAAGCCATCACCTTAAAGCAAAAAATTTGCGGTAAGGACTGCATTGTTACCTGTATTTGCTCCCCTACGAAACCAACCAAGAGATAAACTTTCCTGAAATTTTTTTCGTATAAGAAGTATATAATTTTGTAACTGACGCCTCACTTATTATATGCAAAAGATTTACTTGATTTGTTGATTTACTTTTATTCTCTTATGCTTATTTGGAAATTCACAACAAACTCAGCAAATCTGAGTCCCTAATTAGTCATATGAAATTAAACGGTTTTATTGATTTCTCGACTCCAACACGGGAAACAATGTCTTTGAAATCATGTTTTTATCTGATTTCAAGTTCTTGTTTCTGTGAAAGATATCAGAATCAGTATTCATTATAAAAGAAGGATGCTCAGTAATGTGCGCTCGCACATAATGTTCCGACCCGGCTCATCACATTTTGGGCATAATTGTCTACCAAATTAGGAAAACGTAATAAACCCCAAGAACTCAAGGATTTTTCAAAAAAATTAGTGTGAACAAAAGATCGCCTCCAATGCAAATAATTCAGCAAATCATGCCAAATAATGCATTTGGATGGCTGAGTTTTTCCATTATTAAGAAAGCGTTGCAAGACGAAAAACAAAATCAAACAACAACAACAACAATTACTTCCAAAAAACAAGCATCATTAATTACATCCAAAACTTTATGTCCATTAAAAAAGTAAACAACGAAGTCAAGATGGCGTCGAATAAAACCGAAACTAAACAAAATTACTTGGACATAACTAGCCAGTCCAGAATCGGTAACAATTAGACAGCGAAGAACAAAAAGATCAAAGTTAAAAAAAATTTGATTATATTTTTTAAAAACAATCAATTTCAATGTAATGAAAACAATTAGCTTTCAACTGAAAACATCCAAACATTTTAATATCACCTATGTTTCTGTAGGAGTGCATTAAGACCTGTCTTTATTCAATTTTTGCGCGGTTACAAAAAGAACGACAAATAGAGACAAAAAACAAAAACTCAATTAAAACTTGCGAGAAAATGCTGTCGAAGCCGTAAAGCAATATTTTGCCCCTAAAAAATGTTAGATTGTGCTTTTTTCAAAAAAACCAGTAATGTGGTATGTGACCTCTCATTAATGAGAACAGTTAAAAAGTAGACAAAAAAAATTTGCGTGAATTTAAGAAATACTTTTGTATTTTTCGAAAACATTTAATATCAAGTTTTTTTACTTTTGAGATAATTAAATAGTTTCATTTCCTCGTCCCAAGGAAAACTTTTTACCTTTATATATTTAGAATCCATATATTTTTTGATTTTTTGGCTGAGTGAATTACAAATTGACCGCTAAATTTTCTCAGTTTATTTTCAAAAAAATGAGCTGTCTGTATACAGACGTCTAATTCATCTATTTTCTTCCAGTGTCTTCCTAAGAACTGGGTGTGCTCAGTCTTTTTTCTAACGTCGAAGTCAAGTTTTATTGTCCTGACCCCTCTTGAGGGGGAGGAACTATATACTCAAATGGGTTTTCTTTGTTCAGTTAATTTTGAACGATAGATATATATTCCTTGTAGAGAGTTGCGAGTGATATCATTAAAAATCCCGTTCACAATAGTGTTGTTGAGTTTTTTTAAAAAAAGTGTTGTTGACTAATTTGCTCCAATTTTTTGTGCTAAATTTTTGTTTAAGTTTTTCAAAATCCAGCCTATTTCATCAAAGTTGCACGAATTAAGCTTCTTTAGTCCACTTTGATGAAATTTGCCGGAAGTACACACCCCAAACAACTAACACGACCTTTTAAAACTCCAAATTGGGCTATTCCTATTTCCACTTCCATTGAGAGTGCTCCGGAATTAAAATTTTGCAGTTTTTTTGCCAACCTAACTAGATGACTATCAGAAACTCAGCATTCATTTTTGATTATTTTTACTTACAAATTATGCATATCTATAACATTCGAAAAAATTAAGTTGTTGAACAACAATAGCAAAATCAGTTTTGGTCCAATCTTGGATTGTTGCAATCCAAAAACAATCCAACATAATAACATAATAACCGGATTGTAAGTGTCTTACATTTTTAGTGCTAATTCAAATCAAAACTCACTAGTGATAGATCCAATGGGCTTCCTAGCAGTCAAAAAATAATGTATCTACAAATAGAGACAAAAAACAAAAACTCAATTAAAACTTGCGAGAAAATGCTGTCGAAGCCGTAAAGCAATATTTTGCCCCTAAAAAATGTTAGATTGTGCTTTTTTCAAAAAAACCAGTAATGTGGTATGTGACCTCTCATTAATGAGAACAGTTAAAAAGTAGACAAAAAAAATTTGCGTGAATTTAAGAAATACTTTTGTATTTTTCGAAAACATTTAATATCAAGTTTTTTTACTTTTGAGATAATTAAATAGTTTCATTTCCTCGTCCCAAGGAAAACTTTTTACCTTTATATATTTAGAATATGTCTTGCAATGTGGAATGTGACCTCTCATTAATGAGAACAGTTAAAAAGTAGACAAAAAAAAATTGCGTAAATTTAAGAAATACTTTTGTATTTTTCGAAAACATTTAATGTCAAGTTTTTTTTACTTTTGAGATAATTAAATAGTTTCATTTCCTCGTCCCAAGCACAACTTTTTACCTGTATATATTTAGAATATGTCTTGCATTTACAAAAACAACGTCAAAAAAAGACGAATATCAAAAATAACTTGCTTTTTTGCGAAAAACCCGTGCCGAAGCCAGTAACGTTTTAACGAGTTATTTAAAAAAATTAGATTTTGCGCATTTGCTCCTTCCCTCGACCCCAATAAGATTAAATTAGACCTTCAATTAACGAGACGAGTTAACAAATACACAAAAAAAAATGCGAAGTTAAAAAGTGTTTTTTTTAAGAAAACAAATGTTTTCAAATTCATGAAGGCCATCAGTCATCTGCTAACATGCTCCTCTAGAGAATTAATTCTCCATAGGAAGTCAATGAAACCTGTTTTCTCCTCGAAATTTCAAACCACTAAAAGACAAATTAAAAAACGACAGATACAGGCAAGGCAAAAAAATCATTTAATTACATCAAGAAAGTGGTGTTGAAGCCGTTAAAATTATAATCTAAACCACTTAGGATTTTGATAAGTTCCGCTTTGTGTTGTATGGAACACCAATATCGTGATATGTGAACTGATAAGAACCAGATAATGTGAAAAAACGAAGAAAAAACCTGAAAAAATGGCAAATGCCTAAAAGCAAAAAAATTTGTGAAATCAGGAATTATCAAAGACAGAAAGCAATAACTTAAGGCTTCTTTTTAAGTAAAAAGATTAAACATTTTTTCTTTGCTGGCACTAAGCTATAAGTTGATCTAATCAAAACAAGATACTGGCGAAGTTCAAAAAGCCTTTGTTTTTTTAAAAACAAATATTTTTAGAAGTCAAAACTACCATAAGCTTTCGATTAAAAAACTAGATACATTATTTTTTGACTGCTAGGAAGCCCATTGGATCTATCACTAGTGAGTTTTGATTTGAATTAGCACTAAAAATGTAAGACACTTACAATCCGGTTATTATGTTATTATGTTGGATTGTTTTTGGATTGCAACAATCCAAGATTGGACCAAAACTGATTTTGCTATTGTTGTTCAACAACTTAATTTTTTCGAATGTTATAGATATGCATAAATTGTAAGTAAAAAAAATCAAAAATGAATGCTGAGTTTCTGATAGTCATCTAGTTAAGTTGGCAAAAAAACTGCAAAATTTTAATTCCGGAGCACTCTCAATGGAAGTGGAAATAGGAATAGCCCAATTTGGAGTTTTAAAAGGTCGTGTTAGTTGTTTGGGGTGTGTACTTCCGACAAATTTCATCAAAGTGGACTATTTAATTATCTCAAAAGTAAAAAAACTTGACATTAAAGGTTTTCGAAAAATACAAAAGTATTTCTTAAATTTACGCAAATTTTTTTTGTCTACTTTTTAACTGTTCTCATTAGTGAGAGGTCACATACCAAATTACTGGTTTTTTCGAAAAAAGCACAATCGAACATTTTTTAGGGGCAAAATATTGCTTTACGGCTTCGACAGCATTTTCTCGCAAGTTTTAATTGAGTTTTTGTTTTTTGTCTCTATTTGTAGATACATTATTTTTTGACTGCTAGGAAGCCCATTGGATCTATCACTAGTGAGTTTTGATTTGAATTAGCACTAAAAATGTAAGACACTTACAATCCGGTTATTATGTTATTATGTTGGATTGTTTTTGGATTGCAACAATCCAAGATTGGACCAAAACTGATTTTGCTATTGTTGTTCAACAACTTAATTTTTTCGAATGTTATAGATATGCATAATTTGTAAGTAAAAATAATCAAAAATGAATGCTGAGTTTCTGATAGTCATCTAGTTAGGTTGGCAAAAAAACTGCAAAATTTTAATTCCGGAGCACTCTCAATGGAAGTGGAAATAGGAATAGCCCAATTTGGAGTTTTAAAAGGTCGTGTTAGTTGTTTGGGGTGTGTACTTCCGGCAAATTTCATCAAAGTGGACTAAAGAAGCTTAATTCGTGCAACTTTGATGAAATAGGCTGGATTTTGAAAAACTTAAACAAAAATTTAGCACAAAAAATTGGAGCAAATTAGTCAACAACACTTTTTTTAAAAAAACTCAACAACACTATTGTGAACGGGATTTTTAATGATATCACTCGCAACTCTCTACAAGGAATATATATCTATCGTTCAAAATTAACTGAACAAAGAAAACCCATTTGAGTATATAGTTCCTCCCCCTCAAGAGGGGTCAGGACAATAAAACTTGACTTCGACGTTAGAAAAAAGACTGAGCACACCCAGTTCTTAGGAAGACACTGGAAGAAAATAGATGAATTAGACGTCTGTATACAGACAGCTCATTTTTTTGAAAATAAACTGAGAAAATTTAGCGGTCAATTTGTAATTCACTCAGCCAAAAAATCAAAAAATATATGGATGGTATATTAAAACTCGGTTGAATCACTAATTAGGTTTATACGCCGGAAGCTGTCTAACAAAGGAACTAAGAATTATCGATTATACATTAAGGAATGAAAATACATTCATTTAAAGCAAAATTTTTGAAGGCGGCTTTTTTCTACGAAAAGTAAAGTCAAAGGCCAAAAGGAAACGTATTGGAAGTGGTTCCAATAAGATCAAATCAGACAAAGAATGTTACAATTTTATGGAAAAAAGGATTCCTAAAACAAAAATCAAAATTCACACAAAAATTTGTTCAAATTTTTGTGTGAATTTGTTAGATTTCATTCTCAAAAATAAAGCAAAGCGGCTAAAGTTTTAGAAAACCTTTTTTTTGCAATTTTAGACAGTAATATATCAAGAACATTGCTTTAGAAAAACAGAATAAAACACAAACAACACAAAAATGTATATTCCTAAAAATTTGAGAAAAAAAGTTAGAAGCGAAATTTAGAGCGCAGCAAAGAGTACATTCATTTGAACTATACTCCTCTATTATTGATTTATCAAAAACATAACTGGAACTCATGGAAAAATTAATCCCTATTATTGATAGTCCCGAAGAGGGCTTCAACAAAACCATTTCGAAAAGGGGCGACAAAGAAAGCCCCGATATTTAAAGTGCCGGTATCACCTTTAGCCAATATTCTTACACTTTTGAATCGCTGATTTTTGAGCCAAAGACTACAATGAAAGGTTCGAATTTTTTTTTTAAAAGGAACAGTCAGCTTGTTTCGGATTACAATACTACTGATCTTATCATTTCTGTTTCTCCCTTAGACGATATAAAACTAAACTCGATAAAACAAAAATATCAAAGTTTTCTTCTTAACAATGAACAAATTTTATTAAAGAGGAAACTGCTGCATCCTATTTCAAATTTTCTCAGATCATACTTGGCATCAAAAAATGTGAAAATCTTTTAATTTTTTAAAATCAAAACGTGAAGTTTAGCTGGCTGTTAAAATTGAAATGTAAGACGTCGAAACGTATCCGATAACCTTGTTATCGACATCGATCATTCTTTTTGATTCTGACATACCATGTTTTGCCGCGAAAACTTTGATTCCTGTGAAACTGATTTGATAAGCCGAAAAAAGATATACGATTGAACAAAGAGCACGTGTCGTGCTGAAGCCATGAAATAAAGGTAATTTAACAAGCCCAAGTTTTGAACCCAAGTAATCTAAAGACGACAAAAAGCCAGAGCCCCCTTATTGTCAATCGAGGGCCAGGGCATTGTAATTTGGCACTCTGATAACAAAAACCGATGGATCAATGATGGACTGGAACTCTGGAGCTTGTGACATACACAAAATTTGATGACAACTGTTCACCACGACAATAAGCCAGAACCCCCCTATTGTCAAACGAGGGCCAGGGCATTGTCATTTATTAACAAGTCTCATTCTTCATCAAATAAACATATAGAAGAAATGTCTCAGGCGAGAGGACAACAAGACCTACAAACAGATAAGCTTATATCATAATTTATTTTTAAAAAAAATAATTGTTCTCGGGACCAGGTGATACCAAATTGAACACCCCCTTCCTGAAGAGGCTTAATCAGCAACTGCAATTACCAAAAGGGTTTGCGTAACTATTACTCAAGCATCTCCTCTTTTCTTTGAAAAAAAAGGTTTTAAGCGAAGTTATTGTTAAAATTATTAGCAGTTCAAATTGTTATATTACAAAAATCGGGCCGGTGAAATTTGTACAAAGACTACACCATCCCAGCAGCCAGCCAGTGCAGTCCGACCGACCGGACACCTGTGCAACCTCAACCAGCCGACCTTTAAGACATCCCAGCAGACTGCCACTCAGTTCCGGCCAACCGGACATTTTCGCAGCCTCTTCAAGTCAACTTTATCGTTCCGCCAGCGGAACCAGTTTACAACAGCCGACCCCTAAGACATCCCAGCAGACTGCTACTCAACTCCGGCCAATCGGACATTGTCGCAGCCTCTTCCAGTCATTTTTATCGCTCTGCCATTGGAACCAGTTTACAACAGCCGACCTCTAAGACATCCCAGCAGACTGCTACTCAGCTCTGGCCAACCTGACATTGTCGCAGTCTCTTCTAGTCAACTTTGTCGTCCCGCCAGTGGAGCCAGTCTACAACAGCCGACCTCTAATACATCCCTGCAGACTGCTACTCAGCTTCGGCCAACCAACATTGTCGCAACCTCTTCCAGTCAACTTTATCGTTCCGCCAGTGAAACCAGTCTACAACAGCGACCTTTAAGACATCCCAGCAGACTGCCACTCATTCCCGGCCGACCGGACATTGTCGCAGCCTCTTCTAGTCAATTTTCAGTTTACAACAGCCGACCTCTAAGACAACCCAGCAGACTGCTATTCAGCTTCGGCCAACGGGACATTGTCGCAGCCTCTTCCAGTCAACTTTATCGTCCCGCCAGTGGAACCAGTCTACAACAGCCAACCTCTACGATATCCCAGCAGACTGCTACTCAACTCCGGCCAACCGGACATTGTCGCACCCTCTTCCAGTCATTTTTATCGTTCTGCCAGTGCAACCAGTTTACAACAGCCGACCTCTAAGACATCCCAGCAGACTGCTACTCAGCTCTGGCCAACCTGACATTGTCGCAGTCTCTTCCAGTCAACTTTGTCGTCCCGCCAGTGGAGCCAGTCTACAACAGCCGACCTCTAAGACATCCCTGCAGACTGCTACTCAGCTTCGGCCAACCAACATTGTCGCAACCTCTTCCAGTCAACTTTATCGTTCCGCCAGTGGAACCAGTCTACAACAGCGACCTTTAAGACATCCCAGCAGACTGCCACTCGTTTCCGGCCGACCGGACATTGTCGCAGCCTCTTCTAGTCAATTTTCAGTTTACAACAGCCGACCTCTAAGACAACCCAGCAGACTGCTATTCAGCTTCGGCCAACGGGACATTGTCGCAGCCTCTTCCAGTCAACTTTATCGTCCCGCCAGAGGAACCAGTCTACAACAGCCGACCTCTAAGACATCCCAGCAGACTGTTACTCAGCTCCGGCCAATCGTACATTGTCGCAGCCTCTTCCAGTCATTTTTATCGTTCTGCCAGGGGAACCAGTTTACAACAGCCGACCTCTAAGACATCACAGCAGACTGCTACTCAGCTCCGGCCAACCTGACATTGTCGCAGTCTCTTCCAGTCAACTTTATCGTCCCGCCAGTGGAACCAGTCTACAACAGCCGACCTCTAAGAAATCCCAGCAGACTGCTACTCAGCTCCGGCAAACCGGACATTGTCGCAGCCTCTTCCAATCATTTTTATCGTTCTGGCAGTGCAACCAGTTTACAACAGCCGACATCTAAGACATCCCAGCAGACTGCTACTCAGCTCCGGCAAACCTGACATTGTCGCAGCCTCTTATAGTCAACTTTATCGTTCCGCCAGTGGAACCAGTCTACAACAGCCCACCTTTAGGAAATCCCAGCAGACTGCTACTCATTTCCGGCCAACCGGACATTGTCGCAGGCTCTTCCAGTCAAATTTATCGTTCCGCCAGTGGAACCAGTCTACAACAGCCGACCTCTAAGACATCCCTGCAGACTGCTACTCAGCTCCGGCAAACCCGACATTGTCGCAGCCTCTTCCAATCATTTTTATCGTTCTGGCAGTGCAACCAGTTTACAACAGCCGACCTCTAAGACATCCCAGCAGACTGCTACTCAGCTCCGGCAAACCTGACATTGTCGCAGTCTCTTCCAGTCAACTTTATCGTCCCGCCAGTGGAGCCAGTCTACAACAGCCGACCTCTAAGACACCCCAACAGACTGCTACTCAGCTTCGGCCAACCGGACATTGTCGCAGCCTCTTATAGTCAACTTTATCGTTCCGCCAGTGGAACCAGTCTACAACAGCCCACCTTTAGGAAATCCCAGCAGACTGCTACTCATTTCCGGCCAACCGGACATTGTCGCAGGCTCTTCCAGTCAAATTTATCGTTCCGCCAGTGGAACCAGTCTACAACAGCCGACCTCTAAGACATCCCAGCAGACTGCTACTCAGCTCCGGCAAACCCGACATTGTCGCAGCCTCTTCCAATCATTTTTATCGTTCTGGCAGTGCAACCAGTTTACAACAGCCGACCTCTAAGACATCCCAGCAGACTGCTACTCAGCTCCGGCAAACCTGACATTGTCGCAGTCTCTTCCAGTCAACTTTATCGTCCCGCCAGTGGAGCCAGTCTACAACAGCCGACCTCTAAGACATCCCAACAGACTGCTACTCAGCTTCGGCCAACCGGACATTGTCGCAGCCTCTTATAGTCAACTTTATCGTTCCGCCAGTGGAACCAGTCTACAACAGCCCACCTTTAGGAAATCCCAGCAGACTGCTACTCATTTCCGGCCAACCGGACATTGTCGCAGGCTCTTCCAGTCAATTTTATCGTTCCGCCAGTGGAACCAGTCTACAGCAGCCGACCTCTAAGACATCCCAGCAGACTGCTACTCAACTCCGGCCAATCGGACATTGTCGCAGCCTCTTCCAGTCATTTTTTATCGCTCTGCCATTGGAACCAGTTTACAACAGCCGACCTCTAAGACATCCCAGCAGGCTGCTACTCAGCTCCAGCCAACCTGACATTGTCGCAGTCTCTTCCAGTCAACTTTGTCGTCCCGCCAGTGGAGCCAGTCTACAACAGCCGACCTCTAAGACATCTCAGCAGATTGCTACTCAGCTTCGGCCAACCAACATTGTCGCAACCTCTTCCAGTCAGCTTTATCGTTCCGCCAGTGGAACCAGTCTACAACAGCGACCTTTAAGACATCCCAGCAGACTGCCACTCATTTCCGGCCAACCGGACATTGTCGCAGCCTCTTCTAGTCAATTTTATTATTCTGACAGTGGAACCCATTTACAACAGCCGACCTCTGAGACATCCCGTCAGACTGCTACTCAGCTCCGGCCAACCTGACATTGTCGCAGTCTCTTCCAGTCAACTTTATCGTCCCGCCAGTGGAGCCAGTCTACATCAGCCGACCTCTAAGACAACCCAGCAGACTGCTATTCAGCTTCGGCCAACCGGACATTGTCGCAGCCTCTTTCAGTCAATTTTATCGTCCCGCCAGTGGAACCAGTCTACAACAGCCGACCTCTAAGACATCCCAGCAGACTGCTAATCAGCTCCGGCCAATCGTACATTGTCGCAGCCTCTTCCAGTCATTTTTATCGTTCTGCCAGGGGAACCAGTTTACAACAGCCGACCTCTAAGACATCCCAGCAGACTGCTACTCAGCTCCGGCCAACCTGACATTGTCGCAGTCTCTTCCAGTCAACTTTATCGTCCCGCCAGTGGAACCAATCTACAACAGCCGACCTCTAAGACATCCCAGCAGACTGCTACTCAACTCCGGCCAACCGGACATTGTCGCAGCCTCTTCCAGTCATTTTTATCGTTCTGCCAGTGCAACCAGTTTACAACTGCCGACCTCTAAGACATCCCAGCAGACTGCTACTCAAATCCGGCAAACCTGACATTGTCGCAGTCTCTTCCAGTCAACTTTATCGTCCCGCCAGTGGAGCCAGTCTACAACAGCCGACCTCTAAGACATCCCAGCAGACTGCTACTCAACTTCGGCCAACCGGACATTGTCGCAGCCTCTTCTAGTCAACTTTATCGTTCCGCCAGTGGAACCAGTCTACAACAGCCCACCTTTAAGACATCCCAGCAGACTGCTACTCAGCTCCGGCCAATCGAACATTGTCGCAGCCTCTTCCAGTCATTTTTATCGTTCTGCCAGTGGAACCAGTTTACAACAGCCAACCTCTAAGACATCCCAGCAGACTGCCACTCATTTCCGGCCAACCGGACATTGTCGCAGCCTCTTCTAGTCAATTTTATCGTTCTGCCAGTGGAACCCATTTACAACAGCCGACCTCTGAGACATCCCGTCAGACTGCTACTCAGCTCCGGCCAACCTGACATTGTCGCAGTCTCTTCCAGTCAACTTTATCGTCCCGCCAGTGGAGCCAGTCTACATCAGCCGACCTCTAAGACAACCCAGCAGACTGCTATTCAGCTTCGGCCAACCGGACATTGTCGCAGTCTCTTCCAGTCAACTTTATCGTCCCGCCAGTGGAACCAGTCTACAACAGCCAACCTCTAAGACATCCCAGCAGACTGCTACTCAGCTCCGGCCAACCTGACATTGTCGCAGTCTCTTCCAGTCAACTTTATCGTCCCGCCAGTGGAGCCAGTCTACATCAGCCGACCTCTAAGACAACCCAGCAGACTGCTATTCAGCTTCGGCCAACCGGACATTGTCGCAGCCTCTTTCAGTCAATTTTATCGTCCCGCCAGTGGAACCAGTCTACAACAGCCGACCTCTAAGACATCCCAGCAGACTGCTATTCAGCTTCGGCCAACCGGACATTGTCGCAGCCTCTTTCAGTCAACTTTATCGTCCTGCCAGTGGAGCCAGTCTACATCAGCCGACCTCTAAGACAACCCAGCAGACTGCTATTCAGCTTCGGCCAACCGGACATTGTCGCAGTCTCTTCCAGTCAACTTTATCGTCCCGCCAGTGGAACCAGTCTACAACAGCCAACCTCTAAGACATCCCAGCAGACTGCTACTCAGCTCCGGCCAACCTGACATTGTCGCAGTCTCTTCCAGTCAACTTTATCGTCCCGCCAGTGGAGCCAGTCTACATCAGCCGACCTCTAAGACAACCCAGCAGACTGCTATTCAGCTTCGGCCAACCGGACATTGTCGCAGCCTCTTTCAGTCAATTTTATCGTCCCGCCAGTGGAACCAGTCTACAACAGCCGACCTCTAAGACATCCCAGCAGACTGCTACTCAGCTCCGGCCAACCTGACATTGTCGCAGTCTCTTCCAGTCAACTTTATCGTCCCGCCAGTGGAACCAATCTACAACAGCCGACCTCTAAGACATCCCAGCAGACTGCTACTCAACTCCGGCCAACCGGACATTGTCGCAGCCTCTTCCAGTCATTTTTATCGTTCTGCCAGTGCAACCAGTTTACAACAGCCGACCTCTAAGACATCCCAGCAGACTGCTACTCAAATCCGGCAAACCTGACATTGTCGCAGTCTCTTCCAGTCAACTTTATCGTCCCGCCAGTGGAGCCAGTCTACAACAGCCGACCTCTAAGACATCCCAGCAGACTGCTATTCAGCTTCGGCCAACCGGACATTGTCGCAGTCTCTTCCAGTCAACTTTATCGTCCCGCCAGTGGAACCAGTCTACAACAGCCGACCTCTAAGACATCCCAGCAGACTGCTATTCAGCTTCGGCCAACCGGACATTGTCGCAGCCTCTTTCAGTCAACTTTATCGTCCCGCCAGTGGAGCCAGTCTACATCAGCCGACCTCTAAGACAACCCAGCAGACTGCTATTCAGCTTCGGCCAACCGGACATTGTCGCAGTCTCTTCCAGTCAACTTTATCGTCCCGCCAGTGGAACCAGTCTACAACAGCCAACCTCTAAGACATCCCAGCAGACTGCTACTCAGCTCCGGCCAACCTGACATTGTCGCAGTCTCTTCCAGTCAACTTTATCGTCCCGCCAGTGGAGCCAGTCTACATCAGCCGACCTCTAAGACAACCCAGCAGACTGCTATTCAGCTTCGGCCAACCGGACATTGTCGCAGCCTCTTTCAGTCAATTTTATCGTCCCGCCAGTGGAACCAGTCTACAACAGCCGACCTCTAAGACATCCCAGCAGACTGCTACTCAGCTCCGGCCAACCTGACATTGTCGCAGTCTCTTCCAGTCAACTTTATCGTCCCGCCAGTGGAACCAATCTACAACAGCCGACCTCTAAGACATCCCAGCAGACTGCTACTCAACTCCGGCCAACCGGACATTGTCGCAGCCTCTTCCAGTCATTTTTATCGTTCTGCCAGTGCAACCAGTTTACAACAGCCGACCTCTAAGACATCCCAGCAGACTGCTACTCAAATCCGGCAAACCTGACATTGTCGCAGTCTCTTCCAGTCAACTTTATCGTCCCGCCAGTGGAGCCAGTCTACAACAGCCGACCTCTAAGACATCCCAGCAGACTGCTACTCAACTTCGGCCAACCGGACATTGTCGCAGCCTCTTCTAGTCAACTTTATCGTTCCGCCAGTGGAACCAGTCTACAACAGCCCACCTTTAAGACATCCCAGCAGACTGCTACTCAGCTCCGGCCAATCGAACATTGTCGCAGCCTCTTCCAGTCATTTTTATCGTTCTGCCAGTGGAACCAGTTTACAACAGCCAACCTCTAAGACATCCCAGCAGACTGCCACTCATTTCCGGCCAACCGGACATTGTCGCAGCCTCTTCTAGTCAATTTTATCGTTCTGCCAGTGGAACCCATTTACAACAGCCGACCTCTGAGACATCCCGTCAGACTGCTACTCAGCTCCGGCCAACCTGACATTGTCGCAGTCTCTTCCAGTCAACTTTATCGTCCCGCCAGTGGAGCCAGTCTACATCAGCCGACCTCTAAGACAACCCAGCAGACTGCTATTCAGCTTCGGCCAACCGGAAATTGTCGCAGTCTCTTCCAGTCAACTTTATCGTCCCGCCAGTGGAACCAGTCTACAACAGCCAACCTCTAAGACATCCCAGCAGACTGCTACTCAACTCCGGCCAACCGGACATTGTCGCAGCCTCTTCCAGTCATTTTTATCGTTCTGCCAGTGCAACCAGTTTACAACAGCCGACCTCTAAGACATCCCAGCAGACTGCTACTCAAATCCGGCAAACCTGACATTGTCGCAGTCTCTTCCAGTCAACTTTATCGTCCCGCCAGTGGAGCCAGTCTACAACAGCCGACCTCTAAGACATCCCAGCAGACTGCTACTCAACTTCGGCCAACCGGACATTGTCGCAGCCTCTTATAGTCAACTTTATCGTTCCGCCAATGGAACCAGTCTACAACAGCCCACCTTTAAGACATCCCAGCAGACTGCTACTCAGCTCCGGCCAATCGAACATTGTCGCAGCCTCTTCCAGTCATTTTTATCGTTCTGCCAGTGGAACCAGTTTACAACAGCCGACCTCTAAGACATCCCAGCAGACTGCTACTCAGCTCTGGCTAACCTGACATTGTCGCAGTCTCTTCCAGTCAACTTTATCGTCCCGCCAGTGGAACCAGTCTACAACAGCCAACCTCTACGATATCCCAGCAGACTGCTACTCAACTCCGGCCAACCGGACATTGTCGCAGCCTCTTCCAGTCATTTTTATCGTTCTGCCAGTGCAACCAGTTTACAACAGCCGACCTCTAAGACATCCCAGCAGACTGCTACTCAACTCCGGCAAACCTGACATTGTCGCAGTCTCTTCCAGTCAACTTTATCGTCCCGCCAGTGGAGCCAGTCTACATCAGCCGACCTCTAACACAACCCAGCAGACTGCTATTCAGCTTCGGCCAAACGGACATTGTCGCAGCCTCTTCCAGTCAACTTTATCGTCCCGCCAGTGGAGCCAGTCTACATCAGCCGACCTCTAACACAACCCAGCAGACTGCTATTCAGCTTCGGCCAACCGGACATTGTCGCAGCCTCTTCCAGTCAACTTTATCGTCCCGCCAGTGGAGCCAGTCTACATCAGCCGACCTCTAAGACAACCCAGCAGACTGCTATTCAGCTTCGGCCAACCGGAAATTGTCGCAGTCTCTTCCAGTCAACTTTATCGTCCCGCCAGTGGAACCAGTCTACAACAGCCAACCTCTAAGACATCCCAGCAGACTGCTACTCAACTCCGGCCAACCGGACATTGTCGCAGCCTCTTCCAGTCATTTTTATCGTTCTGCCAGTGCAACCAGTTTACAACAGCCGACCTCTAAGACGTCCCAGCAGACTGCTACTCAAATCCGGCAAACCTGACATTGTCGCAGTCTCTTCCAGTCAACTTTATCGTCCCGCCAGTGGAGCCAGTCTACAACAGCCGACCTCTAAGACATCCCAGCAGACTGCTACTCAACTTCGGCCAACCGGACATTGTCGCAGCCTCTTATAGTCAACTTTATCGTTCCGCCAATGGAACCAGTCTACAACAGCCCACCTTTAAGACATCCCAGCAGACTGCTACTCAGCTCCGGCCAATCGAACATTGTCGCAGCCTCTTCCAGTCATTTTTATCGTTCTGCCAGTGGAACCAGTTTACAACAGCCGACCTCTAAGACATCCCAGCAGACTGCTACTCAGCTCTGGCTAACCTGACATTGTCGCAGTCTCTTCCAGTCAACTTTATCGTCCCGCCAGTGGAACCAGTCTACAACAGCCAACCTCTACGATATCCCAGCAGACTGCTACTCAACTCCGGCCAACCGGACATTGTCGCAGCCTCTTCCAGTCATTTTTATCGTTCTGCCAGTGCAACCAGTTTACAACAGCCGACCTCTAAGACATCCCAGCAGACTGCTACTCAACTCCGGCAAACCTGACATTGTCGCAGTCTCTTCCAGTCAACTTTATCGTCCCGCCAGTGGAGCCAGTCTACATCAGCCGACCTCTAACACAACCCAGCAGACTGCTATTCAGCTTCGGCCAACCGGACATTGTCGCAGCCTCTTCCAGTCAACTTTATCGTCCCGCCAGTGGAACCAGTCTACAACAGCCGACCTCTAAGACATCCCAGCAGACTGCCACTCATTTCCGGCCAACCGGACATTGTCGCAGCCTCTTCTAGTCAATTTTATTATTCTGACAGTGGAACCCATTTACAACAGCCGACCTCTGAGACATCCCGTCAGACTGCTACTCAGCTCCGGCCAACCTGACATTGTCGCAGTCTCTTCCAGTCAACTTTATCGTCCCGCCAGTGGAGCCAGTCTACATCAGCCGACCTCTAAGACAACCCAGCAGACTGCTATTCAGCTTCGGCCAACCGGACATTGTCGCAGTCTCTTCCAGTCAACTTTATCGTCCCGCCAGTGGAACCAGACTACAACAGCCAACCTCTAAGACATCCCAGCAGACTGCTACTCAACTCCGGCCAACCGGACATTGTCGCAGCCTCTTCCAGTCATTTTTATCGTTCTGCCAGTGCAACCAGTTTACAACAGCCGACCTCTAAGACATCCCAGCAGACTGCTACTCATCTCCGGCAAACCTGACATTGTCGCAGTCTCTTCCAGTCAACTTTATCGTCCCGCCAGTGGAGCCAGTCTACAACAGCCGACCTCTAAGACATCCCAGCAGACTGCTACTCAACTTCGGCCAACCGGACATTGTCGCAGCCTCTTATAGTCAACTTTATCGTTCCGCCAGTGGAACCAGTCTACAACAGCCCACCTTTAAGACATCCCAGCAGACTGCTACTCAGCTCCGGCCAATCGAACATTGTCGCAGCCTCTTCCAGTCATTTTTTTCGTTCTGCCAGTGGAACCAGTTTACAACAGCCGACCTCTAAGACATCCCAGCAGACTGCTACTCAGCTCTGGCTAACCTGACATTGTCGCAGTCTCTTCCAGTCAACTTTATCGTCCCGCCAGTGGAACCAGTCTACAACAGCCAACCTCTAAGATATCCCAGCAGACTGCTACTCAGCTTCGGCCAACCAACATTGTCGCAACCTCTTCCAGTCAACTTTATCGTTCCGCCAGTGGAACCAGTCTACAACAGCGACCTTTAAGACATCCCAGCAGACTGCCACTCAGTTCCGGCCAACCGGACATTGTCGCAGCCTCTCCCAGTCAATTTTACCGTTCTGCCAGTGGAACCAGTCTACAGCAGCCTACCTCTACGACATCCCAGCAGACTACCACTCAGTTCCGGCCAACCGGACTTTGTCGCAGCCTCCTCCAGTCAACTTCACCGTCCCCCAGTGGAATCAGCCTATAGCAGCCGACCTCTACGACAACCCAGAAGACTGTCACCCAGTTCCGGCCAACCGGAAATTGTCGCAGCCTCTTCCAGTCAACTCCATCGTTCCGACAGTGGAACCAGTCTACAAGAGCCGACCCCAAAAAGTCACGAAGTTGACCCCCTGACCCCCCAAAGGTCACAAAATCAATCACAAAAGTCACCAAAGTTGATACCCCTGACCCCCCAAAAGTCACTAAATCAGTTACAAATGTCACCAAAGTCGACCCCCCTGACCTCCCAAAGGTCACAAAATCAATCACAAAGGTCACCAAAGTTGATCCCCGGACCCCCAAAGGTCACTAAATTACTTACAAAGGTCACCAAAATTGACCCCCCTGACCCCCCAAAAATCACAAAATCAGTCACAAAGGTCACCAGAGTTGACCCACCTGATCCCCAAAGTTCACAAAATCAGTCGCAAAGGTCACCAGAGTTGACCAACCTGACCCTCCCGAGGTCACAAAATCGAATACAAAGGTCACCAAAGTTGATTCCTACAACCCCCAAAAGTCACTAAATCATTCATAAAGGTCACCAAAGTTGACCCCCTGACTCCCAAAGGTCACAAAATCAATCAAAAAGGTCACCAAAGTTGACCCCCCTGACCACCAAAGGTCACAAAAGTCAGTCACAAAGGTCACCAAATTTAACCCCCTGACCATCGCAAGGTCACAAAATTGATTGCAAAGTCACCAAAATTGACCCCCCTGACCCCCAAAGGTCACAAAATTCAGTCACAAAGGTCACCAAATTCGACCCCCCTGACCCAACTGACGAAAAAAAACCATATTAAATTTTAACAAAAAATTAAAACAAATTTGACGAAAAAGACAAAAGTCAATAACGGCAAGCAAAACATCATTAGCACCGTCAAGCTTTTTAGACAGCGATTCAAGACAACACAGTTGCTTTTTCGAGAGATCAAAAAACAAATTCGAGAATTTAGAACCTGAAATAGTCTTACAAACATATCAAGGGTTCAAAAAACTTATGGAACAAGCGGAAATACTCGTTGACGTAATGACGCAATCTGAAAGCACTCAAGTGGTAGAACTTCTCGAAGAAGCGGAAGAACTTACGTCAATGAAATTTGAAATTATGCAAACCGGATCAGTAAGAGACAGTTTCGGCCGAGAGCAAGCAGTCTTTCATCATTACACAGCCACCTATCAAATGCTTCCAAAGCTGAAAGTAGAACTAATGATAATCAACACAAGCAAAGAGGTCCGTTCGGGCACACTTTTTATGCAGCCCAGAACCAAGACAGAATCGAACACCAGCCCAATAACTTTGTCAACTCGACCAACAGCGTTCTTTACGAGCTGAGAAACGGAAACATTCGAAGAGCTGTATCATCCAATGAGGACGAGCAAAACAAGGATCAAAACCCAACTGAACCAGTCAAAACGTAACAACTAGATCAAACGTTTCTGATATTTTTCAGCTTCAAGGATCAGGCGATCATAATATATCAAAAGATAATCAAAAATCTTTAGTCTTTAGCCACCATATAACTACGCGGACAAGTCAAGGTCCTCTATTCGAAGCCTATAGGAGAACTAACCAGATCAATTTCGAGCCCTCATACTATCAGTCGGTTTCTGTGCTGATCAACAACAGAAGAATCAATCTCTATTGAGACAAGAAGCCGCCAACGTACAATTGGACAAAAATGTTGACAATAGACCAACTTTGATCATTTCCCCTGATGAATCACCTACAAGTAGCACTATGCCTCAAAAAATAAACGAAGCCTCAGCTCCTTTATATAACAGCTCTAGTCTTCAACTAGCAGAAAATTGCGTTCACGATATAAAAAGCCTACTGCCGAATCAACAGAACACAATAGGGAATACAGAGAATGGAATCATGAACATAAACACTAACAACTATCAAGCGTTCTCAAGCACTAGTTCTATTAGGACAAATCAGGTCAAATCCAAAAAGGGAAAGCCGGCTCCCCCTTAACAAGCAATTGCCCGCATTCCATTGGGAGCGACGAAACAGGCAACATGAATACAGTAAACACTTCTCCACAAAGTAACAACAGCTATCAGAAAACAAATCGGCTGACAATACACCAGATAAAGGATCAGCAGGTGCCGTGTAAGGAAATTTTAGTGTGCCAGCCTAAACAAGAAGAGGCTTCGATACGAACCGCAGCAAATTTATTGCCACTGGAGCTGTGCCACATCAACAAAATGTTCTCCCCAATAACTTCCAAAGCACAACGCTCATCGGTGAACACTTTTATAACGCAGTTGACCCAGGAAAAAAATCTGAAAACCTCGAAGAACAACAAAGCAACTACACTACAACCCAACCAACCCTCAATGGATACTACGCCTATCCAGGAGAATATCAGAACTACCAGATCCACAATCAACACCAGCCCTTCTTCCGAAATAACCACCGTTCGGTCAAGCTCCCAGACATTCGCGTAAATAAGTTTGACGAAGATCTCCTGAACTGGAATGAGTGGTCTAGTGTGTTTTCATCAATAATTCACAATAGTCGTGACACCTTGGACAAAAAAGAATGAGCTACCTACAGTCCTTAGTCATCGGTTCGGCAAAATAAGGCATATCCGGATACTTGTACAACCCAGTTTTTTATCACGAATCGTTGTCGGAACTGGAACGCCGCTTTGGAAACCTTCAGCATGTCGTGTCAGCGTTAATAAAAAATTAGAGCTATGGCAATGACCACAAGCAAACGATCACGCAACTTTGATTAGCTATGCGTCCTTTCTACGCAAACTGGTTCAAACATTTAACGCCCATGGTTTCTATGCCGACTTGAAGTCAACATACTTAGTTCGGATAGCCCGGGATAAATTACCATGGTCTTTGAAAATGAAGTAGAGCGAACACTTTATGAACATCAACAGTACCTTCCCAGGACTGGAAGATCTCTCAAACTGGATGGATAGACAAGCCAGAGCTTGTGAACAGCTGCAGGACTGCGTTTTACCTCAAAATCAACTGAATAATAACGGAAAACAACCTAATTTTAATAGGCGAGACAATAATAACCACCACAATGCGAAAAACAACCATCAATCTAATTTCTCAAATCGGAACAAAAACAACAACAAAAGATTTGCAAACAGAACATTGAACACGAACGGTGGTTTCAGAAACGGAAGCGAGCCAGTCAATAATTATAGTTACAATAACGTGCGACGAGACAATACTGGAGGAACATCACAGTTTATGAACAACAGCGGAAGTACTACCTCGAACAACAACAGCGGAAGTTTTATCTCGAAAAACAACAGAATTTCCGAAAGAAATTCTTCTAACACTCAGCAAACTAAGAGCAAGAAATGCCCAGTAGATCAAGGCGATCACTACATTGGAAAGTGTTCTAAATTATTGCAGATGTCACCATCTGAAAGAAATTCGGAAGTGAAGAAAAATCTGCTCTGCTATAACTGTCTAAGTCCCAATCACAATGCTAAGAAATACCCATCAAAAGTATTATGTAGACATTGCTCACGCAAGCATCATTCAATGCTACACGATAAAAACTATAGCCCTAATCAGAAAACAAACATCACACAACACGAATTGCACCTTTGTGAATCGTTCGAAGATATAAATAGCGGACCAAAACCGCCAAGTTATACACCTGTCTTCCCGAGGGGAATCCGAAATCAGCTGCCAATGATACCTATCAAACTATTTGGACGCAACGAGCACTTCGAGTGCTACGCGCTATTGGACAGCTGCAGCACAATCTCATATGCTTTCGATCCAATGGTTACCAAACGGAATGCACCACAAACAAGCTCGAAAACGACTCTGAACGTCTCAACAGCTTCTGACGACACTTCTATGGAAGCAAAGCTAGTACAGCTTGACATTGGTCTTTTCCGGAGACAACGACCATTGTTCCGTCTAAAATACGTCTACTCAATAAAAAGTTGGCACTTCAACGACGCGCCCGTGACACAGTTAAATGAGGTAAGCAGCAAGTACCCACACCTACAACACATCAACTTCCCGCAATTGGAAAACAACAAAATTCAAGTCCTGCTTGGAATTGATGCAACCCAGTACATCGTCGAGCGGGAGTTCTTGCAGGGTCCTAAATACATTCCATTTGCCATTCGCAGTCTACTTGGATGGACCATAACAGGCCCCATTAATTTTGACAATGAAAAACCCGAAAAGCTTTTGATAGGGAAATGACTTTTTCAAGAGAAGATAATGAAGACCCTTTAACCGAATCCGTGACCACTTTCTGGAAAATTGACACATCTGGAACGGAAAATGAAGACCAAATTTCCCTCTCTAAGAACGACCAAAGGGCAGTAGAAATACTTAACAACACAGTGAGACATACAGGAGAAAGATATAAAATCGGTCTCCTCTGGAGAGAAAAAGTTACCCTTGCGAACAATTACCCCGTAGCAAAAGCTCAAGCCCAAAATCCTTGACAAAAAACTCAAGAAAGACAAAGCATTGAAAGATGTGGATCAGAAAACACTCGAAACTGACCTTGAAAAAAGATATGTCAAATCAGTGACTTTCAGTGACGCTACACCCGATCGCGTCTGGTATCTACCACACCATCCTGTTACCAACCCCAACAAACCGGGAAAGGCGCGCCGTGTCTCAAACGCTGCATCAACATTCCAAAGAAATTCACTGAATAGCAGTCTTCTAACAGGACCCGATTTACTAAACAATCTTGTCGGGCTCTTACTTCGATTTAGAGAAAATTCTATTGCAATCACGGCTGATGTTGAAGCCATGTTTATGCAGGTCGGCATTATAGAAACAGATCAACCGTTCATGAGATTTCTCTGGCCAACTGAGCGAAGTATAAAACAATTCCAGTACACACGCCTGATCTTCTGCGCTCGATGCTCGCCAACTACAGCCATCTTTGTTCTTCAAAAAACTGCTGGCAAATTTTAACCAAACCAGGCCGTTACGGATTTAGTCTACAACAACTTTTATATGGACAATTTTGTACACTCGTTCGAGACAATTCAAAAAGCTAAACAAAAAAACACAGCTCTGCTTAAGAAAACGCTTTCGAAAGGTGGGTTCATTTTGACAAAATATTTCTCAAACGAACAGTCCGCTATACAAGATTTTGAAGATAGCAAAGAAAACGACGAAGACTGTTATCGCGTACTCGGAGTTCACTGGAATAAGTCAGCTGACAGATTATTCCACAAAAAACCATCAAAGTTTGACATCAAAGGTAACACGGTAACAGCTCTTCAATCAGGAAACTTCTGTCGCTAATGGCCGTTTGATCCGTTAGGCATTATAGCCCCGCTAGTAATTACGCTCAAGATTATTCTTAAGGATGTATGGAAAGAAGGAATAGCGCGGGGTGACCCTTTGCCGCTCGAAAAACGGAATCTGATCCAAAAATGGATTGAAAAATATCAATCTGCACCGCCGATTGAACTTCCTCGCTGCATAAATCCCAAATTAACAGCAAATAAACTGCATGAACTTCACATATTCAGTGACGCCTCACAACTAGCTTAAGAAGCTGTAGCTTATATCAGAACGTCTTCAAAAAACAAGGTTTCATGCTCATTTCTCATAATCCAAGCCAAGGTTGCTCCGATCAAACAGCTCAGTATTCTAAAAATGGAGCTCCAGGCCGCAGTTCTTGGAAACCGCTTAGCTCGGTTCGTTAAAACCCACCAAAATAATTTATTCAAGGAAACCGTCTTTTGGTGTGACAGCATTGCAGTCCTAGCGTAGATTAAGAGCACGGACAAGCTTAAAGTTTACGTGGCCAACAGGGTGCGTGAAATTCAAAACAACTCTTCGTCTGAGAGCTGGCATCACATCAGTGGCAAGTATAACCCAGCCAATCACGTGTCTCGTGGTATTGATCCAGATGAGCTGCCAAAACCTTGGCTAACTCTACCTTCGTTTTTGATTGAACCAAAAAACAGCTGGAACAATATACTCAGCGCAGAGAGAACAAACGTCACAACAATACAACAACCAGTAAAAGCAGTCATTGACGTCGAGAGATTCTTGAAGTGGACCAAGCTACTCAAAGCAACCGCACAAGTCTTCCCTTTCCTCGGCATACTTAAAATGAAGAAAAAGAGAGCTCTCAATTGTACGGATAAAGAGAAATCGGGAAATCACCTACTGCAAGCATCACAGCAAAAGTCTTTCGGTACGTCAGTCAACCTTCTGAAACAGAGGAAATCTCTTCCAGCAAAAGACAAGCTTCTTCAGTTTTCACCGTTTCTCAGAGACAACACGTTGCGTGTCGGTGGCAGAACCAAAAGAAGTACATTGGGATACAACACCAAACATCCAGTGATTCTCAATGCAAAAGAATTCATAACTCGGCTCTTTTTAGTTAAATGCCACGAAATTTGTATGCATTTTGGGACTGAAGATTCGTTGCAAGACGGGGACAACCTCGATTATTCCTCAGTGACAACGGCAGCAACTTTCTTGGAGCCAGAAAACAGATACGACGACAACCACTCCAGCTCGACCATGAGTTCATTAGACAGAAACTACTGAATCAGTCTGTTGAATGGCGTCTAAACCCTCCTTCTGCCCCTCACTTCGGTGGGGTGTGGGAGAGGCTCTTACAGATTGTAGAACGAGCCCTTCTTTTGAATTTGGGGTCGGCAAAGTCGACCCGGGACACCTTCTCAACCATTGTCACCGAGACCGAAAGTCTAGTTAATGCGAGACCGTTGCTCATGTCAGAAGTGATATCGGAGACGAGGACCCACTCACACCTAATCACTTTCTGATTGGTAGAGCCTTTTCTAATGTCCCAGCAAGTGTCTTCAAAGAGAATCCCAACGTCCGGACAAAAACGTGGATACAAGTGCGACAAAGACTCGAAGCAATCTGGAAAAGACTTTTGAGAGAGTACGTTCCGACTCTGAACGCCAGAAAGAAGTAGACCAAACCCGAGGCCAAGTTGGAATTCAATGATTTTGTCTGGGTCCTTGAAGAATAGACTCCAAGGGGGATATGGAAATTAGGACGCGTGACAAGGACGTTCACCGGCCCCGACAAAACTGCTAGGTCTTGTCAAGTAAAAACTGCTTTAGGACTTTTAACCCGACCAGCTGTTAAACTTGCACTTGTTTTCCCATAAAAAATCCCGGCAGGTTAGGTAGGCCCCGAGAATGTTATTGATGTGATACTTCTTAATTATATTTTGCCGCCTAAATGTTGTAAACATGATTTCTTTGACAAATTGAATCATAATCATCGAAAACAAGCTAAACAAAGGTGCACGTGGCGAAACAAAGGAAATGATTGAATAAAGAAATTGAAACAAGGGTCCTGTTTTTGAAAGAACAAAACCCAACGAATTGAAGAAGAAAGACGACAATGGCAATTCCCCCTGACCGGGACTAGATGGCCATCGTCATACCTTCCGAACGCCTCATATATCTATTTTCGGGCTCATATTCATACTGCATAAAAAGACCTCACATGTAAAAATGAGCAAGTTAAGCTAAACCTCTGACGTCACTTCTACGAAAACTTTTTTTATGCACAAACGGTAGACAAGCAGTGTCGCAAAATGGTCACTGCAAATTGACCTGATTTTCAATTTCAACAAAAAAGAGGCAATTTCCATCGGGAAAAGAACGTGGCTTTGGAAAAGAATTCGAAAAACTCTGGGCTATGACTGATTAGCATCATTCCGACCATCAACTAAAGTTCCTTAAAACAGAAGTTATTAACAAAACATTTGGAGAAATTTCAACGCAACGTTCTAAATAAAATTTGATGCTTAACCAACTGAGCAGTTTTCTACGACTAGCAGATATTTTAACAATTTTTAGAAATTGCGCTAAACAATTAATACATAGTCCAGCTGTTGATGTCTTGGAGTATGGGTCGAAAATAGACATATTGCAACCCGTGGGGGACAAAATGCATGGATCATTAAAAATTATATTTACACAAAGAAATTGAATCCATCGCCAACCTATTTGGACAGAGAAAAATTTAAAAAAAATTACGGGCTGCCTTATTTTGAGCTGCTAAAAAGGTCTAGTATATTTGCCAAGAAACTATGGTAATCACATTTAAGACTCTGTTTAAGAAACACTTAAGACATGTTAGAAAAAATTGCTGAATGGAGAAAATTTGATGAAAATTCTGTCAATGAGGCTGAGCACGTTTTCTTAATTGTTTTTCGAAATTGAGGATTCGCTTTCCTCAGGTACCTTTCCTCAAAAATGGCTGCAAAACAAGAATGAAAATTCCACAATTTTTCAAAAAATTATATCGCAAGTTCAAAAACCATATAATACAGTTTTCTGACTAGCTAGACCGCCCCTTTTTAAGATTAGAAAAAGGATATTCAGATTGTTGGTAAAATTACTCATTTCTATATTTTCTCAGGCCTGTATATTTTAAAATGAAAACTTCCTCTAATTGTAATTGTCCTCCGCTCAATTGCACTTGAAAATAATCCACAGTAGTCAAACAATTTTTTTCCGAGATATCATTTCATATCATTAAAAAATATTCTGATATAGTAATAAAAAAACAGTAAATGATGACCTCTGTCGAAAAACAACGAAAGTAAATATTTTCACCACGGAGAACATCGAATAATCACGGGTTACAAGTACAAACACACACACACACACACACACACATAGACATACACACATATATATATATATATATATATATATATATATATATATGCATATGTATATAAATATATATATATATATATATATATATATATATATATTATATACGTATATACATTACGACGCAGAGGTATACCCACATCGTCACGGGCAGATATGCCCGATGCCTGTGTCTCGTGTTCGTATTTACTATGGTAATACCTTTAAAGTGGAACAATATTGCTGAAAATAGCTACTTTAGCAGAAGCCGGCAAAATGGAAGGAAATATCGTATCCCGTGTTCGCAAAAGTGTCCTAATATTAGCCGCGAAAAACAAGTACAAACTTTATAACCTATTTTTTTCATGGCTTATATCACGCATCTGCTCCAATTATGTATCGATTTTTTGAACGCAATGTAGCTCGATTTCGCATATAATCTACTTTTAAGCCTAACTTAATTACTAGTTATTTAATTAAGGCTAACTTATTACTACTAGTAGTACTTTTTTACTACTTTATTACTACTTATGGTACTTTGTTACTACTTTTTACTACTTTTCAGTACTATTTATTACTACTTAATAGAATTGGCCAGTCCCACATTGATATACAAAGCCTTTGATGTGCGAGGGATTTTTCGGGAAAAAATCAGTTTTTGTGGTTGCATGTATTTAAAGCACTTTAAAGCTTTGAAAGCTTCATTTAAGTCTTTATTAAAGAGCTTCTTGCATGCTCAAAATGCGCGCGAATAATAGATACCTAAATTGAGCGGAAACGTGCTACGAGATTGGTTCCCTTTTTTTTGCACCGAATGTTTTTTTATTTCTCAAAATTGGCGGAACCCCTTTTGCGAGAAGTAAGATACAAAGGATGTCTCCTAATTTCGTTCAGTGTATGTATCTAATTTTTGAGCGAATTTTACTAAGGCTTTTTTGGGTATACCTCTGCGTCGTAATGTATATATTATAAAAAACGGCAGAGGATCCACGATAATTTGCTCATTCAATGTTCGCTTTTTTATGAAGCTTAAATAAGTACATTGTTTCGGCATTAAAAACATTATCAATGAGTAAAAAAACTCCAAAGGAGGCGCATCATAAAGTCAAGTTTAATACCATGTTTCTTATGAAACATTTGCAAAACTAATAAAAAAATGCATTTTTTTTATTTTGCTCTCAGATTTTTTTCCATAATTAAAGAAAAAATTTGTTCTATTCTGCTTGTGTTCTGCCTCTGTTAAAACTGAGCAAAACGAATAGTCTGCAATTCTGTTTCAAACTCTTTCATGTGTCAATTTTAAATTTGATAGGCAGTGCAATTTCATAGGTTTGCAAGTTTAGAATGATGAACCCCATTGTTTTTAGGGGAGATTTTTTTGCTACTTGAATTATATTAAGAACCATTATTTTTATTCATGTGCATCTCTTCCACAACCTCGCTGCCAAAAATGTAAACAAACGCCGGTAAAGTCATAGATCCTCAAATGAAACTACATAACTCATATTAAGTTACTTAAAGCAATGCCCAAATTGAGTTGCCGGACCAATATGCAGATCTTGTCCTTTGATGAAGCCGTGCCAGACCGAAATGAACTCTGATCAGACTTTCGTGCAAAAAAATGTAGTGCGCTCTTTGTGCGGTCATAGCTTTAACCGTGGTCAAATTACTTGATAAAGGTATCAATAAGAGGGAACTCAGATAGGTTGAAAATATAAATTTTAAATTTCAGGGATAAATTGATTGCCGCCAATAATGCTTTGGATTGCTTGTATTCATGTTTGCGTGTAAAAAAACCAGTGTTGATTTTAAAAATCTAGTGAAATGAATACTTACTCTCGATTGCACTGATTGCTCTGTTGAAAGTCCTATTCAAGTGCAACTTATAATCAGACACGCCCCGTGCAAATTTTTGGTGTCTGATCAGACTTTTGCGCAACCCTATTCTGATACCTTTGCTCCAACATTTGTTCGAAATATGACGAGACAATGCTCAGACCCTGGACTCTGATCCTACTTTTTGCGATCATTGTCCAGTCTATTGTCCACCCCGAATTTTGTTCGAGACCGTTTTTTTGGATCGCGCTATGCCTCCGTGTGTGATCCAAATGGTCTGATGAAAGGTGGCCTAGGTTTGACTTATCAATCTAGTAAACTATTTTAAAAAATGTGCAAGCACTTTTCTCTCATACGGCATGTTTCCCCGAGTTGTCGGTTTTAAGGATCTCAAAACTTCTAGCTCCCTCTGTTATGCGGAAAAGGAGCGCTGTCCAATTGAGCGTTTTTTGGAAGCTTCTGGGTCAAGCATTGCTGTTTTGTCCCTGGACAGAATCTGGCATCGAAACTGCCGTCGGGAAAAATTGCTCAGTGTCTGAATGATCTAATCAAAGCTAAGACTTTCACTCGCAGAAGAGAGCCAATTTCCACAAAAAATTATGGACGGCAGAGGAATTTTTTGTAAACAGAAAATACGCCCCAAGTTAGGTGATGAACAAAAACACGGGGCTGAGCAGAGGGTAATGCTTGCCTTTGTGTTGATTTTCATATTTATTTGACAAAAATCGAATATATGTTTCAGATTAAAATTAAGAACCGTCTGAAATGTGGGGAATAATAACAAAAAGGGCAGCTGAAAACAGGCTACTGTAAGCCTAATGCTGTTACGCTGCGATTACGCAGGAACCAAAAAAATTTATTATTATTATTATTATTATTATTATTATTATTATTATTATTATTATTATTATTATTATTATTATTATTATTATTATTATTATTATTATTATTATTATTATTATTATTATTATTATTATTATTATTATTATTATTATTATTATTATTATTATTATTATTAACGATTATAAATCATTTTCAACCGCGCCTGACTTTTTTAACATCCTATCGTCCAAAGCCAGCAATCCGATCAAAAAAGCAAGCTTCATTGAGCTATCTTAGTAGATTTCCAACATAAGTTGAATTATGCGACCTCTGAAGCTTGGTTGAATATCTGACCAAGAAAAGGCCCGAAACAAAAAGTCTGCATCTAATTAGTTGAATAATCATTTAATAACTAATACACTGTTTTCCACTTCTAGTGGTAGATCATTTGACTCCCCAAACACCTAATAGGAGATGTACTAGGTGTTATAAAAAGAGGGAACTATTGTCGAAGCAGGAAAAAGCTTGAATGCGACAAAAAAATAAGTAAACTCGAACATTGTCCGAAATTGAACATATCAATTGCCACTGAATAAACCACAGGTCTCCAAAACAACTTGAAAATTATTTTCTCTAGAAAAAGGGTTGTAAATGAATTTCCAGTGCAAGGAAGTCAAACCGACAAATATTTTTTATGAGATATAAATCTTCGGAATTAATGATGAATATAGGCTTCTCGCTCACCTCGGCTCCTTTCACTCCGCCATGCTCCGTTCAACTCACCGAAGTTTCACTTGTGTCCTATGTTTACATTACTAAACCATTAATCATATTTTTGTTCCGACCCCACTTGTGGGGGAGGAACTATATAATCAAATGGATTTTTTTTGTTCAGACAATTTTGGCCGATCGATATATTCATCGTAGAGAAATGTGAGAAATGTATCATTAAAAATCTCGTCCAGCGTAGAATTCAAAACTAAAAAGTTTTTTTTGAATTTTGTTTTTTTTTTGATTTTTCGAGGAGTTATCGAGGATTGAAGTTTTGTGTGAACTTTGTGTGAACTGGCAAGAGTTTGTTCAATTCAGTGTAATTTTTCTTAAAAAAAAATAAAAATAAATTCAAAATTTCATTTCAGGAGACAAAATGAATCAATTTTGAGTTCCAAATAGACGAAAGGCGATAAAAAAGACTTGTTCTGGTCTCATAGGGAAGTTTACTATCAAAAAAATTCGAATTCTATTTTGGAGCTCCTTTTTTAGAAAACGTTTCATATTTTTTTATTTCTTAAGTCCCCTAGAGACTAGTCACTTTTGATATCGAGGTTCCGTTTATGGCAACGTTGATTTAAATTTGCAGGGTATTGCGCGTGTTTTTTTTTGTCTTTGACTCTGAGTTCCATTCTGAGCGTAATTTCAAAAGAAATTATGATTTTCTTTTTGAGGTTTTCCTATTTTTTTGGAGTCCTATGGCATCGACCCATTGACTAAAAGTGCAAATTTTTGTGATGAACAATAGGAGAACTTATCTGGAGCTCTTAGTGGACATCTAACGGCTGATAAGATTTTAAAAAAGGTTTTTCTAGAATTTTTTTCAAATTTAATTGATCATAAACATATTTTCGTGAATTGTATGTCAGTCTCAGTAATGAGAGGTCCCATTCCTTTTTACTGCAACCAAAAATTAATCTAGTTAGCGGTTTTATCTTCTAAATATTTGTTATATGGCTTCAATGCCACAAGATTTCTTTATTTTTCTTTAAAAATTTTGGATATTTTCATGTTATTCGTTCCTCTTGAAATCTTAACTCATGATCCTGATATTGATATCTCCCATTGGCTTAAAGAAGACGTTCAATGGGTCATGGATAAAGTTTCCAGAGAAAAACGTACGTTTTAAATGGCTTCGACACTTTCTTCTCGCACTTTTCTACAGATTTTTTTGATTTTTGCTTGTATTTGTTGTTGTTTCCATTGTCATAAGACTTATTTTGATGTCTTATTAATAACGTATGAATGAAAATTATCCTTGTACTCTAAAAAAGGCAAATTTTCAGATATAATTGTGACAAAATGCATTACAATTATATCTGAAAGATTATCCGTAATGAGAAGGTGTCAATATGCGGAAAAACAATATTTGTTTCAATTTCACTTAAAAAATAGGAATAATTTCCCAACTAATAGAAATTTCCTCTTTCTATCGGAGTAAAATTTGTGATCTTAATGCTATTGTCTATTTAGTCTTTTTTACTGATATTACATTGCTGATAAATGTCTCTTTTTTGAAATTCGAGAATGTTTTGTCCGATTTGAGAATGATTCGTTTTCAAGCAATTTTTTGTTTTTTACTTAATTTTCAAATAAGTATACGAAATAAAAATTACTTAATTGACTGTTAATTTTACTCATAGTAAAGGAACAATTAGATCTATTGGATCGGAAATTTAAGTAGCTGTAAATTATTACAAAATTATAAAATTTGCTCATTCAATAAAGTGTATACACCAGAGTAGCTGATTAAAAAACTTAATGATAACCTAATGGTATAAAAAACTAAATATTTATGCCAAAAAAAACAAACTAGACGAGAGTGTGATTGAGTGAACAAAATCATTTGAAAACACCTACACCTCGATAGCTTTTGAAAACCGGCTAAGTTCAATCAACCTTCAACCGAAATCAACGCTCAACGCGCTTTGTCATTGCAAACGATTTCGTTTAAAGTTGCGAAGCAGGCACAGATTCAGACTTGGATTTTCGAATTTATGTAACACCGGGCAGAACGTATACTTTGATGCATTTTGTCAATACCTCAAAATTGGAAGGTTGCAATTTGAGTAAAACTATTTTGACGCTAGTTTTTTTGAAGCTTGTGCCTATATAAGTTCACATTTTATTTTTTGCCACGATGCCATTAGGTCCTTTTCTCAAAATAATGTGGAAAACTATTCTGGCCGTATGAACCAAAACAAAGAAAATGATGGCGATCGAAGATGAATTTCCGGCGGAAAATTAAAGCTTGCACCAGCTAAACATAAGAGTGCGTACGTACTTTTTCAGTGTAGAAATCTGTTTTTCAGCTCTAAAAGTGCTCAAGGTTGCCTTTTTTGGGCCCGTCTAGTTTTCGTAAGTTTGTGTATGGACGCCGCAGAATAAAATGGAGATTCTAGTGATAATCCAAATGCTTTCCAGGTCAGGGCAAAAATTTGGATTATGTGCACCTTAAAAGTCAAGTAAAGTTTTTAGAGGATTTTTTCATTTTGAAACGGTGCCTAAATTACCCACCATTAACGCCTCATTGCGTTTATAAGCGAACAAGATTCTTCATTTGTAATTAAAAAAATACTGAAAATCTCCATTTTTGAGCTTTTCTTACAAAAAGGCATTTCTCGAATAAAACATTGAAATGATTGAAATAAAAAATTATTCCCTGACTTTACTTTATCCTGTTCCCATAATTGGCGTCCAAACTAAGTTTTATTTTTTTCAACTCTGGTTTTTACAGTAGGCGTTATGGAAGTTTAACTAATTTAGTATTTAGAACTGAACCGAGTTTTACACCGGAAAAAAGTTGATGACAGGGTGGGTGGCTTGCTTACCATGATTGGGGAGGGGGGAGGTGGGAAGACGTTACCTGACCACTAAAACCGGGTGGTCTATACTGCGAAGGACTTGATGACTGATCACTTTTTGTTTTAGCTGCAGACGAAATGGCAACAATCAAAACCAAAGTTGATCAGGAAAAACTGACCAGAGAATCAAACACATGTCCACTGAGTTTGACTAAGGAAGAACAAACGCAATCTTTCCTTAACTGAAATATGAAAAAAATTCTCTTGCGAACTGCTCCCTGATTTTCCATCAAAATTGCATTTCACACAATTCCCTTTTAATTAAAAATCACAGATAAGGCACTGTTTCTTCTGTTTCGAACAAACAGTAATTGCAAACTGCAATCACAAGACCAGTTGTGCATTTTTTGGTCTACTTTTGCATTTTTAATCACACACACGCACACACACACACACACACAAGCGCACACAAACACACACACACAGAGACACACCACGCACACACAAACACACACAGACACACGCAGACACACACACATACATACATACACACGCACATACACAAAAAAACACACGCACACACATGCATATATATATATATATATATATATATATATATATATATATATATATATTAGTAGTAGTAGTGATGTGTCTTCCTGCGCAAACTACGGGGGGACATAATTGTCTTCCTGTGAACACTACGGGGGGACACAAGTGTCTTCCTGGGCAAACTTCAGAGTGGGATACTTGAAATTCTTTCCCCTTATTTCCCTGCCATGCATGAATCTAATCTTAGGAAACCATTTTACGTTTTCCCACCACTTGCTTGACTGGTTTGCCGCTTTTGGCCCTGAAGCCATTTTAACTACTACTGCTGCCGCTTTTGCTTTGAAAGTTTATTCGTCATATCTCCGCGCCAGTGTACTCTAATCTTGTTTTGGTCTGGGCCCATTTCAACATTTAACCCACAGTTATAAAGAACCTACACAACCAATACAATAATAGGAATTCCAAATGCCACCAAGGCGAAAACGTCCCTTGTTAGATTGCTCCCTTTGGAAATCAAAATTTTCAAATTCGAAAGTTTCAGTTTTTATTCATTTTCAAGAAGTACACCCCAACGATTTTAAATATCAATTTGAAAACTGCAATCGGAAATTTTGGCGTTTAGTTGACACACGATACCACCAGTGTGAAAATTCAGCAATTATTGCATCCCCTCAAATCCCCCAAAACACTGTTTTAAGGTGTAAAATTTGCTTCAAATTTTTCACCCGGCAAAATGGTCTGACTAATCAAGTTGAAATTCATTCCCCTATAGAAACTATTCTTAGTAGTCGTGGAATCCCAATAAAACGACCTTAAAGAAACCTTTATTTGTCTTGTTTTAATAATGAAGTTTTAAATTTTACATTAATTTGTACTTAGATTAAATGAATGCTTTATATAGTTTATCCATGCACATAACTACAACTAAATTTAAGTTATCAGTTATCTTCACGGCTTGAATTGTATAATATTAGACGTCTGCGTTTTGGTGTTGGTTCTGTTATAAGACTATTAAATGAAGATAAATCAGACATATCACTATTTTTGCTTGCTTCGCTTTCAACTGCCTCCAATTCTGGAAGAGAATTCTCAGGGGCTGGCGGCGAAATTGCATAGGGTTCATTCCAGTCAACAATATCTTGATCAAGCTCACTTTCTGATTAATCTGGCTAATTGAATCCTTGATCGGAGGAGAAAATCTATTGTTTTTAGATATAACATTTTTCGGAATTGGTTGTGAAATTGAATCCAAGTCGTTTTCGTTTTCTGGCCCCCAATCCCAATCTTTCAAAATAACATTGTGAAATGCAAATTCTCTAATTTTTTTATGTCCCTATGGTAGGGAGTTGATTGGATCAACATAAAACCGCTTGTCACAGTAGGCCGAAAGTGCAACTTTGTTTTGTTCCAGCATCATCAACTTATGTTTCTCTGATTTGATAGTCACATTTTTGACCCGGACAATTTCCCGCTGATCAATTCTCTCCTGAAGACCTTGCTTTTGCCCCTCATGTGTTACCTTTTTTGCAATTTTCTTCTGACAGTCTGAAAAAACATTACAATCATACCATTTTTTTGTTTTTATTTTATGTGTCTTCCTAATCTAGGTTCCAAGGTTCCTGTTATAATTAAAGGACACTTTTATGAATTTGGTTATTTTTGAAACTGGAGTTTGTTTTAATAAGATAAAAATATTACACATACCCTTCGTTTTGTATTGGATACATTTTGGGTTTTCAAGCCACAGAAACTCTTCCATTACCACTCCTGCCAGTTTCATTTTTTGAATTTGAGAGTTACCATATGATTTTTCTGTGTTGTGCAATGCGTTTATCAGAAGGGTAATTGGAGGAATCAAATTCTGTGTTCACTTCTGCTCGTGCCAGCTCCTCATACAAGTCATCACAATCAACAGCATAGACAAGTGAATCCGTATCTGAGTATAAAAGTTCACACCTGAACCACTGTTTCCATATTCTCGCAGTGAAATCGAAAACATGAAAGCTTTAGAAAAAAGATCCAGAATTGAAACACCAAATATTGTAGATTTCACCCAGTTTATTTTCGTTTTTCTTGTTGTCTCAACTGCCATGTTTTCATCAAAAATTATAAAGGATTTCATGTAAAACGTATCTGTATGGTTGAAGAGAGCTCGTTCATCTCGGACCCGGAACGAGTTCACTCGGTTTCGCATGCCTTCACAAACACTTTCCAAAAGCAGAGTTGTTTCATAATATTGAAGAAACTTTCAGCAATTTTTCTGGTTGCTGGTTGCCGCAATTTTATGTTCAGTTCTATATACTTTGTCATCCACTTTGATTGTCTGAAATAGAGCACCTTGGGCAGTTTTGAAACTTTGAGGCCGTTGCGTTGATGAATTTTTCAACGTTACATAGTGTAGCGTATAATCCTTCTTATCATAGAGTCTTTGAAGAAGTTTGTTGCACTTTGAAACTTTTGGGAGATGATATTCTTCCAAAAGGTCCAACTGGTAACTACTCGGGTCTACTAGGTCGGGGTTGCATATCTTCAGAAAGGCGACGCCCGCCTAGTGTGGTGCTGATATATATTGAGCACAGTCCAAGCTGTACGAGTCCAGACAGACTGCTTGTAGCCGCTCAAACCAACAAGCGAGCTAGAGGGTGTCAACTGATTTTAAGCGTGTCGACCAAGCATTTGTTAGGTGGCAAGTTTTTTAGGTTGCACTTCCTGAAGGTGTCCATGTAGGAGTAGGCTTAAAATCCTTTACCGTGCAATAATTTCACGTCACCTTGGTCACAGTATTCAAAAATGTTTATCGAGTGTAGCGAAAACTATCTTCTGGCAAAGACTGAACTAGTTCATCTAAAGACGACTGAATGAAACGAAGAGAATCGAAAAAGCAAATTTTCTTTGTGTATGGGTATGAGGTTTTGATTTTTGTTAAAAATATCTTTGATCCAAACTTTAAAGCTAAAACTGATAAAATTCTCATCAGTTTGAGGTATTATTGAAAAATTTATTGTTAGGATTGCAGTGATGAAGACTCTTCACAACCTGATGCAAGTCATATCTTGACAAGTTGTGTGCGATTATGGGTGAC